>NC_142244.1:87881034-88189858 GCF_052056855.1 Sturnus vulgaris | reverse complement strand
AGACTACCATATTTACCAAGGTGTAGGGGAGCCCTGAATGGAAGGTGGCCTCTCACTGTCTGTTTTAGCAGCTAAAAAATCAAATATCATTGTGTGTTGGAAATTCCCTTAATTATCATTGCTACACAGAATGATCCTACCTCTGACAAAGCATCTCTTATGCCTGATGGAGACAGAAAAATTAATGTGGAGTAGGAAGTATGCTGGTTGTAAGGGCTGGGGTTGTTCTCAGATGAGACAGTTGGTGATTCCATGTGAAAACAAGAAGTCATCAAATCAAAGTTGTACCTCTTTAAATTTTGGAGGGTATTTACAGGAGAATTTCTGGAGAGAAGTGTATGGAAATGACAGTAAAAGACTTCTTCAGTAAAGAGCACATGGTCTTGTGCCTATGATACACGGATGATGACATGGATAATGACCTGTAGGGCACTAATGTAGTTTATGGGTTGCTACAACATAACCCATACATTGGTGGAAATAATTATATCAGTAATTAAAGGTGTACCTTACAAATAGATCCTAGGATCAACAACTGTGGGAAACCACAGCAGATTCAGTATTTAGTTTGGTAGCCAAATTGTAAAAGAAGGAACCATGAGATGCAGATACTCCCTGTTAGCAGCAGTGCCTTCAGCTGGCCTTTCAGGATGTTGTCATAAACATTACTACCCTTAGAGACACTTTGAAATGTTCTATAAAATCACAAGAGTAATTATATTTTTGTCCAACCTTATCCAGGAAATAAGGAGGCAGTCATGCCTTTCCTCTATACAGCCAGACAGATCTCATGCAGAATAGCTGCCTTCTGTCTTGGAGCACTGCTTTAATATCTGGGCAACTTGTGATTGCAACATGAATTCCAGAGGTTGGCTAAAAGTCCTAAACATGATACATTCATCTCAAATTCTACACACACTGAATATTTCAGTACTGGAATGTGTTATGAAAATCACTATTTAATTTAGTTGATTTATGATGTAGGCTACAGTTTCTTTGAGAATCATATTAATGCTGAAAAAAAAGTCCAAATGTCCAAGTTTCCAAGGAGAAATTCTCTCTCTTCCTCCTTCCTGCATGCCTGCTTCCAAAATCTGGAAGAAAAGCCCCCAAGTTATTAAAGGCATAGAGAACCATAGAATCATTACAGTTAGGAAAGACCTCTAAGATCATTGAGTCCAACCAAGTTTAGCTAGCAATGGTATTACTGTATGTAATAACAGGCCTGAACAGAAAGACTACTCAAAAAGAAAAGAAAGACTACTCAAGACTACATAAAATTTTTTCAATTCTTCTGACAGATCCTAACTTCCCAGAAAAGTCTGAAGACATCCTGCAGCTATAAGGTCCTGATTGCACACATAACCATGTGACTGCCTGAGTTTAGCTGTAGCATTTAGACTTCCAGTTTACAGGAAGTTTGTAGGGGGCCATTCCCAAACATTTCTGTTCACTCAGCCAAGAAGAACATAAGCTGTCCTCTAAAAGTAGGGAAGCTGATATAGAAGTATTTTGTTTGGACCTGTATCCCAATACTACACATAGTTAAAGTGCTCAGAGCCACATGAAAACACAGCTTTGAACCACAGGAGAAAAGTCATGGCTCAAGGATGTATTACACATACGTGAGGACTACGCGGGTGACTTGACAGCTTACAGATGCTTGGGAGGAATACATTTCAGGAAGGCCAGGGCCGTAGATCATTGCCTGGCGTCTCTTCAGCTCTGTAACTGCTCTCTGCAGGATCAGGTTTCAGAAAGGAATGCCGTCATGGGAGATTTTACCCGATGACTAAAACTGCTGACTTTCCAGTGCAATGTTTAACCTCCCATTCCACGCTCCACGCCTGCTCTATTTACTAATCCAGCCTGTAGCTGTGATGTGGCGGAAGAATGGGGATAAACTATGCCTTGAGAGCATATGTATGAGTGGAGAAAGTACCTCCATCTCCCCAGCCACTGTAGTAGCAGAAGCCCAGAGAACTTGACTTTCTGTCAACTTCTGATTGTGGTGTGAGTTGTCACAGTAGCCTCTCCTCTGAAACAGTAGGAAAAGCCTTCATCTGCTGTCAGGGAGAGAGCATCAGCAGGAATTGGACCTCACTCTCATCTGAAAAAATAGAAATAGAAATAGAAATAGAAATAGAAATAGAAATAGAAATAGAAATAGAAATAGAGCATCCCCAGCTGCAATATCAGCTGAAAAATATAGATATAGAATCGAGCATCCCAAGCTGCAATATATCTTCTGTTTACACTCTCCATGCTGGGAGAGAGGATCTGGACAGGGTCTGCTGAAAAGGCAACAGCTGTAGGGAGGTTTTATAGCCACATGGTTATACTAGACATGGCTTTCTGGTGTCAGGAGATTGATTTGGGACAACTCCTACAAAATATATCTTTTGGTGTATTTCAACAAACCACCTGCCAAGGGTAAAACCTCCAATTGCTCAGGAAGATCAATAATATTTAAAGGATAACAGTTTCTTAATGTCACAGAAACACCAAGTTTCTTATTACCTGCTCTTTTGTAGCAGCAAAAATATATCTCAAAGATATATTTAGAAAAGATATATCCCAAAGATATATATAGAAAAGTTCAAAATAGGAAACAATGCAAGCATTTCTAACTTGTGCTGTGGACGTGGTTCAGTTGCCATCCATGTTCACATACTTTTTATGAGGGACAGGGTTTTATCCTGAATCCCAGCTAAGTCATGTGATTTTATGAGATTCTTCTTCTTGTCCTTCCCCTCCTATCAAAAGTTGGTGTTGGCAGCCATCATGGAAGAATTTGAAACAGTAGGTTTCCTGAAGCCTAAAAAAAGACAAAGCAAACCAACCCACCTTTAATGTGTATATATACACACATATACACCCATACATCACAGGTGTATGTGTAGATGGTGTGTGTGGGTGTGTCCTTGTGTATCTGTCTACCTGTGTGGAGGGGGGGTAGGAGAAACACATTTCACCATCTTTGTGAAGGCAAGGATTTCATGTTTGGCAAGGAGGCAGTTCCTGGCAATGCCAACCCTCTGAAAAAAAAACAACATAAACGAAGGATTGCAGCCAGTTTGGAGAAGACTCAGCCTGTTGCCAGACTAGGTCCTTTAGGAGTCAGAAGACTTATGGCTGGATCTTGCAAGCATTTGATCCACTCCAGCTGTTTTTCATGTGGATAGAGGTGGTAGTCAGTAGAGAGCAGGAGCTACCCAGGAGGGAGCACAAAACTCCATCTCTTCCAGCAAGAGATCCCAGCAGCCTGATACTGCCTGCAGTTTTCTCACTTGTGGTGATAGTTTGCATCATGCTTTGTGAGGTCAGATGCTAAGGATCCAAAAATTACATTCTTCCTCATGAGTAAGCTTTAGCATGATCTGGAATGACTCATCAGGTTAAAGGGTTGTAAGGTCAAGCCATTTATGGAAATACTCTTTTAAATATTGGCTGAATTTTCTGAGAAGGATATTTTGTGTAAAAAGTGTGAAGAATTTCATCCACTAGATATTAAATATTTAAGGGTTATTTTTGGTCAAGATTTGTAGTTCCATAAGCTGTAGACTTTCTTGCTTGTTTCTTTTTTTTTTTTCTATGTGTCAAAATAAGGTGTAAAGCAAAAAACCCAACACAGATGCTGGCAAATACTCATACTATCCAATATATTCAGACTTATTTAATTAACTTGTCTGGCTTGGTTTTTACCAAGCTAATTCTGTGGCTATGACAAATTGTATCTTCCAGATCTGATTATTCATTAGACATCTACTGTGAATTTCAGGTTCCCTCATGCTTAAAATACAGTACATGTATAATGGGATTAAGAATAAAATATGTTTATTAATTTAATTTAATTTATGATTTTCAATTACAGAATTTAACTTCTAAGGATGCTGCAGAACCCATCAGTTAAGTATACTGAGCTAATTAGCAATTATAATAAGTTTTTTTGTCTGCAGCACATGTATTTTCAGACCTGAAAGAAATTACTGGATTGCATATTACTGATATTAGCTTAACAGCTTTGTTTTTGTTTCAGTGGTGGGCACATTTTAAACCACTTTTGGAGTAAATAATGAATGACTGAATCATCCTTGCATTTATCAGAAAGATTCAATGATGAAATTAAGCATTATTTTAGAGTATTGTTTTCCACTATTTCTTGAGTTGCATAGTGAGGTTTTGGGATGAGCATTTCCTTGCTGTACTATAGGACAAAAACTTTGCTGTCCTGTGGTTTGGGAGCAGGATTAGAGTTGAGGTTCTTGGTAGCTGCTGCTCAGAAACCCCAGCCTGGCCCAGCACATACAGATGGCTACAGGGAGGTTCCCTCAGGTTCCTATAGATTCTGGCTTAAATGAGTAAGAGCTGTGTTCCAGTTGGTACATTATTTTCATATTTCTGTTTCTCTGGAAAAAGTGATTTCATGCTTTCTAACATGAAGATGACTTATCACATACACACAGACACATTCACAGACACACGTTAAATATATATGTATTTTTTAAAATAATGAACTGTTTTCCCTGTGTGGCTGACTTCATTTTCTTCATTCAGAGCTATAAGAGAACTGTAAGTACAGTCTTAGGTAAAATTTGAATAAGAAATTATTTGCAGCGAGCAGCCAACCACAACTTTATTATACTCACAGGAAACCCTCTCCCCTCTCAACAAAACAAAAATTTAAAAATGGGACTCTGCATGCAGAGCCTGACGTTATTGCTCCTGACTTCAGCTGCACTCCTGTCATTTATGACAGTTGTGTAGTTTGCATAGGTCTTCACAGGCTGAGAATGTGCAGAGAGAGATGTAACGTTTTAGAAAATGCCATGAAAGTAATAAGCAAGAAGGAGGACGCAATGTTACAAGTTTAAAAAAGAACACAAGCTTCCCAGTGTCATTCTGACAGATCTTTTAATCTGGGAAGGAAAATAACACCTGGACAAGTTGTCAGAGGTGCTTTTCCTTCACAGGTAACTTCAAAACCCAAATTAAAGACCTTTCCAAGAAATATTTTCTGCTTCAGCTACTGCTACTGGGCTGGGAAATGCATTAATTCAAGCAAGTGCAACGGCTTGTGTGAAGAAGGCCTCATCAACTCTAAAATGAACTGAAAATCAACAAATTTTTATATCTTACCAACCTGTCAGGAGGATTAAGATTAGATGTCAATAGGTTACACTTCTCACAGCCCTTTCATATGTGAAATCTATGATCATACCTTATCATCCCCTTTCCCTCCATAACACCTTCCTCCATAGCATCCTCCTATGTGTGGAAGAAGCTCCCTGAGGCCATGTCATCTATTTGTAATATGTTTTAAGGTCTCTTTTCTGCTGTGGTGCCTGTAAGAAAACAGCTGCTGCTGAACAGTTTCAGCGAGGTAGCTGTAAAACAGGAGCTGATATTAAAGCATAAGAAACTGTGATACACAGAGGGTTTTTTCACATTTGTCCGTCCCTTCTCTCCCAAACAGTTATGGTGCTGTTCTCTCAGAGTCTGAGCTACCAAGGGCAACTCAAGTGCAACACAGAGCACTACAAACCTGTGAGAGGTTCTTATAAACGTTAATTAAATATTTTAAACTAATTATATTAACACCCAGCCCCAAGGAGGCTGAGATTACATAAGCAGACATTTTGCTGCTGCTCGTGTTTCCTCCCTATTTGGCAAAAATAGCTGGAAAAGGGTTTTTTCTGATTTGTAAAAGTACTTTGTGCCACTGCCAGTTTCATAGTAATATGAATCCAATTTCATAGACTGAGAAGGAAAGCCTGGTTGAAGCCATAGTAGGCAACAAGCCCTGACTAGAAGTAAAATAATCCTTAAAGGCTAGGTATTCCTCAGTGACAGATTGAAGGGACTGAGCTACTTAAGGCATTGGCTGGCATTCATGGTGAATGTTGCCTTTCAGTTTTTGAGGAAAGAAATGAGTTCTGAAGTTAGGGATGGTTTCAATAGAGAAAGATTAAAAAAACCTTTCTGTATTCACTCCTTGATTCTACTCTGGTGACTCCACGTGTGCAGCAGCCGAAGTCATTTGACTTTGGGTGGAAGATAACACCTCTCTCCTCATGCTGCCACAAGAGCAGCCTCACGTTTCTAAAGCACTTTGGCAAGATTAGAAGCTAAGTGTTATTTGGGAGCCCCTCTGCTCCTGTTTCTGACACCACCCCAATAGCCAGGGCTTCAACAGAAGGCAGATATGTCTTCTGCAAGCCCATGGCAGAGGATGCAAACAGCCTCCACCATAGCCACTCTTTTGAGGAAGTCACCTTTGTGAGGCTATGCTGTGCTTTAAAATTACGGTTTAATTTGCTCTGCCTCTCATTGTTAATATGCAGCTGTATATATTTTGTTGTCTTCCATTCTGTGGTTATATTGAGCAGGTTTTTCTTTTGGGCAACAGCTCTGATCAGTGGCAATAAGAAAACAGAAGGGCAGAATTGTTTTACACTTAGTGTCATTTTTCATATGTTTTATGGACCCGCCTCTGCTTCTTTGGGAAATAGGAAGTGTCTTCCTCCCTCTCTTTTTCTAAGCATCTATGCCTTTTCCTGTGCTTGTGGGAAAAGCAGCTGGACAATGACCTAATTCAATGCAAATGAAAGGGATTTCCTAGCAAAGGATGGTAATTGGTGCAGTACTGCAGGTATGTGAAAGCACTGAATGGTAACCTGGGACTACTGAGAGAGGAAGAGCTCTGCTGTAACAGAGCTATAATCACCTCGCACTTTCACTAATTGCCAAGAGCTGGAGCTCTAAAGTGCCATGCTATTTTTTTTATATAAAATCTATTAAATTGCTACATCTTAGCCATTTCTCCAGCAGTTCCTATTAGCCCTCATTATCACTGTCTCTCAGCAGCCAGTTTCAAAAATGAATGCAATTCCTGCAGCCTTCCATTCATGAAACTCCTGTGGTAGAGGACACTACAAAGAATAAAAAGGACACAATTGCTCAGCACAATATAATTAAATGGGCTGTAGTCCTGGCTTCCCCTCTCAAAACTAAACCAGGAATGATCTTTCAAACACAATGCCTTGCCTCAAAGCAGACTCTTAATACCTCTCGCTGACATTCTGTGTCATGGGGATGCTGATGGTCGCTCTGCTTATATTTTCTCATGTCTTTCAGCAGTCATCAGCTGTGCAGGTTTTCAGGAATAGATAATATACATTGTGTTTTTGTAATAGTTCTTCATTCTCAGATGTGAGCATCTTAACATTTCTTTAATCTCTCACCAATTTTATCAATCTCTTCCTTTCCCAAAAATTCTGATGATACAGAAGTATGAATTTCCAAGTAAGTTCCAAGTATGAATTTCTTCAGAGTGATAGAAATCACAGGACAAGATAAACCAAATAACTGAAAGAGGAGATTTTGTTGGAGCATTGAAAAATAATTCTATTTTTCTTGCTACATGTGCAGATCCATCCAAGCACAGAGGAGGCGAAATACATTTTTATCTTGCTCATGGATCCTCATTCTACCCATCAGTTATGACCCTTCAGTTCAACATGTTAAATCAAAGCTAAAGACTGGCTCATCCTGGATTCTGATTTCCAGGATGCTGGTAATATTTTTCAAAACCGGATACTTTTTGGCAACATTTTGGTGCTGCTTGCTTATAGTTTGTGTCCAAAGGTGGAACAGAGGTTGTTACAGCAGTGAGAGTTGTTCTGTTGCTTGAGACTGCTCTGGGAAGACCTGAAAGGGGAAGACTGATGGAGCCCCTGAGAGGACACTACCAAGAAGTCAAAAGAGGGAGAGCAGGACTTTCTGTAGCAGCTTACTAAAGATCTCTTTGTTTGCTTTTGGAGCAAGAGTATTTTTTATCCTTACCATTGTGACACTGTGACAATACCAGAAAAAGAAATGTACTCAACAGTTGGGTGTACCTGTCACCATATGCTTATTTAAATACTTGTCAAAGTAAATGATTTCACAAAAAGAATAGGAACTGTAAGGGCCAACACCCTTTTGCTAGTTATCTACATCTTAGAGTGTATTTGTGCTCACTTTTATGGCTAAATTCAAAGCCTTCTTTGGCATTTAGACCCTTTATTTTGCTGACACAGACCACAAAGTGTGGACACACAGCTTTACATAAATATTCATTGCAAGATCACTTCAAGACAGACAGAATTTAAGTGCATCTGAAAGGCAATGAAATACCTGTAGGAAATAGAGTCTGATATGATTATTTCTTGTAAGTGTCCTGGGCACACTGGGGACCACTTGATGGCACAGATTTTCTTATTGAGGTGGATTTTTTGTATGGGATTCACAGCTTTTAGGTGCAAAGTGGTTAAAGGGCTTGTTACAGTACTTTCTTAAGTACTAAGAATAGAAAAAGTAGAATTAAAGAAGTCCCAGTATCTCTCTGTAAATAAATATCCTGGGGTTCCGCATAGTCTTTCAGATAGGCTGTCTCCTTATTTCCCTTCTGAATAATGCTTTGGATAGTATTTGAGAAATTATGAAGAAGGATAATGATAAATTGATGATAAACTTCTAAGAATTAAGAAACAGGCCATAAAGTTATTCATTTTATGGATGAGTAACAGCTGAATCACAACAGAGGCTTGAATTGGCAGACCCTTTAAATCTCTATTCCAAGTGAAATTCCAAAATATGAAGTAATTTCAAAACAAAAAAATAAACTTGAGGTTGCCCATGGAAGTTAGATTTTGGATTTTTTTGTTGTCCTCTAGGACAACATTCTGAATGACATATTTGTCCTTTACAAATTTTCCCTCATGTTCTTTGAACAGCCAATAGTTTTGACTATTTACCATGCAGTGATTTGGGAAGCTGAAGAGAAGGAAACTGAAAAAGCCTGATTTCCTCAGATTTTTGGACTGTTGAGAAGCCAGGACTTGGAAGTCCTGGAAGAACCTTCACATGAGCATCTGTTTTGGAACCTGGAGCAGAGTCATTGTGGGATAATTCATACGACACAGACTAATCACGAGGGCCTTGTCATTTAAACACTCCAATTACTTTTTTATTTGCCATAGCTTCTGCTCTTCTCCACATCCCACAATGCATTCCAAGGCTGCTATGATAATTGGAAGTATATTCCTGTGTGTGAAGTGGACTTTAATTAGCACCTAAGGGGCACATTCTGGTGTTGTGACTCATGTGGCATGGATGTCTTTCTGAGTCTCCATCACCACCAGTGGGACTGCTCATGAAGAAAGGAACTTCCTGGCTCAGACAAAGGCTGCCTTGGAAGCTCTGAGCCACCCAGATGGGACAAGAGGCTCCACTGAATCTCCAGCACATAATGCCATGGCCTGGGGCCCTATAAAACAATAGTTACACTAATACTTCCAATTACTTTGCTCAACTAATAAGCAATATGAGTGGCTCCAGATTTTAAGTCTGTGAGCAATGTAGAAACACTGTAAAAATTGGGATTGCAGGCAAGTTTGTAATAAATTAATAACTTTGACTATTACGTGAGTCATCTGTAAAATGTCCCTGAGTTATAAAGACACACACCAACTGTGGGGGATATCATGGAAAATTAAAATTCATGTGACATAATACTATTTCATTTACAATAAAAGTACTGCAGATGGAACTGATGGGAAAAGTGGGAGGGGCAAAAGTCCACGATTGGTACAATTACATCCATGCATCTGCTTCCCAAAGGCAGGTTGCAATTTCAGCTCAGTATCAGCACCTCCTGCCAGCCACGCAGCAAGGCAGCTGTGAGCAGACATCCTGGCTCCTGCTCTGTGGAATGAAGCTGGCAGCCAGGATGAAAAGAAATAAAAGGCACTGATTAAAACAAAAAGCCTAGTCGGCAGGTTCTTCAATCATGATGTAATCAATCTCTTTTTTATTTTTTTAATTTTTTTTGTCTTGATGCTATTAAAGGCATGCTATTGCCTTTCAAAGCCTTTGCAAATTGCCCTTTCCTTATGATAATGAAACACTCCCTCCTGAATCTGTTCTCTGGCTCTTTCCTTATTCTAAACCCATGTGCATTGAAAATCCTTACCTGGCGGACATAGTGCAGATCTCTAAACACAGCTTCTTTGATGGTTACTATAGAATGATGCATGTCACTGTCCTTTTCATGGACATCCTGTGACAATCCAGCAGGAGGAACCAGGGCCAAGTTATAAATCACTTGGGCAGTGTCTGAATTGCACTATCTCTGAGAGGCAGGTCCTGCCTGTAGTGACACCTTGGGATTAAAATGTCAGCAAGTACTTCATGAAAGTTGTTATCCATTAATTATTTCATAACTCTGTAGAATATTTATGAAACTATACTTTAAAAAAATATTGAAACATGAGAATTATTATCTTAATTGTGCTTAGACCGTAATTACAATGCACTGAGGTTACTGATCTCTTCTGAATGAGCTCAATGATAGTCAAATATTTTAAAATCCTTTAGAGTGAGGAAAGAGCTGAAGTTATTTAAAAACAAAGTCCTGCCTAAGAGTATGCTGAGTAACAGCCCATCACAAATGTAGTAAGGAAATACATGAAAACTAAAAGGTGAAAAACATGTCTTAATTGTTTAATATATTTCTTTCCTGTATTATCAAAATGTTGTGCAGGATTTTATTAACACCAAATCTATTTTATGTTGTTAAAAGACAGTAAAATGCTTTAAAATACAGCATTAATAGGTTTAATGCCTCCTGTTGAATCTAATGTAAAACATACTATGTGAAAGTCCAGTTATCTGCCAATGGGACAAAATCAATCTTTTTATATCTTACATTTTGGAAATTATGCACCAACTTTTTCTAACTGAAATAACTGTCCAGCATATATCCTGCTAGGTAAATAACTGTCATCTATGATATATTGCTTTTGGCCCAACAATCCTTAACATGAATGAAGGTAATTATTTTATTGTTAAAAACCCAGGTCTCAGTATAAACACAGTGGCTGGGTATAAATATTGCTTTCAGGATCCATATTTGTAAATCTCCCAGTGATTGTTGGGTTAATGCTACATTTATAAACGGAAACTAATCTTTTCGAACCCCTTTTATCAGCAAGCCTTGCAATCTCAGCTTAAGATTTAGGCAGCATCTTTGAGAGTTCCTTTTGGGACATAGCTCCCAGGAGCTGGTGTTTGGCAGAGCTTTTAGGCCCTTACCCAGTCTCGTCCCATCTTCCCTGCTGCCCTATGGAGGGTTGGTGCGGATGGGGGTGGTGGGAGCGCCGTGAGCAGCCGAGCTCTCTGCTGCTGCAGCACAGACCACTGCCTCTGAAAGCAGGCTCCTCTCACCAAGACACAGCAAGGGGTGTCTGCCTGTCCCCCTTGCACAAATCAGAGCCCACTGGTGGGACCACACCTGCCCATCATTCCCACCATTTCCAACACTGGAGAGCTACAAGCCCTCCTTCGTTCGCAGAGGTGCAAGCTGGCACTCAGCCTGGGCAGCCAGAGCACGCATGGGTGTGGGGAGAGGGCTAACTCATCTCTCTCCACTGACTTGCCAAGGAGGGCAGGTGACTGGCTCTGATTAATCACCCATTTCATAGGTGACTGTAATCGTATGAGGCAAACCCTTTGTTCAAGGCTTAAGTGATCAGCAATATGCCACCTGCAATTCTCACCTCCAGTTATCCCTTTTGATAACACCATGGTGCTATACTCTGCATGAAAGAAAGTAACACTATTTAGCTTAAATAATTTTTCAAGCTGATGCAGTGTCCTTTGCTGTATATTTAACGGCTGACAAGCAGATGAGTCCATATCAACTTTACCTAAAATTGAAAAAACTGGGTTTACAGTTGTCCACAGTAAAATATCCAACCCGGTCTATATTGGAGTAGCTTACTGGTATACGGTTTTTATTTGTATATTAAAATGTTGAATTTATTGTTACATAACATTATATATCTTGCAGAATGGTAGTGGGATATTTTGGGTCAGCTCCCATTCCTTTGATTCCCCCCTCTTGTTGTGCTTATTTCCATATGTGCCTTCCTGTTGCTCACCATCACACTGTGTCCCCCTGCAGCAGCCATCGCTTTGGCTCTTGCCCTTATTTTCATCAGCTGGTGTTTCTCTTACCCCGTCTTTGCTCTCTGTAGTTTTGGCAGTAGTACAACAATATTACAGTATTTCTTGTCTAGGCTTGATTAGAAATCTTAACATAACCACTTTGATTTGCTGTTGCAGTGAAGATACTCTGTTATCTGCTATAAAATATGTGCGATTTCTTATTAAAATTTGTTTTTAACAATTACTGGTCTTTTTTTCTGTCATTCCAAACATTTCCTAATCTCATAGGCTTAGTCACTGTAACAAGGATTTCTAGTCAATACATATTTCTCTATAAAAGGCAGATAGAAATGTATGTAACACCCTGGCACACACTTAAGAAAATAAAACACGATGGCAGAATTCTTCATGCATTCATTGATGACTTGAGCATGAATAGTGGGGTCACAGCACAGGTAGAGTACAGTGAGTGCAATGTGGCTCTAGATATTTATAAATAAAACCACCTGACTTTCATAAAGGCTGTATCATTATAAATCAATGTCCTTTGAGTTAAATACAGCCTTTAGATACTATCAAAAAATTGTCTCCAACCTGGCTGGAATCTCATAGACTCTGAGATATCTTGATAACTTTGTTACACATGACCTCTCTCTACCCTTTCACACATGATGCTGCCAGAAAGACTTTGTAGTTTTTGAAAACCAGTCAATCTGTTGGTTTGCACAAACCACTGCACAATTTTATCACTGTTGCTCCCTAGTAAGGCAACCCTTCCCTTACTAGAGGAAATTGTTCGTTCTCCATCTTGCCTTGAAAGAATGAACTTTTAGCTTTGGCTTATCCTAGTGTATTCAGCTTGCTAAGATATTTACTGGCTTTTAAATGTGTTGGCAGAATATTTGTTAGATTTTGAACTCTTCTGGTACCAAATGAAGCATCTCTAGTATAAACTGTCAACAGCTGTGCCCCAAACGTCTCTCCACATTCAGTGTTTTTACGATGGTGCAAAATGAGTGTCTCAACCCAAAGCAAATTTTAGTAAGGGTTTTTACATGCTCTTATTTCAAACACTCCATTGAAAATTTCCACTCCAGTGCAAATTAATCTACTCATGCATGCATTCATTCATTCATTCATTTTCTCACTCCTCCTCGTCTCTCCATTTATGCCTCATTATGCTCTTTCATTTCTACCTTGCACTTAACATCCCTACTCCTAAGAATAGAAGAATAGGCAGGACCTTCTTGGTCAGTCTGTTCCCTTTTGTATTAACCTCTATCTTTCATGCTGCTTGTGTCCCACCAATACTCTAGCTTTAAGTCTCATCCAGATCCTTGCTTTCCTCACATTTAAGAATTTTGTTCTGTTTTCTAAACTAGAGTTATTAATGGCTACCTTAGTCTCTTTCATTGGCATGTTATACTAGCGTGGACAAAAACCCAACGACCTTATTTTCCCACTTGTGCTCTCTGTGCTTCCCAGCCTCTTTACCTATACGGGTATTACTAATTTCTTGATAAAAGGCTTCAATGCCCTGTCCTGGGGGTTCACAGACCAAAGGATATTAGCAGGCTAATGTTAGTAGAAGTAGGCAGGGACTTTTTATGCATGTTAACTAGAATCATCCTGTGATGGGAAGACAGGAAAATGTCATGGCAAATAATGAGACAATTCCCCATTGGAACAAGAAATCAGTTCTTTCCAGTCTTCTTAAAAAGAAACCTCAGGTCAAAGACAAGCTTGTAAATAAGAGTGACTTCCAAAAACAGGAAGAAGAACATCACTGACAATGGACTTGGGGAAGAACAAGAGCTGTGAGAGCCTCTTCTTTATTTGCTGAGGAAGACAAGAAGCTTTCCCAGGCAGCTTATGCCTCATTCTTCTTTCAGTACAGTATCTCCAGTACTGGCAGAGTGCCTGCTAGCATGCTTTTGAGCTTGTGCAAGCAGGCTACTTGGAAAGAAATTCATGTGATCTAGGTAAGGCAATATCACCCCAAGGCAATAAAGAATCAGCAGTATTTGCATCTTTCGTCCTCCATTCCAGAAGACACAAACACCATGTGGATACCAGGGAGTGGCGAACCTTGATTTGCAGTGCCTGTCTTAAAAACAAAGGTCATGGAGCCCTGCGATAATTTTTATTATTTTTAATTTTAATTTTGACTGATCTGTTATGCACTGTTCCAAGTAGCATTGCTTCTTCAGTGACAAGGTCACCTCCATTAACACCTAGCCATATTACATGTGGTGACTGGAAGACAGGGATGGAAAAAATTCAGTTTGGAAACACTTCTAGTTAAGTACAGATCCAAAGAAAAGTAAAAAGAAGAAACAAAAATAAAAGCTGAAGAATGGTATATGCATATTCAGCAACTGTGCTTCTTTCAAGACTGCACAGGCAGATTCAGGAGGCAGCAGTGTATGACTAAGTAGAGGAGACATGCACAACTCAAAAACATGGGTGGGCTGGTGAGGACAACCAGTTGCTGGCTTCTGTTGGAAACACGACTCTCTTTCCTCAAAGCCTGACACTAGATCTTTAAACATGGGCACTAGATATTCACAAGTGATGCCCAGCTTTTCACTATCACTCCATGACTAACAGTTTAGTCCTACAGCCATTATAGTTCGTTAGACCTTTGTGCACTGATACTAGCTTTCTACTTCTATGCCTTCCTTCTCCAGTTCAATGCTCCTACAGTATGGGACTGTTTATTCAGTGCATCCTATTTGCTATGGAGATTTTCGGGCAAGAGGTAAAAACCTCTCTATACACATCACTTCCACCATGACAGTCCAGCCCTCCTCCATTTTCCTATCAAGTCTTTAATGTGGATCCCACTTCTACATCTGGAATTCTTGCTTCTCCCTGCTGCTGCACATCAGTCACTTTATTCTTAGCTCCCTTCCTATCTCTCTCTTTCCTCCCTAAAATTTTAGTTTATCCCAGTTTGCCTCCCTTCATCCTCAGGACACTGTGTCTGTTTCTTTCATTTCATGCTTCCTCCCTAAAAAGTCCTCACGCAAAAGAGTGATTACTTCTAAGTTCACAACAGATAAACTAAAGTACCCATGGACTATAAGTCAGTCCCAAGCTGTAGGCTGCACAGTTCTGATATGCAAAACTTAAGGACTTACCTTAAAAACTGAAGGACCAATTTTAAGGGATGTTTAGAAACTTAAAGTGCTTCTCTTCAGGTAAATGTTCCAATGTATAGATGGGATTGAGCCTGCTCTGTCCAGCTCTTCTACCCAATGCTCTGTCCTGCCTTGATTGCTTGACTTCTAGGCAGGAACAGGTGAAATCCCACACTGATACCAGTATACTGCTGCTGATAGCAGGGGCAGCTCTTCTATGGCTAACTGATTTACCTCTGGCTTTTAGATACTCCGAATAATTTTTTTTAGAAAGTTTTTAGGAGGTTCTTGAAGGGTGAGAACAAGATATACTTGAAAGGAGCATTTTACTTATTTGATGATATTTTTATGCTTTATATATTCTGTGCTGATTGACTGTTTTTAGGTTTTTTTTAAGACAATCACAGTGTGTAAGGACAGCATTAACCCAGGTTCAGACCGGCTTGTTTTTGTTCTTTTCCTTACCCCTTGCAACTGATTCCTGTTTCTATTTGAAAGGGAGTCAACAGGAAGCATGACACTGGGGAAGGATGTGTGACAGCATTAAACTTCCTGGTGAAGCTTCATTCTTTGTACTATCATAGCCATAAGCATCAGTGCCATGAATATCCTTGCCTACTGATCCATGAGAGAAAATCTCCTTCTTAATACATAAGCAGTTAGATTAGATGCACCATATACACTGCTTTGCATGGATAAAGAAATTATGTTAAATGTGGTTTTAGTTATCTAAAAGAAATAAGATTATGTTAAAGAGTTGGGGCTTTTTTAGATGAAAGACAAAAGAAGCGTGGATTACGTCTTTATTTTGGTTGAAAAGCCAACAGTATACTATTCTAAGCACCAATGCTGAGGGAAAATGCTGAGAATTCTGTTTTTATCTATATGAAAAACTGATCAAATATATTTACTGATAGGTGAAGTACTTGAGTCAGAATGAAGTCATGCTTGCTTATGCAATCTCAGGATGCATGTTACGATGACATAATAACATGTTTCCACCCGTCAAAATCGCTTTGTCATTCAGCCTAAAGGTCAGATGACAGAATGGCTCCAGATTTAATTTTATCATCCCAATTGACAAGGAGTCAATTCCCACTTCCAAGTCACTTGGATCCCCTACCTCCTTTGCTATTCAGCATTGCCTTATTCAGCGGGCATCGTCTGTAGAGTACATTCCTCATTTCACAAGTTGTAGAGGTGACAATTGCCAAGGCAGGGATTCCACATGGACAATGTTTATGGGATGTGCAGAGAGCATTTTATTTTCCTAAGAATTTTACCTAAGAGACAACAGCCAGTTGATTACAAAGCCCGTGGGAGCCGGAAGTAGCTTTGCATTTGTCAGCCTTTGCCCCTGGGCTTGTCAGGCAGTTCTATAAGCCCTGAAGTTCAAAGCATTTTAAGAAATGTTTTCTTGCAACATATTTTGTTTAGCACAGCCAAGCCTCCAGTGAAGGTTTCTGGCACACTCTAAGCAGAGAAAGTTTCAGCACATATAATAGCTTTAAAAAAAACTTTGTAGTTACTACATTTACAGACATTTATGCATGACAATGGATGGAGCTTTTCTGTATAGTGCATAAAAAATTACCTGAGTGAGACATATTGAGTGTTGGTTAAAAATTTTCACTGGAAACAGCATAACAAACCAAGAGATTGACTAGTTTGATTTTTGGGCACCCACTGAAAAATCCATTACACTTACTTTCAAGAGAAACTTCTTAAGCCTTTCCCCAAAAATATGGGTCTGTACAGAAGCTTGTGCTATGGCAGTCATGGTGTCTGAAAGGATCCTGAGAACATTCAGTACCTACTATTTTTAATGATATGATGGGAAACTGTTTCATGCCTGAGAAATAAATGCCTTTTGTATACCTCAGGGGAAGAGTTGTGCAAGCTTGAATCATTTGCCATGCCTAGGCTAGTCTTTAAACTCTTGGTTCCAACTGTATGAGAAACTGGAGCTCCAGAAAGTCATGTGCCCATCCCAACCACACGCCTTATAAGGAACTTCTCTTGCCTGTCACTGTTTATCAATCCTGGAGAGTTGAAGCCAATGCTTTGGCGTGCTGCAGGATGGCCTGTGGGTGCGTGTTTCCATCTGAACATCAACATGGAGATAAAACTGATTCATTGATCCTATAAAGTGACAGATCTTTTATTACTCTGTGATTGCACAGTAAACCAGAGCAAATCAGGTAAAGCGCAAATCTCAGCCCTATCTGTCTCTCACCTTACAAACATTTACAGACCAAATACTGCAAATAAAGACCTGGGCTTCTGGTTATTTTACATCAACATGAGCTTTTAAATACCAAGTTCAGGTTTATGGTGCACATATTTTTGTATATTTTATTGCACTAGAATAGTTTTTATTTTGGCTTCTCCAGGAGAAGAGAGAAGGAGCTGGGCCTGTTCAGCCTTGAAAAGAGATCACTGAAGAGGGACCTCATTAGTGCATATAATTATCTAAAGGGGGGATGCCAAGAGGAGGAAGCCAGGCTCTTCTCAGTGGTGCCAATCACCAGGACACGAGGCAAGGGGCAGAAAATGATGCGCAGGAAGTTCTATCTGAATATGAGGAAGAACTTCTTTACTGTGAGGGTGACCAAGCACTGGAACAGATTGTCCAGAAGGGTTGTGGAGTCTCCATCCCTGGAGATATTCAAGAACCATCCGGACACAATCCTGTGCAATGTGCTGACTCTGCTTGAGGAGGTTGGACCAGATGACCCACTGTGGTTCCTTCCAATCTGACTCATTTTATGATTGTCTGAGCACAGCAACTCCCCAGCCAGTGTAATACTGCTCGTCTGACTTAAATAAAGGACATGCGTGGCTGCTCTTGTTATAAATATTGTCAACGGCTTAGCCTAAATTAAGAATTAACGAGACCAGAAGGCTCGAATCCTCTATATATAGATTTCTGTAACTCTCCAAGTTGGCCCGTGTATTTCTGGCTCCCCAGGGAATGAATGTACTGCGTTGTGCCGGCGCCTGTTGAGGATGAATTTATTGCGCATCGAATTTATTGCGCATCGGTCTCTCCGCGGCAACAGTGGCGGGGGAAGGGGCAGGGTGGGGGCGGTGGCAGGGGCAAGGACAGCGGCACGGTCAGGGACAGCGGCCCCGGAGCCACCCGTGCCTGTGCCTGTGCCTGTGCCGTGCCCGTGCCCGTGCCCGTGCCTGTGCCTGTGCCTGTGCCTGTGCCGTGCCCGTGCCCGTGCCCGTGCCCGTGCCTGTGCCTGTGCCTGTGCCGTGCCATGCCCGTCCCGCTGGGCCTCGGGCAGCTCGGCCCTCGCGCCGTCCCTCATGCCGCTCGCTGCGCGGGGTGAGGCCGGGCCGTGCCGTAGCAACCGCGCGGTCTCGGTCTCCAGGCTCACAGTGGGAGGGCGGGCGGCGGGGTGGCCGCGGCTGCAGGCAGGTGAGGGCGCAGGGTGCAGGGCGGGCGGCGGTGGCGCCTCGGCTGCAGGCAGGTGAGGGCTCAGGGCGGCCGGGAGGGAGGCGGTGGCGCCGCGGCTGCAGGCAGGTGAAGGCGCAGGGCGGCCGGGCGGGCGCCACCGCTCTGGGGGAGGAGAGGAGGCGGCGCAGGCGGCGGCCGCGGTCCCGCCGCAGGGCAGAGGCAGGCGGGCCCGGCGCTGGCGCAGGGATGTGCCGCCAGCCGAGGTCCTTCACCCCGGAGGCCCTGGCTTCCCATCTCTGCCCGTTGCCATGCAGTGTATACGGGGACGCGGCCTCAGGTGGCCGCTGCGAGGGCGCAGCGCCGGGGAAAGCCATGGCCGGGACTCGCCCTGGCCCTTGTCTCGCTCTTCTCCTCTTCCTCAGGCTCCGCTGTGGTTTTGCTGTGACACCTCTTCCACGTTTGAGAAGGGTTCCCATAAGTGTGTAAATATATAAAGGGAGGAGGGCGGAGGGGATGTGTGCCAAGAGGAGGGAGCCAGGCTGTTCTCAGTGGTGCCAATCCTCAGGATGGAGGCAAGGGGCAGAAACTGATGCACGGGAAATTCCACCTGAATAAGAGAAATAACTTCCTTACTGTGGGGGTGACCGAGCACTGGAACAGATCGTCCAGAAAGGTTATGTAGTCTCCCTCCCTGGAGATATTAAAGAACATCCTGGACACAATCCTGTGCTGTGTGCTCTAGGGTAACCCCGCTTGAGCAGAGATTGGACCGGATGACCCACTGTGGTCTCTTCTGACCTGACCCATTCCATGATTCCATGATTCAATTTCTTCAGTGGGCAGCCACCAGCCTCAGCCCTCTGCACTCCCTTTAACTGGGGTTCAGCACTTCAGGTGCTGTGGGGCAGCTTCTTGGGCTGTAAGGTGTGTGGGCTTTCCCGAGGCATTCCTGCCTGTCAGGGGCAGCCCAGTGGAGTGGCCTCAGCAGCAGTGCCACCTGCACATGTTACACACTCCGAGCCAGTGCTGGGTTATGGCTTTAGCAGTTTTTTTGCACTGGCCAGACCAAAAGAGTAGAAGTGCCCAGATGAACTCTGGTTCACCTTTTGAAAATAACCTGTTTTGATTCAGATCTTGGGCTGAAAGTTATCCCAGCTATCATTGGTTTTGAGCTCACTGTTTCCAAGGCCTGATGTAGAACTCACCGTTTCCATTGGAAGATGCTTCATCTGCTTTCAAATGCTCCTTTTCATACAGAGCTAGCATTTCATGTCCAGGTGTTGTTCAAGCAACTAGGGGTGGTGCTGGAGGCTAAGGCAAGAGAAAATTTGTTGCCATACCTCTGGGCATCTGGAAAAAGAGACATCACCGGGGATTCATTCTCTAATGCACGCTGCTGACTGAAATGTGTCTTAGCTATTACCATGAGACTTTTTCTGCATTCTGAGAGAAAAATGGCACAAGCCTTGTGGCTTGCTGTGGCCTTTCACTATAGGCATTTTCTGCCACAGCTCCCCTGTGGCAAGGGCTTCCTTTTAATGCCCTGATGCCAAGACTAGTCAGGGGTTGTGCTGCACAGCACCCAAGGTGTTAGGGTACAGAACAGAGTCCTGCTTTTTATAAGTCCTCCCTGCCCTTCACACTGTTCATGTCTTTCTTCGTGAACAGGACAAAGACTGGAATGGTTTATATGTTTCCATATGGGTGTTTAAACCTATAAGAGGAAAAAATAGCATGTTCCATTCTGCAGTGAAGAAAGAGGGAGAAGGCCAAGTCTTTGGGTTAAATATTTTATCCTTTTTTTGCTTTTACAGTGGGAAAAACTGCTTGATGACAATGGCTAACAGCTGGCCTGCTAGTGATTCGTAAACATCCCTCATTCATCCATCTTACTTATTATTAAAAGAAAAAACAAAGCATCAATGTCTCAAAGCAATACACTCACCCACTGTATGCTACCTTACTTTGTCTGACATTTTGTCTTCTGTTTATCTGCTGTGTCTTAGATGCACTTGGGCCTTATACCACATTCACACACATAATTCCTTTTCTTTGTGACTTATCTTGTAGTCTTATAGGCAAAGTTATGAATCTCTGCATAAAGTTGCATCTCAGATACTCCCAGGTTTAGTCATAAATTGGATTATAGCGAAGGTAAGATATACTGCAAAGCAATAATAGAATATGATACAGCTGGTTAACAGCATGCCAAAGCATCATGCTCATTTTTCTAGCATACTGGCTCTTTTTAATAATAATTTGGAGTGAAGGAAGGGAAACAATATTACCAATTTCCTAATTTCCCACTTTTGAGCTTGTAGATCCCTGTCAGATCTGACTTCAGCCTTTCTTAAGATGGGGAGTAGCTATCGTTGTTACTTTATAATATTTTTTTGCTTGCAGAAAATCCGATCTCACCTCTCTGCAGTTTATTATTGTCTGGGCATGTGGAGCTGGTCTCCAGTTCATATTGACCTGTGCATGGCAATATTTTAATTTTTTTAAAACAATGGTTCCTCAGGGTTTCAGAATAAAGTGAAGAGGAGCTGCCAGTCAAGAGATCCATCATGACTGCTAATCCATCTAAGAGACTTGCCTGGAGTGACTGTGAGTATTTCATCACTATTTTTGCATAGATTCCATGTTCTCCTAGATAGCTTCCAGTTTCCTTTGGAGTACTGTGGTGTGCATGCTGGCTGTGTACAAGCCATTCTGAAGCTGTGCCACTCTCACCTGGGCTGTATATGGGGTGCTGTGCTGGCCTTTATGTATTTGGGGGAAGGAAACTGAGAATGACTGTTCAAGTGACTATAAACAATGCCTGACTGTATTCAAAGCTTGAGCAGCTGCAAACGTTCACTTGCCTTTCTCTAGAGTTAACATCTGTCACTGCTGCTTCTGCACAGAGCAAAGGAAAGCTGGTAAAATGCCAGCCTTTACAGGCATGCCAGCCCAGCATCCTGCTTGTAGGACTGATGACTGTGAAAGAACCCAGGCCAGTCTACACTTTATAGAAGCCCTCTGTCACTGAAAGATGATTTCTGAAGATAAGAGTCTCATTTCCTTTATGTAGTGTTAACTGCGGAACTCTCTATCTAATGAACCTTTGGAACCAGGTTGGTTGTTATAATACTTGAATTTATCAGGGAGTTCCGATCATATTCCATACTAGACTGAAGGTTATTTTGGAGGCATTAGAGACAGAAGTACCTTCCTTTGTATTTTGGGCCAGTTTGATACATGCAGTACATTTACGAGTAGTTTACGGTATATGGGCAATGGAGGACTGGGACGCAGCAGATGATGTTGGTACTGGGGAAAATGTACAGAAATTTCCAAAGTCCACAGAAAGTAAACTTGGATACAGCAAGGGTATTTAATCAACTAGAGCCAGCTTAGCTCATGCAGAGTATTTTGGGAATGAACAGGAAATACCAAAGTCCTCCTAGAACCTCTGTGCTCAGGAACAGAGGCATTATTGTTGTCGTTGCTTCCATTTCTGCCTCAGCACTCTGGAGTCTGAGCTGCTGCTGCTGCCAAGTGCAAGTGGAGCTAGCCTAGCAAACCATACTGCCATGGTCAGGTGTATTCCATGTCCTGTGGAACTTAAAAGGAACCTGGATCTTCATGTCCATGATTTCTTGTGCATGCACATGATCCATCACAGCCCAGAGCAGAAACTGACAGAATCATCATTTAAACTTGAGGCAAGTGATGTGACCGGAGGGAATTTCACCAGCCTTGCAATAAAATCAGGTTCTTCTGGGGACAGTACTATTGCTTATGGTAGGAGTTCAACATATAAGTTTTAGGAAATACTTGTTTATTGCATACTGCTTCTAATGTGTGTGTAGTGATGGTCTGACAATCTTTGAATGCCTATTATGTGTTCTGATTTCCAAGACTTAGGAGAGATGTCTTAGGAGTTGGAAGAAGTGCCATTTAGCAAACCGGACTTATATTTCAGGGCTTGAATTTCAGCATACGAGAGACATTTTCTTTAATAAATTGAAGGTGAATGTATACGGATGAATAGATGTAACAGCAAGTGGATGTGTAGGACTGAGAGCAGCTTTCCAGATTAAGGACCTTATTCAGTATAAAATAAAGAAAACAAGAGGTGAGCTATGCATATATACAGCACCATGGAATACAGGTAAAGAAAGGAAGGAATGCAGGTAAAGAAACAATAAATTAATCTCATTTCGTTTTGAAATTGTTTGGTTGAAATATAAATGTAGTGTTTCCCTCATTTCTCTTTACAGTAGATGCCTTTGATTCAAAGCACAGACAAGATCCTGAAGATTCCCACAAGGTCCACAAGAAGAAATCAAGAGAGAAAAGGAGACTGGTGGTTGGTCAGTGGAGAACAGATGTACAATCCCTTGTTTCATCTTCTAAATGGCTTCAGCGTTATGGTCTCAAAAGAAACAAATTATCCCTGTCCCAGATTTTGTCCCAGATTGGATTCCAGCACAGGAAAGGTATAAGACAAATCAAAAATAGGATAATAAATCCCCTAACTTTGAATAGTCTGGAGGGTCACACTCATTCTGCACCCCAATGTACACCGTGGAGATTTCCACATTGTCTCTTATGATAATGGCAGAAAGGGAAGCTGTATCCACAGTTGCTGACATTGCCAGTTCAGAGAACTGAGAAACTCCTTCTCCTTTTGATATGAGAAGGACTTAGGGTCTGAGAATGGCTTTCCTTACTCAGCTGTACTGTTTCTTTACCCTAGGCTGCACTTCACATCCTCACCAGTATAGCTGTAGCTGGGAAATAGCTGAGACTCTTAATCTTTTTCTTGCAAATAACACACAATAAGATCTGTGTCTCCTTTCACATGGCAAATGTATGCCATGCCATAATCTGTGATCTACTATTGATCATGAGGGTTAGTGAATGTGATTGGGAATAGCGTATTATTTCCAGGTATCCAGCTTTAAGGAAAAAGTTAAATTTAATTAAAATTCAGTCTGCTTTTCATGCAAAGGCAGACTATAAAAAAAATGTTTCAATGCAGTTATCTGACAGCTGGAGGGGAAGAGTTTGCTAATAATTATTAACCACTGCCATAATGGTGCTTTGCAGAGCATGGTAATATATTCTTTTCTTTTAACAGCTTGCTGCCTGAGAAGTAGGAATTGTAATGTATTGCAATAGTTCTAAGTTGCATAATTTAAGGTTTTGGCTGGCTTGTGTCCATGGGGCATTCAAAGATCACCAGTGCAATTCCTGATATTATGTATGCTGCAGATGAAGAAGAAGCTGTTAAGCAGGGTTAGGAGCAGAATGTACTAGCTTGGAAGGGCAGCATGGTGTACAGATAGCTACTTTATGACGTTAAGTCTTCCCACCCCTAATGTTTTCCTATCAATGGAGATCCTGGAGAAGATTCTAGCTACTGAAAGTGCATAGTGCAGCCTTTTCCTTAGATGCACTCACTTCTGCACCCATTGAGTTGTGTAAGAGAACAGCATTATCTGTACCAGATTTTGTATTTGGTTTGACAGACAAATATTTGCAAGTCCTGTTGTGAGGTTGCCCAAACCTCACAATAATTAAAGTCCCATGTAGCTTTTTGGCCTATAAGTAATTAGATGTGGGATTTTTCCTCACTTCTGACTAAACTGGGAGGAAGCAGCAAAAGCAGAGCGACTCTATGGGAGGAAACCACTACCCAAAAGGGACTGCAGCCTAGGCAGTGCCCTCACTAAACAGGATCCTGCAGCAGGGTGAGGTAATTAACCAGGTTTAGGGTCCAGCCAGGAAATGCAGCCAAGGACAACAGGAGATGCAGCCAGAGGCTGAGAGCCTCAGGGCTCCATCATACATAATAAAATAAAAACAAACCAAAACAAAATAAAATAAAAACAGAAAATAAAACAAAAACTGAATTAGAATTTCTCTCGAGTTTCTTAGTGTCAATAACTCAATATTGATACATGTGCCTGCACATGTATGACATACACATCAACCTGAAAAATACCTGTTTGAAGTAGTCCCAAAGATTAGCAACTTGATCTTTTGTAAATTTTATGTAGATTATGTGACCACCTTGGGGAAACCTGTGGCTTCTCAATATGCAGATGGTCTGTTTCCTCAATACGAGAGAGCACAAGATGGCAGCGTGTATAATGTAAGTGTGGCTGACGTGCTAACTTCCCTATGCGCTTAGAAGTTATTATCACTGTAGCAGAATGATGAGACTAAAATCCTTCCTATGGCATAAAATACTTATATTCTTTGTGAGAACTTTCATCTTTCGATATTTTTTCCTTCTGTTTTGTCAACTGTTAATGCTAACTATCAGTGGTAGAAAAGCTAGATATCTTTTTTCCTTTCTAAGTCTTAGTCTCTTGCCTTGGTGCAGCATTGCAGTAAATCTTTTCCAGACAAGATTGCAGTTTCTAAGCAACATCTACCCTGTCTTGAAAGAGGGAACCGTTAAAGAGAAGATGCTCAGAACCAGTTAAAAAAAATAAAATTGTAATCAATAAAACAAATGGGGACGCTGAAATAAGAAGACATAATGCGCTGTCGTTGCCAATGCAAAGCAGTGCTTTGCTTAGTGCCAGCAGGTCACAAAAGGCTCAGCCTATTCTGTAAAGACAGCTAGCTGGATCTCTGCCCAGGCTCATGTTCTAAGGAATGTCTTAGCAACAGCTGCTGGCAGCCCCATTGTTAAGAGGACCGGATTCAGATTGAAGAGATGTGCATGTGAGTGTGGAAGGGAGAGAGTTAATTTATAAAGGATTTTACAAAAGCAAATGGCTTGTCATTTTTTCTGATGACTGGAGTCACTTCTGATGGTGCAAAGCTTAAAAATGGGCAAAGAACCATTTCAGGGAGGCTTTCCCCCTCATTTTATTCCCATTAATTCAAAATGAAATATCTACATAAATGTCTTTTAATCTTAGGACACGTTGTGAGCAGCAGAAAAGGCATTTTTGCTACTATAAAAAATCTAGTTAGATGTCCTTTAGGATATTGAATACCATATTGTATACAGTTACTACAGGCTTGGACGAAGCTGTTCAAACCAGAGCAGGTACTGAGAAGGGCTGGTAGGATGAAGTGCAGTTGAGTGATGATCTTGTAAGAGGGCTTGGTTGATGCTGAAATGTAAGCCTGAAAGAAGACAGAAGAAGAGTAGTATTATTGCCCTTGAATGCTCCAGAAAGGCAAATTACAGGGATAGGGAGAAGCTGTAGTTTTCTCTGCTAAAAGGCATGCTAGGTCAAAAATAAATGGGTATGAGCTGAATGAAAAAAATTAGGCTGCACAGTCAGAAGTTTTC
The DNA here is from genome assembly GCF_052056855.1 of Sturnus vulgaris. Taxonomy (NCBI): domain Eukaryota; kingdom Metazoa; phylum Chordata; class Aves; order Passeriformes; family Sturnidae; genus Sturnus; species Sturnus vulgaris. The sequence goes on along the minus strand of NC_142244.1, from coordinate 88,164,012 downwards.
TGGCCCTCAGAGAAATGGAAATTTACACTTTCTTACTACACGTGAAGGGAGTATTCTAAGAAAAGTGCTTTATTTTAAGATGGAGTTTGGTTGGTGTAGTGCAATAAACTCATTTTTATGAATATGACTGTCATAGGAGGAAACTGGATTTCTAAGTGCTCCTTCCCAGGCCGACATTCCTTTGGCAGACTGCCTGAGACTCTGTATGTGGGAGGTACATTACAGGGCCCAAGCTGATATTAAAGAACACAGAAAAATACAAATGAGAGGGAGAAGTGTGCAGACTGACACACAAAATATCTTCTCCCTGAGAAATGTTCTTGTTTAAATGTTCTTGTTATTTATATTTCCAAGGTTTCGTAGTTAGTCTTGGAGAGGATGTTAGAGGTTGAAGGCAACCAGTAAATCAGCTCACATGGGCCAGAGATATTGGGGGAATCTGGTGGATTTTTACACCTACCGGTCATGATGAATGTGTATACATTTATTCATAGGGAGGATGTGCTGGTTTTAATTTTAATACTGCATCTAGATTTTACTTTACTGACAAGATATGGAAAGTTTTAATTATTGATTGCAGTTATCTGAACTAAATTTGCCTAAGCACCTACCCACAAACAGTTAATCTGTAATGCTAGGCATTGTTAGTGAAATAATAGTACAAACAAGAAACATTTTACATTTTCCTTTCAAATGCTAAAGACAAGGTGGAAATTGAAGTGCTGTAGAACCAAACCGTATGCTGCCTTGTATTGCTGTAAATTTTTTTTTTAAAGCCATAGTTCTAGTCTGAGAAGGTACAAAGTTTCTGTGTCCTTGTTTGTTCACCCATCTGCTCTGAAGCCCTTTCTACATCCTAGCCTGTGTTCAGCTCATTCTAATTGCTCCAGTTTTGAGATAGACAAGTCAGACAACCCACTGGCACTGTCCCATGCTCACATAAAAAAGATTATGAAAAGCAATTAGGACAAAATGCAGTGCCTTTTCTTTATAGCTTAGATGCATTTGTCAAGTATTTGCTCTTGAAACAGTGGAGGGAAAATTGGTTGTTTTCACTGCTACCTTAGCTGGCATATCTGACACTTACAAACTAGCTATGCAGCTGTGCTAAGCTTGGGGCTGCATTTTTATTATTTGTTTTGATATTCAATTTCCTTCTCTCCCTTATTTGAATAAAGCTGACAGCCAAAAAAGAACTGATTCTTCATTTTGTGGATTGTCTAATTGGAGCTATTGAGCTTTATAAGCAGCGAATGGAATGGTTAACCAGTGAGAGCCGGCAGATATTTGGAGTGATTCAAGAACAGTGCATTGTCATTGTGTTGGATTTTGGCACAGCAGCTCCAACTGAATTTGATCTATGTCGAGATGCACTTTCTATGGTACTTGTGGAACAGGTGATACAAATTTCCAGATTCAACCTCATTCGGTAAGCAGACAGAATCAGAATCATCGAATGGTTTGGGTTGGAAGGCACTTTTAAAGGTGATCTGGTCCAGCACGCCTGCAAATGGGCAGAGAACCTTCCACTACACTAAGTTGCTCAAAGCCACATCCAGCCTGACCTTGAATGTTTCCACGGGTGAGGCATCTCCCACCTTTCTGGGGAATCTGCTCATGTGTTTCAGCGCCCTCATTGTAAAAAAATTTTTTCTTTTGTCTAGTCTGAATATAGGTTCTTTTAGTTTAAAACCATCACCCCTTGTTGTATTGCTGCAGGCCCTACTAAAAAGACTCTCCCCATTTTTCTTCTAAGTCTCTTCAAGTACTGAAAGGCCACAGTCTGGTCTCTCCAGGCTGGACAAAGAAGTCCATGTGAGCCCATTGCTTGAGAATAAAAAGGAGTTGCATCTTGTACGTGTTTGGATAAGGCGCTTTCTGTACTGGAAATTGTCATGGTTCATGTAATGCTGATATCTGTAGATTTCCCACCAATTCTCACCCGTAGTCATGCTGAACGTGCCACTTCCGTTTGACAGAAGGCCACTGTTACCCTGAAGAACAGATAAAGGGTAACAGAACCCAAATACCAACAGATGTCTTCTACAAAATCAGAAGGATTTGCAACAGCAGTTATGCCCTTCAGACGTTGCAATATTAGTGAAACAGTGAGGTTCCATCTGACCACCTATTGCATTCTTGTGTCTTTAGACATTACAGATTTCTGCCTTGCAGCTAAATGTGCACTCCCCCAAGTGCCATAGGCACAGGCATAGCCATTTGTATTTCTATAGATTTCCATGGTCACAGAACTCAGTAGCAGCACTAGGAAACAATAGTAGATTTCCATAACAAAAGATTTCCAAGCGCTTGTTCTCTAAGAGGAATAAATTAATTTGCTTTTAGTTAGAAGAATAGAAGCAGCTATTCAAATTTTACCTATCTGCAAAAATTCTCATACATACATGAGAATTTGAATGCGTAAGGCTTGGGTTTGGATAGATGAGTGGAAAAAAATGATGCACAAATTAGGTTGTATAATTTTAAAATGGTTTCCACAATGTTAACTTGCAATTACATGGTGATTCTTAATGTTATTTTATCCAGGCGTTCTTTTACAGATTTGATTCAGGTGCCCTATCTTAATTCTCTAGGTTGTGGTACTACTGAGATTTGGAAAGGAAAGTAATAAAATCACAGAATTATTTGGGTTGGAAGGGACATTATAGACCGTCCAGTTCCAAGCCCCCTGCCATAGGCAGGGACACCTTCCACTAGACCAGGTTGTTCAAAGCCCCATCCAGCCTAACCTTGAACACTCCAGGGATGGGGAATACACAGCTTCTCAGGGCAACCTGTTGCAATAGTAGATATTTTCCAAAGAAAACATTTCCCAAAGCAGATAACTTCCATAAATTTTGAGAACAGAGAACTTTTTCTTTAGAAATTAACTGAAAAAGCAAGTTAAAATTGAAACAATACTTATGTTAATCAGTTTGTTGTTTTTGCAAGACAGGAAACAAAATACAATCTAGCATATAAATTACTACTTTAAAAGAATCTTGGGAAATATATTTCTCTTTTAGATTTGCAGGAAACTCTTCAAAATTGTTCTTGATGGAAATGTCACAGATATAAGAACCAGTTGGTTTTATAGTTCCTTTCTATGTACAAGTACACAGGCAAAAGTGCTCATTGGCTTTGTACTTCTGTTCTTCCATTAAGACTATGTTCTTTTGTCAATTAAAATACCAAAAAGTCTCTAGCATCACAAATTTTATTTTTGATGGCTAGCTAAAGATCAGCTGTACTACCAAAAAGTGTCAGTTAAACTGCTCTGACACAAGGATCATGGAGATAGTGGAATGAGACCTGTGGAAGACACTTTTCTTTTTCATGCACATATTTTAAAAACCTGATTGAGTTTTTATGATAAGGAGACTTCTGAATCAGAATTTATTTTTAAAATACTTTATTTCTTCTGACCCTACTTTGGAAACAGTTGTCTCAGAAAAGACCTTATAAAATTACAGTATTTTTCTAATGGATTCATTTTTTCTCTGCTTCCTTTAATGCAAGTCTAGATTTAGTATCTGTGGTATATTGTAATTCTTATTTAAGAATATAAAAGAACTGTAACAATAGCAGAGCTCCACTCTTGTTCTGCCAGCATGATTCTCACTGTTTCTGATTTATAGTTGATCTCATTTTCAGGGCTGCTCAGGATCTTACGAAGTGGCAACAGAAGTGCACTCCTGTGTCTGAGCATACTGTAAAGTCTGCAGTTACATGGCTCTGGAAGCTGGACCATATGACAGCTGTCAGCCATACCAGCTCTGCTGAAGCACTGCTGGAAGCCATGGGTGATGAAGCGGTAAGCTCATACATCTTTTCAGAAGCCCAAGTAAATGCAAGAGTATTCAGCTAGGCTGGCTGGTGTGATTTTCCCTCTTCAGTGTTGCAAAGATAAATATTAATGACAGCATTTAGAAAGGATTTTTTTTCCCCTCAAGTGTAGCTGCATACTCTGCTTAATGATTGTCATTTTATGTAAATGTACAGTATTTTGAATGCAGAAACTTGTTTATTTTCTCTCCTAGAGTACCCAGAATAAATAGCATTCAGTCATTAAGGGAAAAAGAAAACATCTTTTCTTTCACTTTCTTTGCCATATAAGTTTTTCTGGACTTCAAGTTTATGGGGAAATTTCAAGTATTGAAATTATTGAAGACAGGGAAACCATTTTTATTTTGTTATGTATCCAACTTGCTCATGAAAAGTTATATTTAAAATTCAAAATAGTGAGTACAGAGATTTATGGAAATATTAGCTTATGGTAGGGCTATGCAAATCCTTTTTCATTAGCCAGGTGATAGCTAGACTTTCTTCCATGACAGAGACAAAGCATGTACAGTTATTCCTACAATTAAATGCTGTTCATTTTTAAGAGTACCTATTACTTTATTCATTACAGTCACAAGAAATGAAACATATATGCCATCATTTGAGCTAGTCACTTAAAGCTTGTGTTTTTAAAGAGATATTTTATGACATTCCTTACAATGTATATTCTTTCAGTTCTCTAACACCTGAATTTAATGGAAAATGTGACCTACTGTCTGTAGAGTAGAGTCATTGGTTTTCACTGCTGTTAGCATCCATCCCTGTGCACAGATCCAATCCTAACTACTTTGTAAATCTCTTTCTGGGGCATTGTTTGAAAGAGAAGAAATTTTGCTTGAGTTACCTTCTGGTTCCTTATGCTGCTGGGTTCTCATCCAGATGAGCCTTAATGTTTGGAAACTAATATTAAAAAGGAACTGAGAAAGGAAAAAACTGTTCACCAGTGACATTTTTTTTTTGTGAATGCTTTTTTAAATGCCCCCTCCATAAATTTTATTAGCATTTTCAGTTTGCAGTATAATACTGATTTCCTGATGAGTAACTATAAAATTGTACCTAGATTTCAGCATTGTCTGGATGACAGAAGTCTTGTTGATCCTGGTGGGTCTCTGTTTGAATAAACAAATATTAAAATCTGTCAGACAGTGAAACATCTATTATTATTTTTCCAGATATTAGTGGGTCAATAGGCAATCTGGGGAAGTCAATTGTTGCAGGTGCTCAACATAAAACAAATTTCAATTGCTCCTAACCAGAATTATTATAATTCATAACTGACAATTCACTTAAGAGCAGCATTCACGGTAGTGCAGATGGGGGATACTCCATTCAGTCCTAGGCAAAACTTGTCTACTTACTGAGCAGTCACAAATAACTCATTCTTAAGAAGTGGCTTCATCCACAGAAGTTGCTCCAAAACAACAGGTCAGCAATTCTTTTTTTTTTTTTTTTTTTTTTTTCCCTAGACATGGCTCTTCTTGTCATTCCTTCAGCTGGTCTTTTCTTCCCATATGTGGTGATTTCTTAAATTTCTTTTCCTTATGACCTGTAAATCCCAAACTCAAGATCAGTCTACTGCAATGTTGCAATCCTTTGAGCTCTACCTGCCACAAATGCATCCACAGTGTCAAGGCTTCAGTTCTGTACAGGTGCCACTCCATGAAGTATGGATCACTCATCCAAAGCACCTCCCCACCAAGACTGTGAAGAACTGTTCATGTTGTTCTCCTTTCTGTTCTTATATGAAGTTTGTTTGCTTGTTTAGATTTATAAATTAGAATTTTCAAAATATGAAGGACTCACTTGAAAGGTTTTAACCTTTCCCCACTAGCCTATATAGTATGTCATTGCTGGATTTGTAGTTAAGTAGAGCAAATTATTGGTTGTTCATAGTTTTTTAAAATTTTCTTGTGAGGAGTTAGTTCTATATCAGCTATGCCCAATAAATGTCAGCATTTAAAAAGTTGCAGAGGCAGGCAGTGAATCCCTTGAAGAAAGTGTGAAAATTTCTATTTTTGTTGAATATCAAGTTTATGAATTAATGGCTTTCTTAGAGCGGAGGGGGAGAAGATGTGAATCTGAAGGAACACAGGGAAAAATGCTTATGCAATATATGTGTGCATTCTTCTGGGCCAGGAGGCTCTTCAACAAAAGCAGTAGGAACATGGAGTTGTCCAAGGACTGAGTCTCATCTGAGAGACCTGTGTGCAGGCTCAGATAGCTTTTTAACTGGAGAAGGCAGACAGGGAACTTTGTAAAACTGAACTAAAACACAGGTTAGTGTAAGAGTTAATTCTTTTTGTTTCTGTGTACCTTTTTCTAAAGCCAATAAGTATTTTGTTAATCTTGCACTTTAATAAAAAACATTCACTTTTGTCTTTACCTTTAGTATTTGTCTAGAGCTATCACTTGGTCTTGCTTGCTTGCTCCCAAATAAATGGACTCTATAGCTATGGCCCCTGTCTTCCACATGGAGTGTCTCACTCCTCAAGATTCAAGAGAAGTTCAAGATGGCAAGGTGCTGCTTTGTTAGTTTGCCTGATCCAGCCTGAAATTAGGTTGCTGGTTGGGAGAGATATCTTCCAGTATTGAGGAGGTGCCAAAAGGTACATGAAGGAGGAAGCTTGAAGTGCAGAAATTATTCAGGGAGCTGGAATACATATCAGTATCCAAGTCAATAGTGGAAATATATGAGCACACTTGTAGGTGATACTGAATTTGCTTTACTACTGCATGAAATTATGTGAGCGCAGAGACATTTCCTCAGTGCCATCCCAGACTCAAATGGTTGTCTTTTGTGGTGCACATCCTGGGAATACTAGTCATATTCATAGAATCATAGAGTCACAGAATAGTTTGGGTTGGAAGGGACCTTAAAGACCATTTAGTTCCAACAGCCCTACCACGAGCATGGACACCTTTCACTTGACCAGGTAGCTCAAAGTCCCATTTAACCTGGCCTTGAACACTTTCTGGGATAGGGCATTCCTAACCTCTCTGGACAATTGTTCCCGGTGCCTTACATCCTCATAGTGAATAATTTCTTCCTTGCATCTAATCTAAATCTACTATCCTTCAGTATAAGGCTGTTTTCCCTTGTCCTTGTGAAAAGTCCTTCTCCAGCTTTCATGTAGGCCCCTTTAAGTCCTGGAAGGCTATAAGATCTCCCCAGAGCTTTCTCTTCTCTAGCTGAACACCCCCAACTATCTCAGGCTGTCTTCATAGGAAAGGTGCTCCAGCACCAGATCATCTTTCTGGCTCTCCTCTGGACTTGCTCCAGAAAATCCATGCCTTCATATGTTGGGGGTCCCAAAGCTGGACGCAGTGCTCCAAGAGGGGTCTCATGGGTGTAGAGTAGAGGGGCAGATGCACCTCCCTTGCCTTGCTGGCTGCGCTGATTTTGATGCAGCCTTGGATATAGTTGGATTTCTGAGATGCAAGCACACGTTGCTGGGTCATGTTGAACTTCTCATCAACCAACACCCACAAGTCCTTCTCCTTAGAGCTGTTCTCAATCCATTCTCCACCAGCCTGTGCTTGAATTTGGGATTGCCCTTACCCAGAAGCAGGACCTTGCACTTGGCCTTGTACTTCATGAGGTTCCCTTGGTTCTATGTCTCCAGGCTGTCCAGGTCCCTCTGGACGGCATCCCTTCCCTTGAGGGCACCAGACACCAGTGGTGGTGCTGGCAAACTTGCTGAAGGTACCGTCAATCCCACTGCCCTTATTACTGACAAAGATGTTAAAAAGTGCCAGTCCCCATACTGACCCCTCAGGAGCACCATGGACATTCCACTTCAACATCAAGCTGCTCGCCCTAACTCTTGGGGTGCAAGTCCAGTCAATTCCTTATCCACTGAGTGGTCCCTCCACCAAATCCACGTTTCTTCAATTTTGAGACAAGAGTGTCATGCAGAACAGTGTCAAATGCTTGATGCATATCTGGTAGATGAGGTCCTCATCCGGGTAGATGAGGTCAGTAGCCCCATTGTAGAATGTTACCGAATTTATCATTCATGGTTTGCTCTTAGTGAAGCTGTATTGGCTTCTTACTTTCCATGTGCCTAGCATATTTTCCAGGATGATCCGCTCCATATTGGGCACAGAGGTGAGTATATTCAAATGTATTTTTTTCAGTTAAACAATGATTTATCAGGTATTTATCAGCTGGTATGTACCATGATATAGAACTGATAATACTGCACATATTGTCTTGAAAGTCATCATGGGATATGTTTGTTGCATTTGTTTTTAATGATGGTGAACATTCAAGAAATGTACTTACCATGAGGATGGTTACATGGATGAGTGCAGGTAGCATAAAATCCCTCATAATGTAATATTCAAGCAATAACTAAAGGACATTTTTTAGCTTCTCTCTCTTCTTGTAATAACATTTTCAGAATATAAGTGTGTGTGGTTATAGTAAACATGCCAAGCTCCTTCTGCCTTGGGAACTATAAAAAATACAAATCATCCGTAAATACCAGAAACAGCATTCAAAAAAATCACAGAATCACAGAATGTGCTAGGTTGGAAAGGACCCACAGGATCATTGAACCCAACTCCTGGCCCTGCACAGGACCATCCCAAAGAAATCACACCATATGTCTAAGAGCGTTGTCCAAATGCTTCTTCACCTCAGGCTTGGTGCTGTAACCACTACCCTGGCTGTTCCAATGCCCAACCACCCTCTGGGTGAAGAATTTTTCTAATATCCAACCTAAACCATCCCTCACACAGCTTCATGCCATTCCCACACTGGTCACTACACGGAAGAGATCAGTGTCTACCCCTCCTCTTCCCCTCATGAAGAAGTTGTAGACTGCCATGAGGTCTCCCCTTAGTCTCCTCCAGGCTGAACAGACCAAGTGACCTCAGACACTCCTCATACAGCTTCCTGTCAAGGCCCATCTTTGTTGCTCTCTCTTGGACACTCTCCAATAGTTTAGTGTCTTTCTTATATTGCAGTGGCCAGAACTGCACACAATATTCAAGGTGAGGTTGCACTAGTGCAGAGCAGAACAGTAAAATCACCTCCCTTTACTGCCATCTTTCCTAACCTCAGAATACATGCTGCCAGTAAAACTATGTCTGGTATAAAGCTCCTACTTTTCAGCCCTGGCAAGACATCAACATAGCATGTCTCTTGATAAAAGTGGCATATGGCACAGAGCCTTTTTCTGACTAAGTTGTCCTTCCTTACACCTCTCTTTGGCTTCAGTTAACTTCTGTGGAAAGAGGCTTGCATTGGGCAGAATCAGACCCAGGGACTGGGGAATAGGTTCTTCTCTCACTTGAGGAACTTTTGTGTAGCCTTCCTTTGAATTACTAGCAGAAATGAGAGGAAGAAACAAAGGTCTGAAAATCTTATAGTCCAAGTAATACATCAGTTTTACCAAAATTTTCTACCAATACTGAGCACAGGACAGTGCTTGAATAAGTGTCAGGCATTTATGTAAAACAATGTCTTCCAATTACCTTTTTTTTTCTGTTTAATGAAAGGTTGAAGCTGTTTATTACTTTGCTGTGGGGGATGTTCCAGTAGACACAAAACAGCTACTCCTTGAAAAGGTTTCAGATGGCTCCTGTCCAGTCAACACGGTGTCTTTCAATGCTAGAGAAGATGAAACTATTATTTTTCTGAAGGAGTTGAGCCACTTGGCCTCTGGCAGGTATGACAAAGAAGGACAGTAAAGATTTCAGTACTCATGAAGTTCTTTGCTGATAGGAACGGTATTGGGACATACTTGAGTATAATCCATGAGGAAAATGAGACAAAGCAGTTCAGTAAGTGATCTGGGAATGGGGAAATAGTCTTAAGAGATACGACTAGAATGCAGGCCCTATTCAATGCAGCATTTTTCTGTGTATTTTCTCAGTGGCTTGCAGAAAGGCTATTCCCTTTTTATGCCCAAAATTTTCTGCCATCTGCCTCTCTCTTGAAGTCTGGAACACTGTTCAGGGGAAATGGTCACACATAAACTAAGTTTTTTTATTGTGTTACTTTGTACATTAGTAGTATCCACAAGCACCAGGAAAAGATCTAGAGTTTTGTTGAGTCAAGTGCCATAGAGACAGACATGTACTAAAAAGGAAATGCCTGTCCTAAATGAGCAGCTCATAGAATAATAGAAAATTGATGTTATTAATGGATGTTATTCTTCGGGCCTGGTTGTGTGGAAAAGCAGTTTTGTAACATGCTCTCTAGCATCCTTTTGGTATGGTTGGTGGAAATTAATATATTCCACATGGCTTGCTGACTGCTTGATCCTGGGAATCAGCCATGTGGTGAGAATCAGCCTTCAGTAGAAATGGATAAGACAACTTAAATCTTGATTCTGTTATCAAAATAAGGAAAACAAATGAACAAATACAAAACCCACAAGACCAAACTCATCCTCAACAGCAGGAAGGCAGTAGGAGTCAGTAGGTGTTTCTCTGCTTAAGAGAAGTCACCATACAGTTACAGACTTGTGAAATGGCTGCTAGCTTTTTCTGTTTCACTGTTGTTTGTGCAAGAGTGGGAAGCCCTCCAACAGTAGAAATCTCCCAAATGACAGCAGAGCAATTGGTAAGATGGCAGCTGCTTAGCTCTTTTATAGCCATCTGTGTTTAGAAATAGCTTTTAGGAGATGGGAGCGTCTGCCAAAAACAAGACTGTGGGAAAGTATTATGTTTGCTCTGGTCTGATGTGTGTTTAAAATGATTGTGGTCACTTAGAAGCATGGTACCTCTATGGTGCCAGGTACACTGTCAGTCACTATCCTTCATTTTCTTTTGGCAGTGTTTATACCTTCTTTATTAAATGAAAGTGAATGTTTCTTGTATGCTAGAGACAGAGGCAAAAAGGGTTGTGGCAGGGAGCTGAGAGGAATTGTTTTATTTGATACTATTCTCACTGTCGTCTTTTTGCATGAGTCTAGCTTTTGTGCAGAGACTTACAAGGCCAGTTAATAACTTGCTGGTGGATATTTGCCCAATAACTGTATATAAGTTTAAGTCAGCTTTCCCACAGGAACAGCCGAGTTCATGGGCTTTTCATGCCTTGAACCTGTTTCTAGTGTAGTTCTGTTTTAGAACTGCATCTTTTTCTTGCTCAGAGAGCTTCTCTGTTTCGGCAATGAGGATAAATGAAGTCTGCTTGTCATCCTGATTTGTATGTCCATAATGAAATAAATGTTCCTGTTAGGCTTTCAGCTGGGAGGATAATCTGATAAAAAGGTGTTAGTGTCATCTCAGACATCTCAAATTACATGCCTGCTCAGCCTCTTAAAAGCATTAATTAAAAATAGATTTCCAGGAAATTGAAGTGTAAGGTGCCTTGCAGTAAGTAATATATAAAAAAAGAATATTCTACAAGAGAAGACTTCAGAAAGGACTTAAATATATATAAAAAGTTTGATAATATTAATAATCTTATTGTAGTTGAAGCTTTAGATATAATTCTGTAGATGTATGTGTGAAAAACATATCTTTAAAATTAGAGAAATATTTATGTATTTTGTGTACTGGTGGAAATTCATTTTGTGTTACAGATTCCATGCTTTTGCTGAGAAGAATAACTGTAGAGATGCTATTGGACCTGCACTAAAATATGAAGAGGATGGAAAAAGATTAATTGCCCTGAACCCTGGAAAAGTGAAAGGGCGAATGCCACTAGGTAGACAGTATAAACCCCAAGATATTATCAGTGAGATGTCAGAATGGAAATGTAGTTTAGGAACTTGATGAGTGTAAAATTAAAATAAACATGTAGGTGTGGGTGGAGTGAGGACAGGAGTGGTCTGGAAATGTAAATTCTCTGGGTGGGAAGGAGAGGGCAAGGAAAAGAGAAAAATGAAGACAGTAGAGGATGTGCATGTGAGAATGAAAGAAAAATGAAAAAAAGGGAGAAGATAATTTATTTAGGAATGTGAAGAATAGCACTTGTGTGCTTATGCCAGTGACTTTGTGGAAATGTATGGAGAAATGGTAAAAAGGAAGAGGAATAGTGCAGCAGACCACATAATGCAACAGCCAACATCAATATAGGCCAAGCTCAAGGTAATATAAGGGGATTAAATTTCCATGAGGTTTACTTGCTTGTCCCAAGAATTTGTCACAAAGACAGGCAAAAAGCCTGTGACCATAAAGTGACCATGGAGAAGGCCGTGCAAAGTGGTGGTGGGAGGATTGGTAGAAAAAATACCAGGAGGAAACAGCCAAAATAAACAGTTTCACTGGTGGGTGGAGCTGGGCAGAAAGCTCAGTGTGTTTCGTATTAGTCACAGTGCTACTTCCTCTGGGTAAGTGTTCAGTGGGACTGGACTGTGGTTTCAGCCAGGGTGGGAGGTGAGAGGCTTGTGATGTGAAGTGAGGCTTTGTGTGTCAAATCTGATGTCTTTCTCAGCAGGAAAGTAAAACAAAATAAATTCTTCTTTTAGACATCAGGAATCATAAGATGCCTTTAGTCTAGTGGCTCAACACACCTGCCCTCTACTCTCCCTTTGTGCTGGGGGCATTAGTGTTGCCCCAAAGGTATAACAATGTTAACCTCTTCTCACTGTTAGGAAATGTATAGCATAAGGTGGATTTGGTGTCTCATATAAGGCTATTTGTCAATCTTGGACTGACTGGCCTATATTTGGGTTGTAATGAAGTTTCTTGCATACTAACATATCCTTCACTAGGACCGTGGTTATAACAGCACAAGAGAAAGAACTCTTGTGGGGAGCCAGAAATAAAGGAGTGAGGTATCACTGGCTTTTTTGAGTTGTGAAAGGACATTCAAGCCTCACCCATGCAGAGTTTAGAAACCAACTGCAGAGCCTGCTTCAAAATGCTATCATTTCATACTAATGCAGAGCAGTATAATGATTGCCTTCAGTCTGCTGTGAGTACTTGCTTGCTGTACCACATTTGGGGGTGTGCATGGGGGGGAGCTGCCTCCCTCTTCGCCTAGGGCAATCAGCCTGTTTCAATAGATGAGCCTAGAGCTCCTATATGGCTGAAATTACTTCCTCACCACTGTTTCTAAAGCTGAAAGCTGAATAGCTTTAATCGGTCAAAAGGGCAGTAATCCCCTTGAAGTGCATTGTCTGTCGTGTCTTACTCCTATTATGAAGTAGAATTTACACATTAAAAAGAAACACAATTAGCTTTCTGCATTTACTGGGTATTACAAGCACAGTCCTGACATCACTAGCAGCCAATTGGAGTGTTTCAGTCATATGCAGAATCTTAAATCCTTTCAGAAAAGAGAACACATTGAAGACATTATTCTGGTCTGTGTCTGATTTCTCTTGGTTCAGAGACTCCTTCAAGGATGCAGTAATAAGGCAATAAAAATAAAAGTGTCGATTACTCACTAATGGGCTCTGAAACTGGTTCTTGGATGTGTGGCATAAACTACACAAGGAAATAAATAGAGAATGAACCAGAGATTTAATCCTTCAAATGTGGTGTTTCTGAAAACTAAAGGGAGGCACAGGAATATTTTGATTATGTTCCTTTTTGTACCACAAATGCAACAGCTGGAAGCTGAAACTCATAACCATGTCAGATGGACTGGAAAAGCTATTTTAACGACATCTGATCCTTTCTGGGTATCCAATGAATATGAGCATTTTGCAAATATTGGATATCTCTATGTTCACTCCTTTTCATCTGCTTAACCAAAACAAGTCAGAAGTGAACTATTTAAAATTTTAGATAAGAGCTCAATTCTCTCCTATTTTGCATCTTGAGCAGACATTTAGAAAGCAAGTATGAGAAACTGACAATTTTGAATTTTTTTGCACTCATTTTGAGTGAGTGCTTGAGATCAAAACAGGTGTAAACCATTAAAGAATTAGGGTCCTTATGCTGGCAGCCTCAGATTTATTTATGGCAGAGAAATGCTTTTACATAAAACCTAATTTCACCAGTGTGATAATATCTCCCATCCAGCACTAATTTTCCTGTTATCGCTTCTGCCTACATTCTATGTGCAGTTTATTCATCTGCAAAAGGCTGTAGAATTAAGCAATCTTGTTATGTAGTTAAAATTATAAGTGGAAAGGAGGTGACAAGTAGGAACTTGAAGATATAGAGAGCAAGGAATGGCAGAAACTGTGGAGAAAAGATGTCTTTCTGAAAAAGGGAACATTTATGTCATCTGCTTGGAGTAATAGGGTGATAAGTGCTACATAGGGCTTGAAAAGCAATGGTGCTTTGAACTAGATCCTGAAATGAATAGAGGGTCCTCCGTGGCTGACATAGAAACAATAAATTTCTGTGTAGTGCTTTCTCTGTGGTGGAATAGATGAGCTGGCATGTGTAGAGAAAATGCAAATGGACTGAAATCAGGATTTTACTGATGTGATAAATCCAAACAGAGAAGTGTCTGACCTCCTTGTGAACAGTGTAAGGCTCTGTTCTTAAGAGTGCTTGATTTTTTACATTAAGGGAAAGTTGTTAGGGAATATTTCAGGTTGTTGTGTGTAAAAAAGGGAAGCGTAAGAGCGTCATTCTCCTGTATGACATTGAAGTCAATGAACTCTGCACTGTTTATGTACACTGACATGGGAAAGATTGAACCCTCCCTTTGGAGAGCCAGGATAATGACTGAAGAGTAGCTACTTTACCTAGAAGCTGCAGCAAAGATCATTGCCTCTGCTTTTTTCTTCCGTGTGCTTTTTCTGGTCTCATCAGCCTAACCTTGGCCTGGCAAATCTCTTTGCTAATGTGTAGAGAGTGATGCAGATAGCTGTTCTGTGATACCACATGGGTTACAAAGTTCATTTGCTTTGTCCATTTGCCCAGTGGAAAAGGGGAAGGATTGGGCTCCAGTTTCAGTGCTGTTTGACCTGGCAGGTATGCAGGTAAAAGCTGTGGACTACCCTCTTATGCTTCTTTGTGCCTTCATTCATCCCCCTCTAAGTGGAGATTTAAAAAATCAATGCATAAGGGTATATTGCTGTGTTCTGCTGCCACGTGGAGGCTAAGAAAGGGACTGGCAGTGAAGAAAATCAACTTCCCCATCTTCCCTTGCCAGCAAATTCATTTTCAAATAGATCTTATTTCATTTGGATTTACTTGCTTCCACAGTTTAAGTCAGATATTCAGACAAGTAAGAAATACAACTGTTTTCCATTATTTGCTTTTGTATTGGGATTTGCTTTTGTATTGGGATTTGCTTCCTGTTTCAAAGATATTGTAGATATTTTGGATATTTTGTAGGCTTTTTAAAAATTATACAGGATTTTTTTCACCAGCAATATGGAAATCAAATAGTTTACAGTGACTTGTCAAACAGGATGAGTTTGCTTAGGGGAGGGTACATGTGGAAAAGCTGCTTCTTTTCAGATTGTCTGCCAGTTAAATAATTGGGAAATGGAAATGAGTTTCCGTGTACATGTGCAAGTGTGGTTGTGTTTTTGCTTAGGTCTGCCATCTTGCTTCTCAATTCATGGGTGTCAGCAAAATGCTTCTGCTCCTTGCCACAGGCTCTCTCCACAACTTTCCTCATCCTCTTCCTCTTTTCTAGGGCCTCTCTTTTCCAGAGCAGAAAGATGGTTGCAGAGAGAGCCCAGGGAGCTGGGCAGGCTGGACGTGTGCAGCAGGATGTTCAGGCCGGTCCTCTCGTGTGTGACTGGTGGCCACCCTGCTGCCATTGAAGCAGGGTGGGTTTTGAATCAGAACCAGGGGGTCCCCAGAGGTCTGGCTGTTACACTGCCACCCAGAGCAGCTGGCAAAGTGCTTCTTGGCCAGGGGGACCAGGAGGGCCCTTTCTCTTCCTGGAAAAAGTAATTTTTTAAGACAAGATTATTCCTGGGACATGGGTGTCTGAGTGTGTACAAGAGACAGTGGCTTGGAGTGATTGTGAACTGCACCCTCCAGCGGGGTGACTTTCTTTGGTTGGTGGTCTCCAAAAATGAGATGTGAGCAAAGGGAGTTTAAACCAAAGTGAGGTTCCTGCTTTCTTGGTCATTTATCAGAGATGTGCTTTGAGGGATGGGCCACAGCTGAGAGCAACATCTGGGAGATGTTATGCCTTACGTGTGTATGTAGGTTTTGATTTTGGGGGTTCAGTTTTGAAAGACACAGGTTTTTTTTTGCCACTCCTCCTTAGCTGTAGGAGCAAAGAGGCCAAGGTAGAGGTGCAGCTGAATTTCCTGTATATAGAGAGAAAGCTGCTGTGGATATCACTACTTGCAAGCTTCTCTCTCAGTTGAATCCAGGAAAAATGTTGTTGGAAAAAAGAGTTTTAAGCAACTGGTATTTCACAATGTGCTGTTCTTGGTGCTTGCAGTTGTCCTGTGTAGCAAGTGATATCAAACATACTTGCTTTGAAAAGGCATGCAGTTTTATTTTGCTGTGCTACAATTATAAATGAGGAAAAAAATACCTTCTCATGTAATATCAATTAATTCCATCTACCGTAAGGGGGACAGTAACAATAATCCTGTTAAACTTATAAGTCCATAGCATCAGTTTAAGGGGAAATGAAGCAACACAATGATATAATTGTTATTGTTTTAGAGGTAGTTGAAGTGTGCATATTTCTTTCAATATTTTCAAACATCACTTTAAAAATATTAATAAAATTAAATTTGGGTGACAGTAATTGACAGCTTGTGGAGGATATCCAGATTTAGTTGGAGATGGCACCACTGGAATTGCATTCTTAACAGCCTTAAACTTAGAACTGTGTTTATGTGTGATGTGAATGCATGCGTTTGCATTTCTGGGGAGAGATTTCTTGTAAAATAAAAGTTGAATTATTTCAGAAATATTTGAAAAGAATATTTTTCTTAATCAATCTTAACAGACTGAGATTACAGACTGAGGGTTTTTTTTCTCTCTTTTGTGTTTTATGTTGTGGAATGATCTACCTTACTTCTGAAGCCTTTTGTGATTTAGGAAATGTTGATCTTTATCCTAATGGCTGCAACAGATGTTTTGAAATGCAGGAAGGTCCCAGGAGATGGCAGTGTGCAATAACACAATTCAAAATATTTCTTGGAAACTGAAAGCATTTCACAATTAAAATTGAGTTCTTATTTGTATAACATTATTATTATTATTATTATTATTATTATTATTATTATTATTATTATTATTATTATTATTATTATTATTCTTTTTCTCAGAAAGTTTATCAAATAACTGGCAGCCTACTTTAGTAGACAAGTTGGCATATCTTATCTTTCATACAGTGAACCATCATTGCATATCAGCTGAACCACTGGATGATAAGATATAGTTTGCCTTGCTCAGCATTTTTACGTGCAATTCATTAATAGGTTGTGATCTGCAATAGATCAGAGTTTCTAACCTGTATTTGTGGTTAGGATGGCTGATGATTCAGTTTCTTTTATATTTTTACTGTAACACTGCACATAGTTTCTCTGCATTGTCCTATATTGCAATTTAAACTCTGAGAGTAACCTAATTTAACACATTGTTAATAGCAGTCCTACTGCTTAGGTGTCTCAATTTTAGTAGTTTCTTTTATGAAAGAAATAAATGTATTTATTATTTTCATCAAGAAAGACGTATCTGTTGAAATTAAAAAAACCTTGTCTCAGTTCCAGCTTTGGATCTTTCTTTTTTTTTTTTAAATATAGCCTGATAGTAAATTTTTTTTTGGTAGCATTTTTTTATGACTGTTTAGAATTGTTGGGATAAAAATAAATTTATCGTTAGCAAAATTTCATCAGATAGTCATCAGGGAAAGAAGATTTAAATAAAATTAATTATGTACTATAGCAAATGGAAAGAGTCAAAAATGACTTCTCTTTAAAATGTCAAAACTAGATTTACTATTTGGACCCAAGTTTTGCAATGAAGTCCAAGGGCAACAAGTGAATTTCATTGTGGATTTTCCTCATTATTTTCTGAGAGTGCTAAAATATATTTGCTTCCACTGTGAGAACAATCTGTGGCAAGCTTTGGAGGTTAGTTCCAACATACTAAGCACCTCTTGTATCCTGGAGCCAGGTTTGAGCCCTTTTTTAAGTCTGTCAGAAAACAGCACTTGTCATTGCAATGGGACTTCAAGAAAACAAGGTTGTATGGAAAGATCTGGGTACACCAATGACTTTGTTGTGATTGAGGAGTTACAAAAAGGGGAAATTTTATAAAAATGTGAAATTCTATCTAATATTTCTTTTGCAGTAGCTGGTGTCTGTGAAGATGTGTTTTTGATCTGGAAGGAGCTGGAGGAAGCCAAGATTACAGTGAGACAAGTTCAGAAAATGTTATCAGAATCTGAGCAGTCTGCTTCTCAAGACGGTATCATTTATGTTTCTTTCAAGATACCTGCCATTATATTAATGATCAACATCTTTTTGTGAACAGTTTTGATTGCACATCAGTTTGGGGATGATTTTTCTCAAAAATGTCTGTATGCAGGGTATAGCACCTATAATTGTTATCTACACTTAGGATTGCTTAAAACTTTCCAATACAAATCTCTGTTTTCTATGGCTTAGACTTGCTAAACTTTAACAGCTCACGTTGAAACGCACATTTTTAGTTTACCAGTGACAAGGTTTAGAAGTTACCTGGATTTTAGAATATGGAAATTATTTGGTCTCTTTTAGTGATCGCTTCCTGTCTGCCTGAACCAGTAAATCTTCCATTTTTTCTACATAGCGCAGGGGAAATATCTCATCCCTCTTCTATCACAGTCTTCTTGGGATAGCCTCCAACCTGGTAGCTAGTTCATTACACATAAAGAGAAAAAGCAGAGGGGTTGCATTTTTGTTAAGGATGGAGGTTTGAAAACAATTTAGAATAAGCACTCTGGAGACAGAAGCATAGCTGGTTTCTGAAGTTCTGTTCTGGAAGGCTTTAACAAGAGACAGTGAGAAGCTACTCAGTCCTGCAAAAATGGAGATGCTCTATGCAAAGCATATGTAAGAAAGAAAACAACAGGGTTTTTTTTCAAAATTTTGTGAGCACATTTGTGACACTTGTTCTAAGGACTACAAGCAATCATAAAGCAAAGGTTTCCACATGAGCAGGCTTTGATTGTGTACCTCCTCTGATGTTGGCTGATCTCTCTGTCTGTGAGGGCTGTAAATGCCTCCAAAGGTTTATTTACAGCCTCAGAATCTTACTACTGTTGTCATCGTAGCTGCATCTAAACTGACTACACATTTATACCACCTTGGTCCACCAAAATTAAAGTGTAAGAAAATAAATTCACCCTGCAATGGGACCCACTTCCTTGTCATTTGGTTTAGGTGTAGTTTATTGGGATAGTGATGAGTGAGTGGAGAGTCCTGCATGCTATTATTTTGTCTGTATTATCTGTATACTATACTGGTGTCCAGAGATGTGCAGTGCCTTACCTTAAGACAGTCCTTAGAAAATTTGTAAAACAATATGATGTTGTAGTTTGCCTTTTACTTTAAATAGCCATCTCTAAAAACATTAATGTTAACTAATGGTCTTAACTGTATTTTTAATTGTATCTTCTGTTGTTTCATTTTCTCAAATTATTCTCCTTGAAGTTAGACATCTTATTCAGGAATACTTTCTGCCATTTTGTAATTCAACTACTGAGAAAATTCCTTTTGTATGTTGATCTTCTCACTATTTATTGTCTTTGCTCCCCGTCTTCTGGTGGGTTTTTTTTTCCAGTTACAAAAGAATTTGTTGCAGCGAGTTGTCTGATAAGAAAAAACCCTACAGCCAAAGTGTAGACTATTACAAATCACTCCGAAATATCGGTTCACTCCAGTTCTGTCAGAGCAAGTTTGAAAATTTTGATTCCAGTATCAGAGTCTGTTTTGAAAACAGCTTATCCAAAATGAACCATGTTATACAGATGTTGTTTGTTTATTTTCTTTATTAGTGAACAAAGATGATCATCCATTACCAAAACATATAACTGACAAATATTTGACTTCTGAGAAGTGGTTGCAGAAGTATGGCTTGAAAGCTCAGAAGCTCACGCTGCATGATGCACTTGCTGATTGTGTTTTCCGCCATGTAGGTGGGCTTGTTGACATAAAAACTAAACCAGAGAATGAATGTTCACAAACTGATGCTGTGAGTATTGTTAATTTTCCCTCATGTCCTGTGAGTTGTTTTCTTCTTTTAAAGTTGGAAAATTTGGTTAATGGATAAATTTATGATATAGTGTATGGCATTGTTGTTTTGTAGTTTCTGTTAAAATCAGATTATTAATTATTGAGACATAGAAGAAGAATGTTTCAAAGAGCTTTTTGAGAATGACTTCTTTAAGGACTCCTTGCTGGTTCTCATAAAATCTAAAAGGAAGACGCAGGTCTGGCTTAAGGACTGCCTTTGTATTCTTTGTATTTCTGTGGGGCAGGTCAAAGATTTCTTGTTATCTCTAGAGGATGTGTTAGTCTCAGCTGCTGCAGTGTCTTCCAGTTCCTTAAGAAAATTCGGATTAGTTTGTCTTCTATTTGTTTTTCTCAGGCTTTACCATTGCACTGTTTGCTAAGCTTCTGTTTTTTGCTAGCTGCAAAACCAAAACCAATTTCTATTGAATCTTTCTAGGAGCAAATTCTGTGACCACCATTACCCATCTTTATTTCTAGTCCTCTTCATGTGCAACAAGCATGTACCTTTAAAATTTGTTCCCCAAATATTAAAGACACTTCAAAATAATATGTTTTCCACATGAAATGTGATTTTCTTTGTTGTAGGAGACAAAGAGGAAGGTAATTCATGCAAGATACTGTGACAAGTTTATACATACCCTCTGGAAAGATGGATCTATAGTTCATGTATATGTTACTACAGAAAAGTATAAGCACTATGAAGAGAAAATGAGGACAGCTCTCAGACAAGTGGAAGGAAGGTTTGTGTTCTTTCACATAAAATCAAGTTGATCACTTTACATGAGTGTTGAAAAATTTGACATTTACTGTCATAATAAGTTGAAGTGGTTGGTAAACTGACAGCAGCAGTACTAAGCCAGAAGTCTATTTTAAAAAAGAATTTTGTATGTTGGATTCCTTAGTAGCCATAGAAGAAAACTGATGAAGGTTTTGAACTTTTGTTCTCCTTCAGAAACACAGATGTGAAAGTCAGTCTGCACATTTTTGAATTACTGCTAAAAGTGCCAAAAAGTATTGGGACTATAAGGTGGCAGACAACTTCAAGAATCATCAATAAAACTTACTAAGCATTCTCCTGTGTACGTAGGATCCCTCGTGACACCAAGAAGAGCAGCTAGGCTTGTGCCTGTACTTACAGTGCTTATCTGCCCTTTTTGCAATTTTATGTTGAAGACAAGTTTGAACAGTTTAGATCAGAGGCAGGGCATGAGCTATTAAGTAATGCACATGATCAGAAGGTCACTGCTCAAACTAGCTGCCTAAATTACATTTCTGCAACCATACGGACCCTTAGGTTTTGTATGACAGCTACAAAATAATAGGCAGTCTAAGGAAAGCGTATTATAGAACAGAAAAAATAAATGTTGCCCTCTCGTTTGTAAATTAGGACAACAAGATGCCTCACTAAAAAAAGCAGGATGTGAGCTTTCATTCATATTGGTGAATTCTTCTTTTTATTGCTCCTTTCCTACCAAAAATATAGCAGGCTGATTATATTTAGCAAGGTCAAACAGAATTTTGTTATTCCTTCTGGTTTATCTTCATGTTACTGTATTTAGGATGACTTTTACATACTGTCAAAAGAAAGTTTTTGAAATCCAAGTCAAGATTAAGGGCTTGCTGTTTTTAATGTTTCATCTAAATTTTAAAAAGTCTTGGTAGACCTCATCAAACACTTAGGGAAAAATAACTAATGACAAAATAGCTATCAGTAGCTACTATAGCAGTATCCTTAAATTTCCATGATATAATTTTTTCTGAAACCTTTTGTGGAGATGAATATTTTTCCCAGGGCCATGATGTTCCATGTGTTAAATGTCTCTTTTTCAGTGTAGATGAGTATTTTGTGACTCTCAAGAGAAATCAGATTTGGACTTTCTGCAGCCATTACTGAGGAAATGTTCTTGTGCAGAGCAGTATGTATGCATGTTTTTAACTGGCGGGCACACTCCAGTCCTGCTTAAAATGTAAATCTAACTGTATTTAAGGCTCAAGGTCCACAAACTGTTGAAGCATCTGTGTTATATTAAGACTCTTCGAAGTGCTCAAGTTCCTTGAGAAGAGCTTAAGTGCTTGAGAAGAGGTTCTCAAGTGGTTTCCTGAGAAGGGAGGCATAGTAGTATAGGTTTGAATGATTTACTGGGATGAGTCTGGAAAATAGAGACTGTAGTTATAGTTCCTTCCACATTGGATTTCCCAGCCCAAAGTACCTGTTAACTGCCTTCATAAAGGTGCTGCATTATTTTGTCTTTATTTTTTGTCTGTCTCCAGATTTCTATTGAAATAACCAACTAAAAATATCTTGTGATGTTATGCAGGGAGAGGGGACTGATTCATCAAGGGCTTCTGACAGTAGTTACTAATGGTGTTTAGGAAAAAAGAATGAGAAATACAGCAGTGACAAAAAGGTCCTACCTTTCAGATTCTGATACACAGAGCTCCAAAGATGTTACAGAACAGGTTTTGATATTCTTTTCCCTCCCCCAGAATAAAGTGGCTTCAACAAGGAAGCAGAGGGCTTTTTGGGAATGTGTTTGAAGATGATATCTATATTCTTATTGATACATCCCAGTCTATGAAAAACAAGCTGCCACTGGTGAAGGAAAAAATATTTCAGCTAATGCAGGTATGATAAAGGGATGACTCTGAAGGCTGAGGAGCATTTTAGAGTCAACTGATATTTTCTGGATGGTTGTTACTGTACTTTTTGTTTAATTTTTTAAAAGTTTTTTAAAAACAGCAGCTTCATAAAAATATTCAGATTTTTCTTCATGTGCTCATTTTTTCAGTTAAGAATTTCTATTTCCCCCTCATTTATACAACTATTTGAAAAAAAATAGAGAAAATATTAAACATTGAAAAGGCTTAAGTAGTTCTTTCTCTCAAGCCACCTGCCTTCTAAAAAATAGAAAAACAAGCAAACAAAAAACCAAAAAAAATTCCAAACCAAAAACAAGCAATGCAATGAAACATTGCATTTTCATTTTTACTTTTAAGCAGTGTCATCCAATTCCATTGGCTTGTTCTGATTTGTAATGCGTGTTCTAGATTCACTTTCATACTTCTACAATAGAGGGTGTAGAACGTTTTGAACTTCCTTGCATCTTACAGTGACTCAGAACTTTGCAAAGGGACTGGCAAAGTGCAGGAGTACCACAAAAGCTGAGAGTACTGGGAGACACACCTAAGACAGGATTTGTCTTGTCTAGTTTTAGAAGTCTACAATGATATCACCTAAGCTTACATTAATATTTCAGATACATGATTAATCTTAAATTTCTTTAGTCCTAAAATAAATAGCTGAGATGAAAATTCAGTCTGGCCACGATAGCAATCATTGGTAGGACTAAAAAAATTAAAACTGTGACAGGCTTTTGAGCAAAGTGCTCAAGTCACAGGACATAATTTCTTGTGGTCCTCTAAGCAGATCATCACTAGAAATATATTAGATACTGTGCCAGAAGGTTTCACAGGAAGCTGCATAAAAATTGTGATGAAAGGGAGGCAAAGACTTCAGTCTCTGAATGTTTGTACTTACTTGCACAAATCTTCCCTGACTTATAACTTCTGTGCAAAAGCAGCTTCATCAAATTCTTGATTTTCTCCTGCTGCCCTAGTTCCCCCTGCCAGTGCTCTTTATATGATTCTTGTTCTCCTCCTTTAAGTGATATCTTTCTTTCTGATTTCAATTTCCTGTGGTAAGCAGTGATAATCCTTTTCTTACACCACTGGTCATATCCAGTTTCATCTCTGTCTTTCATGCCCTCCTACACATTTGCTGTTTAAATTGTTTGAGAAACATGAGTATATGGAGACTTACTTTGGGAATTTCAAGCTATCTTAATAATTGCAAGCAATAATTTTCTCTGGTTTTGTATGTCTCTCTGTACACCATAACTTTTATTATATATGTTATAATAATTTATTGTAATAATATAATTAACTATATAATAATTAAAATTATTGATATTACTCAGTATTTCAGTATTCTTTCTTTTAGGTAATATAGTAGGTAAAATTCAGATGCTGTCTCTTGCAGGAACAACTGAGGCACAAGAAGAGATTTAACTTTGTGAAATTTAGTGCCCAAGCAGTGGCATGGCAAGAGAAGCTTGCTGAAGTTAATGAGGAAAATTTGCAAGACGCTTGGCTTTGGATAAAAGGGCTTGAGGTAGTATGGCAACTAATTATTACAAAGGGTGTTTGTTCAAAGTTGTGTATGTTTCTCCACTTTCTTAATGGCTGGAGTGATTTTGCATAGACTAAGTATTTGACTTGAGAAAGCTGACAATATAGATGATGGATAAAATAAAGTAGATCTGAATACAATGTGTTTGTCAGGTGTAATAATCCTTTAGCAATGGATCTGTTTATAAAAATCATATTAATTCAACTTGCAGCCTGCTATGTTTAATAGCCACAATGCCAGCACTGGCAAATTTGAATTCTGTAGGAATCATATCATTGCTATACCCTGTGTTTTAATTTGTCATTCTTGCTGCAGGGCTGCTGCATGGATGAGAGATGTTGCTGGCTAACTTAAAGCTCAGAGGTGGTACAGGAGACCAAAGCCAGCAAACGGGAGAAGCATTTCTAGGCCCTTTTGATGGATAGAAAGCTAACTTCATGTGCCATAGAAACATAAGAACAAACATACTCAGACCAAACATCTATCTACTCAGTATTCTCTTTCTGACACTTTAAGCTTTAGGACCTTTAATGTGTAAGATGTGGGCAGCAATGTTATGAATACAGGACTAAAAATCAGTCATGCAAAGGTATAAATACATCCCACATATTTTCTAGTACAAACCCCCATGTTAATGTAATAAAACTCCTCAGCATTATGACAGCTCTTCCTCAGACTTCATATGAAATTCCTGGGGATGAGGGAATTGGGTAAGCTACATAGTACCTCTGAGACTACAAAGCAAGATCAATAACTTGGTATTCTCAGAAAACACAGACCAATAGACAGAGAAGAAGAAATATTAGTGTGGCCTCCCTGAGTATCTGAACATTTTTAGCTGAGATTATTTAGAATTATTTTGCTGCCCTCCTTGAGGCTTGAAAACTTGGCTCTGTTTAAGTAGTGTATGTTATACAGCATCATGCAAGTTCAATAATACTTTGAACTACCATATTTTGATACCGTCTGGTATGTGCATTGGTGAATGGCCTTTTCAATCATTCATAAAAGTGTGAATTTTTGATTATAAATTTCATTCTAAGTTCAGATCTAGATATCTAAAATGGAATAGGAAGGCACAAGAACAGTCTAAATTCTTTCAGGGATGGATGACATCTGCTGCTGACCTTGTAGCCTCTTAAGCACTGCACGCATAAATCTGAGATCAAAAAGCTGGCTTTACAGTGAAGCTGAAATGAACAGAGGGTTGCTCTGGGATATTATTCAGAGTAGATCCTTTGATCCCATTTTATGCTCTTTGGTCCCAAGATTATGAATAAGGAAGCTGAGCTATAAACAGTAACTAACTGCTCCCTAAAAATTCTTTAGATGTGATAACATTTAAAATTTTAGTGGTAGTACTGTCATATAGTTGAAATATGTCATTGTTGTTTAAACACTGATAAAACTGGTATTTATTTGTAACAGTAGCAATTGAGAAACCTAAAATGAACAGCTTTTACCATAAGGTACAGGGTTATTTTCTGCACATCATCAGCATCCACCCTATGTTCCCATGATGTGAAAAGAAGTGAAAGAAGCTGTTTTGTTTAAAATCAGTTCAGCCAATTTACACATGATAATGAGCCATGTGTCAAAAACTTTATAATTTCTAAAACATCAGGAGTATTAGATAAATTTAACAGCTTAGGCTGGTTATTTCTTATGAGTGGGTACTGGTAAGGATTGCTTGTGAATTAAAAAATAAGATAATTAAGTAGATGAGCTATCACGTAGCCTGGCCTATACACTCTTTTGTAGCTATACAGAGTAACTCTCAGAATGTACCTTCTATTCCATTTCACCTGATTTCCTTTGCCCTTTTTAATAGAATGGATTGCTGGTGGGAAGACTGGAAAAAATTTTAACACAGTTCATAGGACTGAAGAAAGAATGCTATCTCAGCATATTTTTGCATGTATGGGTCAATGTTAGATATTTACAGTTATCTTCTGTAAAGCATTAAATACGTGGATCCTGAATCTCTTCTTACACCAGTATAATCTTCACTGTCCTCCAGAGCAGTACTCAGGTGTTATACAAGCATACAAACAGAATCTTCTCTTTTTGCTTTGGTTTTGCTTTGGTTTTGCTTTGGTTCCATTAAAAGACTAAGACTTGATAAAATAGTGTTTCATACTGGTAAACCTTACATGTACCTTTAGTTTAGAAGGTTTTGTACACAATGTTTGAAAGGTGGACAGTTGAAGACATAAGATGTAGGACTTAGCTTCCTAAGCCATTAAGTGCATTTCATTGAATTTAGTGTAAAAAGGACAGATCATGATCACTAAGTATGTGAATGACATAGGAAAAGTGCTAGTATTACTCCAATGGAAATTTTTAGTGAGCACAGCAGTGGTTTGCTCGGCATGTTTTGTTGCTATAGCTAACTTTTCTGTGCTAAAATATAAATGATACTGTTATGAATGATTTTCTATTTTTCTCAATTTATCAAGCAACAAGATTAAATTTAATAGTAAGTTTTTAATAGTAACAAAATGAATACAATCAAAGTATTGGAGATGACAATTAAAGTATTGGAGATGAAACAATCAAAGTGCATATATTTAAAAATATACAAAATTTGGCAGTAAGTAATTTAGTATAATTGAGGTTCGTATAAAGCATAAGCAAAACCGACCGGGGAGGGGCCCCCCTCCGACCGGGGATACGGGGAGTGGCTCGCCATTCCTCACGTATCAAAGCATCCAGGCTAACAATCCCACTTATATACTGTAGGCTACAGAAGTTTCTAGAAAGCTCCTCCTAGTTTCTATTCCTAAGATCTACGTAACTATACTGCACGGCGCATACTCTACTAATGGGTTAGGGGGTCTCTTATCCTTTTGAGGGTCTTATTTCCGGTGAAGGCCCATCATCACCATCAGTGACCGAGGTGTGACCTGCAGGTAGCGCAGGCGCCCTGTGTGACTGAGCAGATGTTTTCCATAACATGACTTTAATTAAGTCCCATGCTTGTGATCATTCCATTTTTGACAGCTTCAAGGTTGAAGCTGTATTTCTAGATGCCGCTTATCAGACCTTCGTCCTTCGACTATTCTTATCTGACTTTCTTCCAACCTCCTTCTTCGACTCCCAACATCTGTAAGATGTCTTTTATCCTGTCTCACCCATCTCCCCCTTCTCACTCTGTAACAATCGTCTTCTATTGATCTAAATACAATTTTGTTAATATAGTTACAACTTAATTAGCACGAATCACATTTATCACAATTCCCCCATTTCTCTTTTTGATTATATTGATTCGTGCTCTAAAAAGTTGCTACTTTGTATTGTCTATGTTTCTTTATACTAGCTTTTAATTTTTTTAACATTTTTCATGTGGCATCTAGCTCTTCACACTTTTTCTCAAATTTGGTTAACATTTCTCATGCCAGGGTATTCTCTTTGCATTCAGTCACTATTTTCTCGATTTTTCTTCTTCGAGTGCACGTGGATTGTGCTTTCATTACCATCAAGGAGTTTATTTTTCCTTTTGTTGTTAATTCTGGATCTATAGGTATGGCTGTAAGTTGCATTCCTTGAATTACTGAGTGTATTAGTCTGATTAGACATGGTATCATGCAAGGCAGAAACAATAGACTTAAAACAGAACACAATAGCATGAATCCTAATTTTTTCCACCACACACCCTCAAAAAGATTATTCCACCAGTCAGCTTTCAGGATAGAATTCCATTTTTGAACTGGTACATGTGCCACTTTTTCGCCAGCAAGTTTGGTGATGGCTTCCCTGTGGTCATCCATTTCCACACAACACTCAGATTCATTAAACCTCCCACAAACTCCTCCTTCTTCTGCCAACAGGTAGTCTAGGGCAATTCTGTTTTGATATACAAATGCTCGCATTTGTGAATGCTGTTTGGCCAACAACTTTAAAGCGTCTGCTGTGTGGTTTGAGACGACTTCTACTACGGCCTGGAGCCTTATCAACCGGTTTAATAGGTAAATTGGAGTTCTATATCCCCAAGACCCATCCTGAGCCCAAGTAGCAGGTTCATAGTATGCTATAATTCTTTCTGCAGGCCATTCTTCATCTTTCCATTTTTGGTTTCCTTCCGCCATCGGAAAGTCGAGATTTAATTCTCTTTTTTTTTTCTTTCTAAGGTTTCATAAAGTGGTGTTCCTAGTACATCGCCCTTAGACCTTGGTCTGACAAAGAAGGAGGGTCGTATAATCCCTAAGGTACAAGTTCCCTCCCATTTTCGGGGTAGTTCACTATGCTCGTTGCCCACAAATCCAATATATTCCATCAGGGGCTTTCCATCTTTCTTTTGTATTTTCTGGTTGTTCCCAATAAGATTTCAAGTCTTTTATGGATTGGTAGGGGTTAGCTCCAGAACTGTTATGCCAGCACAAATTAGTTTGATTATTCCACTCGCAATTCATTTCTTTTGCTATTCCCCAATATCCAGTAGGACTCTTGGGTCGCCAGGTCTTTGTGTTATTGTCTGAATTTACTACTAAAGTAGATAGGCAAGGAGTATATCCTACCACTTCAGTGTATTTTCTCCCTTCCCGAGTTATACAAACTGTTCCAATGACTTGATGACTCAGGACCCAGCCTTCAGGCCGTCTTAGGGTCTTAGAAATTTGTGTATGATTCCATTTTAAAAATTGTTCTGGAGCCAAACCCTCACCTCTCCATGGCCATCTTTCAGCCATCCTAAGTCCTCCACAAACAAAACATTTAGATAACCCTAATTCGGTGGCAATTCCTTGCATCAGATCTACAAACAAATTTTTGTTTGAAGTTGGCAAATCCCAGTCGCTATAGTGCTGTTTTAATTGTTTATACAGCTCATCCAGTTCTTCTAACTCTTTCTTTTTGATTATTTCCCTATCCTTCATTGTTTCTTTTTGTTTTCCAATTAGTTTTTTTCTTTGACCCTTTTCCTTTTTCATCCTTTTCAAAACACAAAAAATGTTCGTATCTAGGACCGAGTTGATTATCATTAGGGTAAGGAGCTCGTCCCCTGAATCCCAAATTTTTTCTCACCCAATACAATTTTGAACTTTTTACACAAATTTCTAAGAAGCTGTTATGATCATAACAAGCTGCACTAATATATGGGTGTGCCACAAATACTGATTCCATCTTATTCTTGACCCACATGGATTGATTGCATTTGTCACAGGGATCAGGAAGGGTTCGTGTCTTTATTTCTGCTTCTTGAGTGGTTTGTCGTCTTGTAATTTGTTCCTGCATGGCCTGTTCTTTTCCATTCCATGCAGTCTTACGGTTCTGGCCAGCTGCTAGGGGTATTATTGTAAGCACCATGAAAAGAATCCTCAGGAATTTTAACTTTCTACCTGTCTCAAGGCCCCTTGGGTTGCAGCCAAGGGCCGAGATATCCATCTTCTCGGTAGCAAAGTTTTCATCCTGGGATTTCTTTTTCTTTGGTACCCTTGGCCTCATAAGGTTCACACGATCTATTTTAACTTTTTCTGTTCCAAAGATGGCACAAAATATTTATAGTTCTGCAGCACTGCCTTATCTCTTTCCCTAGATTGATTAGCTAATAATTTTTTTTTTTTTTCCCCCAATTTAGTAAAGCTCCGGAGATATGCCAACCACAACAAAATTACACTATTTCAATTAAATAATTCTTCTTTTTGGTTTTCTAAACCTTCTTTTCCACCAATAGATATACTCGCGATGCCAATTTGCTGGTGAGACGTATTTACTACGTGGCACATAGACTTCTTCTCCACAGCAATTGCCAGTTATGATACTCTGATTTATAATATTTTGGATTGCTTGTTCTTTAGCCTGCACAAAAGTTAATATGGCAAGGAGTAGTTGGTCCTGATTCTCTATTAGTTGAATTGCGGCATAAAAGGTCTCGTTTTCATGTCTTAATGGTTTCCCATAGAAGTCACTAAAAAATCTTTCTGTTGTTAGCTGATCATGCATACGCCCTGAACAACTGAAACAAAGCAATTGTCTCTCTTTTTCTTTTGCCCTAGTTACTCTCCACCATGAATTAAAAACAGCAAGTGCAAAGAATACAAATCCATGGGCGGCATTCTAAGCCATGAGTACGACATTGCCAATGTTCTAATTGTTTTTGGGCCTCCTCAATAATAGGTGTTACCAGTCTCTTTCTCTTGAGTGGTAGTTCTTCAAATAAATCAGTTAATGTTGACTGTTGGAGGCTTTTGGAGAAATTTTTCAATCCTCCTGGGCTGTTTTCATTGATCAACTAGGTGTCTGATTCTTTCTCATCAGCGCTGTTCTGCCTTCAGGTTCAATGAGGTTGCAGCAGGCAGTTAATTCAGGATGTCCAGACTTTGATAATGCACCTTTTAAAACAACTTTAAACTGGTATTTCAAACAGCAGTAAAATAATATTTTTTTCACTGCACATACAAAAATCACATTCTCCCTTGGTCCCAAAGTACAGTGGTTCTATGCTAACTCTATATGGACTGTAGCTTTTGGCACCCAGTACTCTCCTTAGTTTCATTTGATTTATTACATTTTTTTTTTGAGTAATTTGTTTTTTAATAAAATTTTACAAAATGGTCACAAAGTGCTCTCGTGCCCCAGTGAATCCCCCCATGTGAGCTGTCTGGGATCTGTTGGGCCAAAAGTCCTGGCACCGCTCTTTTACTATTGGGCAGAAAAATTCATCCTTTTTTCAGGGTTACCCCCAGCTTTTTCACAGCCTCCACTTCTGCCAAGGAAAAGCATGTTGCCCCACCCTGTGCTTTTGCTTCCTGAAAAGCCACACTCACACTGCCGTTTTTTCCTAGGGCTCCCCCCTGCTTTATTATCAGCCAAATTGTTTCTTTTTATTTTATGATGCTTGTATCTTTAAATAGTCTGTTCAGTTGGTGTTGAATATTGAATTCTGCAGCTTTAAGACTGATTCCAGGAGTGAAAGAGGAGAGAAAAAGTGCAGAATTAGTTATCAGAAACTACACTGACTCCCCCGCATTCCTGCTCACAGACCTAGTTGTCTGCAGTGGACAGCGGGAGAGAACTCTCTTTTGCTTTTTGGTTAGGTGTTTTTTTTTTTTTTTTTTTTTTTTTTCTTAACCAATTAAAGTAAAAAATTCCCTGGAGTGTGTTTTTCTTCTTTTTTTTCTTGAATTATTTAAATTTGCTCTGGACTGAAAACCCAAGAAAGCACTGGAAGCTCACACCGTAGCCCACCTAGCCTGGCCTGGGCCAAGGCATTTCCCAGTACTGAAGGAACTGATACCAGACTAAGTAAGTTAAGCTGCAACTTACAAAAAAACCTTCTTTTGAATCTGTCATCTTTTTGAAACAATAAGAAGTTTTGTTGTTTAATATTGTTCATTTTTATACTGAAAAGTGTTTTGCCTGTTAAATAAATAGTTATTTTTTTCCACTTCTCTCTGAGGAAATATTTTTTTTCTTTAACTAATTAAAAAAAGATTGCTTAAATTTGTTTCTCAGAAAAATTCTATTCAAAAGTTTCTTTCTAAATTTACCTTAAACTAAAACAAAGTCCTTGTGTCTACTAAAAATATGATTTCTTCATTTTGAGAATCTACTTTCAGCTTTATCAAGGGGTCTTCTGGTATTTTGGTTCATATTAAATAAATGAGCTCCTGACCCCCCCTTAGTTTTCTTGAATTAATATTTTTTTCCTGATAAATTCTTTGTGTTTGTGGCTGTTTGTATTTCTTGGATTGCTGGCTTTATTAGAATCCTGGCTTTAATTTTCTTTTCCTCATCTCTCCGAACATACGCTTATTGTGCTTTCTTTAACAACTCCTGAAGCTCCTATCCTGCTAATTTTTCAATTTTTCTAACTTTTTCCTGATGTCCCCCCACTAAGACTTAGCTACAAATTGTGTTTTCAAAAGGACCTGCCCTGCTGGTGTATCGGGGTCTATGCTTGAGTATAACTGCAAATCCTTTTCTTTTTAGTCTCTTTAACCATTCTGCCAGGCATTCATCTTTCCCTTGGTGCTCACTCAGAGATTTCCCTATATTTTGTCCTCTGGGCATTGCTTCTTGAATACCTTGGATAATCATTTACTTGAAATCTCTCATATTTTGCCTATGTTCTACCTCCTGATTATTACAATTTGGATCTGCCATAGGCCATTTCTGATCTCTTTGGTTTGGCTTCTAATGATCTCTATTCTAAGCCTCTATTCCTGACTATCTAATAATTTTTCTCTTCCACTGTAAACAAGATTTCTAAAATAGACTGCAATTCCACTCAGGTGTAAATATTCAGTCTTAATAACTGATCTAGTTTCTTTGCTACCTCAATATGATCTTCTGGCATCCTGCCCATCTCTTTCTTAAATTTCCTAACGTCCCTAGTATTCAGGGGAACACTCACGTAACCAATAGGTCCCTGTCCTGGGGCCAGATTTGCCATTGGAACCTCTCTAAGAGGGTATAATCTATCTTCCCTTCCTACTTCCTCGTCCTCTTTGTCACTTTCTTCCTCTTGTTCCCTTCTGCCTCTAGTTCTGTGTGCTACTGGCTCGTCTTGAATAGGGGGTGCATCGGGGACCAAGGGCTGGACAGGCTGTCTGTATGGGGGTGGGAGGTGATCTAACGATTCCCATGGCTTTAGCCAGCCCCTTCTTGCTGCCCGTCCTTTAGTTTGCAAAGGGTATAACGAATAACCTTCTTTTTCTTGCCTTTGAACTATAAATTTACCCCCCACACACTTTTTGGAAGCCACAAAGCAGCATATTCACTTTTTTTCCTAATTAAAACGTTGTTTTGAACTCATATATAGATTTAAAACCTGACAAATCTAATCTTCAAATGATTTAAACTCTGGCCAGTACAAATTATTTGCACAAATCTTTTCTTTTCTCCACTCAAACATACAGTACTGTATAATTTTCTGCTTACTTTTTCTCTTTGGGATTCCCTTATACTTTAGTATTGTAACACTATCCTCAGGGGGCTGTCCTGAGGAATCTCGCTCCCCTTCTGGGAACCCCCTCTTGGTTCCCAGGCACACTGGGTTCTTGTGAATTTTTCTCACACTTCACAACCCCTGGGTCAGAGATTTTACTTTTCCTCTGACCCATCTCTGGCGGCAACATTTCCCTTGCTCTCTCTCATTCGTTCTGCAGTTCAACTCCTTCGCTTAATATACCAATCTCACTTCTTTTGCCAAACACTTGTTTCCTACCTAATTCCTTCTTTTCCTTTTATTCTCTCCCCAACCTCTCTTTCTGACTATTTTCCACAATTCTTTCTTAATCACGTACTGAATCTTCCATCTATTATCCTCCCAACAGATAGTTGAACCTGGTTCATTTACTCCCTTCTTAAATCACTTCTTTCGAGCATCAGCTCCCTTCTCAAAGACTTTTCTCGTGAGTTCTCGGGCTGGGACTTTCCCTCCCAGTCCCTCCCGGGGTATTCACTCGCTCTCCCCTTTCAGACATTCCTCACTCACACACAAGCACACAGCCGCCCCCTTTACCCAACCCCATGGTACTCACACAGCCCATTTTCGCACAGGGTTCTTGTGCACAAGACGTTTTACGGGCACCTTTCCCTTTCTGCCGGCGTTCTCACGGGAGCCTTCTTCTTCTGGCGCGCCTCCTTGTAGCTAGCTTCTTTTGCTTATGCTTTATTTTAATTTGGAACTCCTTTTCCAAGAGAGCCTGGTCTAGCCTTGGGACCACCTTAACAATTGGTGGGGAGCTCCTTCCCAAAACTAGCCACTCTTCACTTGGACTGGAGTTCCCGGGTTTCGGCACCAAATTGTTATGAATGATTTTCTATTTTTCTCAATTTATCAAGCAACAAGATTAAATTTAATAGTAAGTTTTTAATAGTAACAAAATGAATACAATCAAAGTATTGGAGATGACAATTAAAGTATTGGAGATGAAACAATCAAAGTGCATATATTTAAAAATATACAAAATTTGGCAGTAAGTAATTTAGTATAATTGAGGTTCGTATAAAGCATAAGCAAAACCGACCGGGGAGGGGCCCCCCTCCGACCGGGGATACGGGGAGTGGCTCGCCATTCCTCACGTATCAAAGCATCCAGGCTAACAATCCCACTTATATACTGTAGGCTACAGAAGTTTCTAGAAAGCTCCTCCTAGTTTCTATTCCTAAGATCTACGTAACTATACTGCACGGCGCATACTCTACTAATGGGTTAGGGGGTCTCTTATCCTTTTGAGGGTCTTATTTCCGGTGAAGGCCCATCATCATCATCAGTGACCGAGGTGTGACCTGCAGGTAGCGCAGGCGCCCTGTGTGACTGAGCAGATGTTTTCCATAACATGACTTTAATTAAGTCCCATGCTTGTGATCATTCCATTTTTGACAGCTTCAAGGTTGAAGCTGTATTTCTAGATGCCGCTTATCAGACCTTCGTCCTTCGACTATTCTTATCTGACTTTCTTCCAACCTCCTTCTTCGACTCCCAACATCTGTAAGATGTCTTTTATCCTGTCTCACCCATCTCCCCCTTCTCACTCTGTAACAATCGTCTTCTATTGATCTAAATACAATTTTGTTAATATAGTTACAACTTAATTAGCACGAATCACATTTATCACAATACTTACATTAATGTGTGAAGAGGGTGGATGGGAGAGACTCAGGAAAAATATGTTTGGAAAACCAGGAACTCCTTTACCAGTTTTGGAGAAATAAAATTGTGTTACCCTTTTGAGCAATTTTTGAACTGTTTGGTTAAGTAAAATATGTGTTTCAAGGGAGTGTGATGAGTTAGCAAGCAGGAGCATCAGTGGTAAAAATGAAGACAATCCATCTTCTGTCTTACATCTTCCTATCTGTTTATAGTCTTTCAGTGATTGCTTTTTCTTGTACAACTCAGATTGCTGCTGCCAGCATTTTGCTTCTCTGTGTTTGCATAAGCACTGAATACCAATCTGGTACCGGTTTATGTTACTTTGACACTTGCTTAGCTTTTGTTAGCTATATGACATAAATGTTTTCACCATTTTTAGTCATTTTGGTTCTGTATTATCCCTTGAATCAGTACACTGTCATTATGAATTTAAAAACAGAGGTGAAGAACTGTTAGTATTTATAGCTGTTTCTTTGTCTTTTTCTCTTTGGTTTCTTAGGTTGGAAGTTCCACAAACACACTCAAAGCTCTCCAGATTGCTCTTGCTGATACTGAAACTCAAGCTATTTATCTCTTGACTGATGGGAGACCTGACCAGGTATTTCAAAATGAGAAAACAGAAAATGCAGAAAAGAGGTGTCACCAGTTAGAATTATGAGATGAATGTCACACCTGCAGTGCTGAGTCTTGTGGAGTCTCTTGGATGTTTATTGGCATTGTTTCACAGTTTTTCTAGCTAAGAGCATAAATTAATGTTTTACCAAAGAATAATTTGGCTTCGTGTACACTTATTAATATTCTTATTTTTAATATTTTATTAAGTTCAAAATTAGTGAATAAGTAATTTCTTTTTACCTTGTTAATAACGTCTTTTATACCTTTTTAACAGTTAAAGAAAGGAAATGGCCAATGTTGCCTTTAACTGTTGAAGTTCAACCAACACAACAATTATATTGCAAACATTGTTTAATTTGTCAAGATTTTTGAGTATTTTGAAAAACTGAAATGTTATCAGAATTTAGAGAACTGAGTCAATAATTTTTTTCTACCAGATCCTTCATCATTTTTGGAGATGGTAGATCTACTTTTTCACCTAATTTTTATTTCTTTATGGAAGGAGGAAACTAGCTTTTCTATTTTCTCAACCTCTACTTTGTTTCCTGGTATTGAATCAACTTTTTTTTGAACTAATTTGGTTTCTTAAAAAGATTCACACTCGTATACTTCCAAAAATATTTTTATATATCCAGTGATACTAAACACTAATGTAGTGTTTTAATTTCCTAAATGTAAGTAATTTCTTTTAAAACTTCAGAAACAAAGAGTACTGATTACATTACAATTTACATCATGTGCCTTAATGCATTTATCAGTCTTTCAAAATCAGTTTTAAATTAACTCATTTACTGATTTCTAATTGAAATAGCAATCTGTATAAAGTGGATGCTTTTAACTGATCTATATCCATCTCTGAGCAACAGAACTACTGATTAAATTTTTACAAATTCTCCGTGTTTTGATAAATATGTTTCTAGATGCCACATGTTTAACATAAGGGATTTTTGATTTTCAGCCCCCTCAGATAATTTTGGCTGAAGTCCAACTTCACTGTAAAATTCCCATCCATACTATATCCTTCAACTGTGATGATATAGAAGCCAATAAATTTTTATATGAACTATCTACTATAACAGAGGGACAGTTTCATTATTACAACGTTTATTGGAGTGACCTTGATACTACAGAGTTTATTGTTGTGAGTATCTGAAAATAAATATATTTATTTCTTCATGCTACTTTTAAGAGCTACGTGACTTGCATTATTGTGATTTCATATTACAATAGATTACTAAAAAAGAGGGGGTTAATCCTAGTCAGATTTGATGTGATATGTAAACAATAATATGATTATTTTGTTTGTGAATTTTTTCTAGACCACAACAAAAAATGTTAAATCTAATGCATTTGTACACTGCATTTGTGGTCCTGTAGTTGCAAACACATTCTCCCTTTCCTGATGCCCTTCCACTTGAAAACTAAAACCTAAAGGTACATGTAGACCAAATCAGGTCTGGAAGAAATACATGATCTCTGCTGTTTCAGAAATATGTTACTGTTTAAAATGAGAATATGGTTTGTATCCTGTTAATAAATAAGAGAATGCAGAGCTGAATTTTAGTGATAATGATTATATGGATCTCGTTACAAGTTTGTTCTACAGTAGCTGCTTGGGAGAGATCTATAAAGACAGAGTAAGATGACTAGAATAGCAGTCATCTATCAAGTGTGACTATGCAGCTCAACAATCCTCAATAGGAAATTTCTGAATAGACTAAGAGGAACACCCGTTAGAAACGTATTCTTGCTTTTTATTAAAATTACCACTCAGTGAATTGGTTGTATAGATTTCAGAAATGGTAGTAGTTGAATGATGAGAACAAGCAATAACAAGACAGTACTGGGAAATTTGAACTTTACAGACACCAATTAGAAGGAAGATGTGAAAATAATCCAGCTCTTCAAAAATGTCAGTGTACTGGGCAAATTCAGTGATTCTGCTGGCGTGGACTGTGTGACACTGCTCCTGTTGGAAAAATGAGAGCCAGAGTCTGTGTTGTACATCTCCAGACTTGGAGATGGGAGCCTGTGGCCCTGTGGGAGCTGTAGAGGGAGCATCGTTGGAATTTCCTTCTTGTTTCCTCCTCTGTCCTAAATGATTCCTAGTCAGTTCCAGTGTTTGCTTGAAGAGTATGTTTTTTGCTTCCCTGGTCCTCAGACAGGATACAGTGATACAGTTGAGATCTGTATAATGACAGGCTATCCCTTTTAATGTATTTTATTTATTTGCTTACTTATTTTCTTGCTTGCTTGAAATGAGTAGAGCTAGTGACCCCATTACCTTATTTAGAAATACAGTTGTCCATATCTCAAGGAGTAACTGGCTAGTTAGGGAATGCTTGCCATTTTCCTAGAAAGGAAGAATAATTTGAGAGGCTATAATGCCAAGCACAAGAGCCTACCTGAAAAAGTATGCAAAATTTGGAAGCTGTCCTCTGAACAATGTCCTGTCATTATTCAGAATTATTATCAGAGCTTGCTTAATTTCAGTTCAGAAATGAAACATATTTTGGAGTAATTGTACTAAAACATTTGATTTTCTTTTTGTTAGAATAATGACATAGATCTTTTGAAAAGAGAAATTGATCAAGGAGAGAAAGATCTAGAGAAAGTGAAGACCTTTCATGAGAAAAGTCTGATGATGAATTCTTATAATAAAGAAAATTATCCAGAGAATAAGTATGTCCTCATTCTGTTATTATGTTAATAATAGGTGGGAACTATCTCTTACATTTCTCCTTTTTAAAAGAAGGGTTATTGCTTTCATACTGTCAAAGTTTTTTTAACAGCCAAGGTAATGGAAAAAAAAAATCTGGAAAAATTTACTAATGCTGTGATGCCTGAAACAAAATTATCTCAAATATACCAATAGTATAAACATATTACGAGTAATTAAAGCAAAGAGGGGGGATTATTTTTTTGCCTCCAACACATGGTAAAATTGATCCCTCTGACCTAAAGGACTCATGAAAAATTATTGTCATCTAAGTAGGGCTGGCTTGATACCTCGTGACTTAATGGCCACTCATTGGGATATGCTGATTGAAACATAAATTATGTACAAATATATTTGTGTATTTGTTTGTGCAGTGATAGTAAAAAACGTTTAAAAATGCATTAAAAGGAATCAGATTTTTAAGACCGAAATCTATTGAAAACTGTAAAGGAATGAAAGTAAAAGTTATTAAAAGTGTACAATGATGTGTTATGATTTCATGTGTGAAAGTGCAGGTAGGATGTCCAGAAAAAAATTTAAGTGTTTATTTCAGAATATGTGTATTTTATTTTTTTATTAATGCTGGGACATAGATATATGTGTGTGTATATATATATGTGCATATGTATGTAGCAGATATTTTGCTGATGGTAGCTACTTAGCACTGAGATTCAAAGTAGCTATTACAGAACATTCTGTTCTTATTAAAAATATATGAGGGTGTTACCTTTAAAGTAATGAACATCTTTTAAATAAACTAAGAAATTACTTTTAAATAATTAAAACCACTAAGAATATTTTAACGTCCTTTGAACTTTCCTTTGAAATGCATATTGGTATAACAGAAAAATATTTTGCACTGTTTGAAGCATTTGAAATCAGTGTTTAAATTGCCAGGAAACTTCAGCTTAGCATTTTTAAACTGGTGTTACATATTTGCAGTAATTTCTTCTTACAAGCAGTAATCACGAGTAGACACACACTGTGTCCCTGTATCCAAACACATTTAAGAGCTGAGTATTTTTCTTAGGAGTAGGCTGTGCTGTGCTTCAGAAGAACCATCAGTGCCATCACATGAGCAAACCGAGCAAAGCACTGCTGCCAGTCCAGCCCGAAGAAAGAAAGCATTATATGCAGGTAAGATTCAAATGAGCTGTAATTGTCAACAGAATTCATTCACTAACTTGAAATGATTCTGTTGCAAATAGCAAAAATCATCCCTCTTTTTGAGAACAAATTAAGCGTTTGCTGACTTAAGTAATCAGCATTTTGAAAATCTAAACTTCTCTTCATCTCTACTTTTCAGCCATCCTACTCATTTGGCCCAACCAGACAAACAAATGTCTGCACATTTGTGCTTTGTCACAGGCCCTGCCATGAAGAAGTAGTATTTTAGTGGAATGTTATGAAAGCTCTGTAAACAGTTTTTTAACAGTAGATATTAAACTCTAACTGGTTTTATTCGAAGTAAGTACATAACTGGCAAGAATGAAGAGGTGATCTATATTGTACCAATTACAACATTACTTACACTAATATTTCCATTTACTGCACCCATAATACTACATTTCTCTTGGAAGTGTCCTTTGTATGCAGTCTGAAACTAAATTTACCCAGCTGAAGTAAAATAGACCCTCATCTTTGGGGAAAATACAAAATGCAACTTAGTGTTGAAGTAGTTTTCTGTTTGAGGTATTGTGTAGGCAGTCCCTTAGATACTGAATATCAAAGAGGAACTCAAAATCCCAGGCATGTATTTGAGCAGTAAATAAGCTCTTCCTTTCTTTCCCTTTCAACAACTACAGATCAAACAAAGACGAGTCTGCTGCGAATCCTGAGCCAAGGTGTGAAATCTAGGGAAGAAAGCCCAGAGAAAAGAGTGTCTCCACAGGAAAAGGGTTTTTCTGTCAAGAAGGGTGTGAAATGTACAACCATTTTCAAAGGCAAGTTGACAGAATAAGAAGCTCCAAGTGGGGCAGAAGATAAGGTTTCTCCTGTTACATTTGTAACTAATGGTGCGTCCTTTGAGGCAAAACTCTGCAGATCTGCCATACAAAAGACTGAATGTCAGCAGAGTTGGATATGAAGTTGGGTACTGGGACAGTGTCTTTACAGCTGTGGCCAGACTCCTGCCAGTTCCCAAACTAGAAGTTTACAATTGAGTTTTCAGTGGGTCTTAGAAATACATTGAGATAGCATTAATTTCTTTCAATAATTAGTCCAACTCAGAATTTTATGATACATCCTCTAAGTAATTCTAAAACCTTACCTATGACACTTAAAGATGTTTGATTTTTTTGCATTTCAGCATCTTATGTTTAGTTTTTTATATATCTTTTATAGAGATTTTCATAGTGGTGTACCTTAAATTAGCTACTCCTGGCCACCTCATTAGTGCTAGTACTTGGTATCACATTTTGACTTGGGAAATAAACTGGTTAATCTTTGGTCTTGGTCAAAAAGAAATAAACTGAAACAAATTTCAGTTTAAAAAACAAAATTGCCTTTCTATTTTATAAATTTCCTGGCTGGCTGATTAGAGCTCATGAAGCATATGGTAACACTGTTACTATTGATCAAGCACAATGAAGGTGAGGAAAATGAATTCTCACTGATTAATTAGCAACGGAAATGTTATCTAGTGCATGATGCTGTTGTACACTCAAATTTTAAAAATTGGTTCTATTATATGGCAACTTATTTATGCATACTTTTGTGTGCACAAAATCTCTGAGATAACAAAATGTAAATGTTTTCTCTTAGATCTGAAAATGCAGAATGTGAAAAGGGCATCTAAAAGGTATGTGTATGCATATATAAATGCATAACAAAACTTATAGTTTACGTATTTTCTTCACTCATTTCAAACCTTTCAAATGTATTTCTAGCTTGTGCTACATCTCACAGTCTCTCTTTTCTAGCTCTCTAGATATCTCTTCAGCTGTCTGGTTAAAGACCCACGGCTTGGCTGCTAGGCGACTCACCATCATGGATGCCTTAGCTCCTACAACTGTTCCTCACAGTACAAAATACATCCCAGTGCTGGACAAGCATGTAGTTTCTAAAGTATTTGATAAGGTAAAACTCCTATGCTGTTTGAAAGGTAGAACAAAACTTGATAGTGTTTTCTAAAGGATTTTTAAAATTAATTTCTATGAATATCATAATAACATTTTCTGGTATTGTAGATTGTTGATGTGCACTAAATGTATCAGTCGTATCTGAATGTTCATTCATGCATCAGTAAGAAGATAAAACTGATAGTTAATAGTATGTCTTGCATACTTTACCCTTAAATTCTTTCACAGTTACCAGCTGATGGCAGTGTACAGCCATTGGGTGTTAGGCAATTTCTTGAGCACCACAGCCTCACTGATTCTTATTAATTCACTGGAGGATGTCTTTTATTCCATAAAGTCATCTGGAAAAGGGTGATGGTGGACATTTCATGGATTTGTACATTCTCCACTTTTACATGTGACTGTGAATTAAGATCTTTCGAAAAGTATTGGCATTCAGTAATTAAAATTAATTTTTGAGAGGTTTTAAATGAAATTTTAAGGCAGTTGTAAGATTTTTGTAAAATTTAGGGGAAATTTTGTATCATAAAGTTCGACTTGCCATTCCACTTATAGGAAATCCATTTCATGGCAAATTGCTCTAATTTTTCTTGTGTGATGTATCCTACAAAAGTCCTATAAATATGCTGCAACTCATTTCAATAAAAACTTTTTCTTTAAACAATACTCAAAGAAAAATCTAAACAACTTTTTTTTAAATAATAAAGAAAGAACAAGGGATTTGTAAAAGAATGTATTATAGAACTAAGTAACAGATTTATAGCAAATGTGCACAATTTTACATTTTAAAATATTCATGCTGGTTTTTAATTTAGGCATGCGAATTTTTGCTAAAGCATGCAATCTGTAGAAGAAAAACCACTTCCTCTCTTTGGTAGAAGCAGTTCCTCTCTTTTGATAAAACCAAGTGAAAAGCAAGATCTGTAAGAATTTTTTCTAAGTGGGATTTTTTAAAAATAGAATTAAAAGATGTCTTTTTGTATGAGAACATTTTAAAAGGTACATTTTAACATTTGAGATGTAAAATAGCCATTAAAAAAAAATCAGACATCCAATAGTTACAAAACTGCAAAACAATCTACTGTAAATGTCAAACAAAAGACATTGTGAATTTCAGAAAACTCTTAGATCTCATTTGTGAGCAGTTGCTTCTTTTTCCATCTTCTGAATATACCTAAGAGGTCCTCTTACTTCCATGTTTTTCAATGAACAGCCCTTTGAATCCTTTACAAACTACCCTTGCAAAAAAACAAAGCAGTCAGTCTTTGAAAATAGTCTAAACTATGATTCAGGAATACTGTGTACAAGTAGCAGTTCATAGGAACTCCTGGGTAGTCTAGTTCAGGACTGAATTAGGTTCAGTGTAATTTGAATTAATAGGTGCTGTACAGAATCCGAACAGTGATCCATGAGTTTTCTTTAGATTCTTTAGGGATAGTAAAACAAAATTATTTTTGTAATTTCTTCATACCTACTAGTCTCCATTAGTTGTAATCAGACACCCAGTTTCTCGGGCAGTGGAGAATTATTGTTCTATGTGTAAAGGAATGGATTTTTCTGTATCTGAAACTGAGTATAGAAAAGAAAAAGAAGGTTGAGGGTTGCACCAAGATGAAAGCAGTAGAATTTCTGAGCTACAGAACCCACTTCACCTCAAGCTTCAGGCCAGCATATCAAGAAAATAGACACTAGGCAATGATCTTGAATAGGAGACTTTAAGGACCTTGATTATTCCAGTACTTCAGAAGATTTCATTGAAGGTAATAAATTTACGGATAATTTTGCATTGTTCCTTCTGAGATCTTAGTTTTCTTGGTGTGGAATGCAGAAATCCTCGTTTGCTTTTCAGAGGATAGTATAATTTTTATTTTTGGCCTTTGCCAGCAGTGATGACAGAATAAGTATGAACAGTTTTCTTACCTTGGAGATACAGCAAGAAAAAGGTTTCCATGACAACTGCTCATTAACAAAAGGCTGACCTGTTGTTTTCAGTTCTGTGCTATTTGTCAGATTCACCTGAGTTATTCTAAAGAGGTTAATTTATTAAACTACCCATCCAGATTCATATTCAGAAAAGAAATAATGGCTTGGGAGCTTGTCTGAATTATGCTATGGTAATTCTGGGGGAAACTTTCCCTGTTGAATCATGTAAATATATGTTGCAGGTTGTGGCATCTAAGTACAGGTTTGCAAGTCATGAAGTTTTGACTCAGTGCTTTCCTCAAAAGAATCAGATTTATCCAAAAAACCATCTTTCTTTGGTCTAAAATAAGAACATTTTTATAGGGTTATTGTGCTTTGGTTTTGTCTTTAAGATTTTGAAACTTGGGGTTTGAAATAAAAGCAATTTTGAAACAAGTGAATTCTTTTAGTGTAAAAGTTAAAGTATTTAATTTAGGAAATAAAAAAAATATTTTGGTAATAAAAATAAATTCTCTGTGATGTCTATCAGCTGAATATGTCAAATTTCACTTGACTTTGTGATCAGTTTTCATTGTTCTCAAAGTATGTCTAGTATTTCAAGATTAGTATTTGCTAAGAATACATTCTGCTTTTTGTCTTCAGAAGTATAATAATGTGTATATGTTCGTCTGCCCCTTCTATTCTATACAAAGTATTTTATAAACTCTATTAAATAGTCATGTTGCAAATTATGCTGTTTGTACTTGAAATTACTCTCAGAATTTGTGAGGCATCCTACATGGTGAGACCCCGCTGAACTTCTGTTACCTTGGTTTGAGTAACATTGTAGACAACACTCATGGCATTGCAGACCGTGAAGAGGGGTCATCACTTCCCTGCCTGACGCTTTCAAACTTCACCTGGAAATGACAAGTAGCCAGATATCACTGCTCAGAGTTATGGGCAGAGATTTACCCCATCTGTCTCTGGCAAGATATTTTCACTGACATGTTCCCATTGTCTTTAACTTCTAAGTGATTTTAAGATTAATTTCATATTAGGAGCTTTGATGTGGTCTGTCACTGATGTGACACAGATTTATTAATCAGAGAGACAATGTCCTTGGAAAGAGAGGGTGATATAAAGCCACACCACTGCTCCTAAAAGAATTATTTATACTGTTGGAATTTGGAATCTACCTATGCTGAGATGATTCAAACACAAATAAAGCATCACTGAAAAGTTTTCTCAACTAAATAATTTTCTTTATTGCTCTATTTTCTGATTATTTGTATAATTCCCCCAACAGAGGTTTTAGTTTAATATAAATTGAACCTCATCCATGTTTTTCTCATCTATATCCTGATCTCAGACAGGCACTTGGGGAAGATTCCCATTCAA
Source organism: Sturnus vulgaris (assembly GCF_052056855.1). NCBI lineage: Eukaryota > Metazoa > Chordata > Aves > Passeriformes > Sturnidae > Sturnus > Sturnus vulgaris. The sequence continues at coordinate 88,119,599 of NC_142244.1, read as the reverse complement.
TCATATGCGTTGAAGACAGTTTTGGGGAGATTAACATTCTCTTTCTTCTCCAGTTCCTCCTTGGATTTTTTTTTTTAATTCAGCATCAGGACACTGATATGTAAAACAGCTTTTATTTTATGAACTACTGAATAATTTAATAGGCTGAAAGATGGTGGGACTTTGGACTGAGAATTTGGAAGGCATCTTTAGGTATCTTTCCTTCTCTTTTTGTCATCCATTTCTACCCTTTTCTCTGTCTTTTGAAGATCTACTCACAGTTGCATTCATTTTTATTTTATAATGAAGTTGACTTATGTAGGTATTGTATTGGGAGATTTGAAAAATATTGAAGTTCTTATCCTGATGAATCTGATTAGTTTCCTAAGTAATCAAGACAAGTTTTGGTGACCAATGTCCGCTTTGTTCGCTCTTTGGTGATCAGTGATCTCTCTACAGCTTTACTACTCTCATTCCTTACAAAATAAAGTCCTCCAGAATAAGAGCATTAAATATATGTAAATATTTACTCTCATTCATGTGTGCTAGAATTAGATGCTAGAAAGTATGAGAGTGTTTTAAGGCAGTAAAACCTGGAATACAGTCATTCACTAGATGTATTTGTTTCCTTCTGATTTACATTATTAGAGTGTTGTTGGACAGTACTGATTTAGTTAGAATTACTTAGTAGTTAGGAATCTTGATTTGTAACTTTTTCATAATGGGATTGTATAATTTTAGAAGAACTGGCTGGAAGCTGTGTCTTAAGTCTGACATTTGTGGTGCTTAGATTTTTCTTTCTGCAGCTTCCAGTGTTCCTTCTGGCTATTCTGAGCCTTGGCATTCAGTCACTTGAAAATTTGTATGATAAATGATATCTGTGTCTTTTGTTGTATAATAGATGTTACCATTGGCCCATGTTCACAGTGACAAGAAGGGGATTGCACTAATTAATCCTTGGGCAGTGAATCTTGATGCCTATAAAGAGAAGCTGGAACAAGCAATTAAATCCTATGAGAGGCAAGTCTACTCACCAGAAATTTGTCATGGTTGTAGTCATGTTTCAGTTTTTTTCTCAGGTACTCAGTATTTCCTCACACATGCTTTGTTCAATACTGATAATTCTTCACACTTTAATCCACCATCAACATGTAGGAGAAATTTTATTTTCTTAAAGAGGAAAAAAAAGCACTGAATGTGAAAACAGATAATAGGCAAGGAAATAAATAGCAACATGTTGCTCATATTATGTTTGTTCAGTGACAAAACCAAAATTATTTTACTTTTCAGGGCAGACCTGAAACCGGTCAACCCTCAAGAGGAATTGCCCATAAACATATAATGCTAGCCAGACTTTTAACTTAAAATTAAGATCCTATAGCCATAGGCTGACACTTAAATTAAGGACCTGTTTTTTGCTGCCAGCTGTCTATCACCCAACTATGCATGCAATAATATAACTGAGGCACCAATAAGAAACGGACAATTTAAATTTGGTGAGGTTTTTTTTGAGAGGCATATGTGTTGTACTTTTAAATTAAATGTTAGTAAAATCACAACAGAAGAGGACAAAGGCATTAGATTTCTAAGCTACTTCTTTCCATGATCCAACTTTATGCATTTTTTAAAAATAATGCAATTATTTTACTATGGTGTAATTCAGTAATCACATGAGAGCTTTGACTAGAATTATTTTAATAAATATCTTTAGACTGTATTCTAATAACATTTACAAATGTAATTATTTTATAAGACCAAAACCCTCCTGATGAAAAATGTTGGTTTTTTTATGAATTCCATGGAGGGTCTTTAAGGTTTGAGGAGGTCTTATTTTCCTTGGCAGCTCTATGGTCATACCAGTTCCAAAGCATGCTGTAGCTTTCTTTTTCAATCCTAGTATCCTATACAGATCTTTTGAGGTAAAATCAAGAATTTTGATTTGAAAATGCTGCTTGCTGTATCTAGTATTAATGGAGTTCAGTGAATGAAAGTTTCTTGTTTGGTTTGTTCTGTCACTGAGACAGCGCTGTTATCACTGATATTATTAGAATTCATAGAAATTGATTTGTCATTCATTTTAATAGAATATAGTGGTGTAATAGAATAGTGGTGTATTTGTGATGGTGAATTCTGAAAAATCTTCAAGATTTTCATTATTGTGCCATACCATTGAATATTTTACATTTACTGACTTTGATTGTAAGGGAAAGAAAATTGTTTTTCGGTTAAACTCTGATAGCATTTCCACAGTTTCTCTAAAACTTTGGTGATAAGGATTACTGTTTACTTCTGTTTACCAATAGAGATCAATGAATCAGTGTACTTAAAATAATAGGATTGAGTTCCTGCTTCCATGAAAAAGAGGTATAGAAGACAAAGCTGCCTGAAGATCCTATAATTGACAGTGCAAAAAAGAGATCTTTTTGCTTTTCCTCTACATGTGAAACAGCAAGCCAGTGAATTTTTTTTTTCTCTAGATATCACAGTCGTTTTCTAGTAACTGAATTTCCAAAAGATGCAGTTCAGCTTTGTAAATAGTGGTTGGTCACAAATTTATTCTGACATACGTAGATGAAACAATAGATCAGGACATCCAGGTTTCAAGCACAGAAGCAAACATGCCAGCATTTTTCCATATGCAGATTGAGTTTAGCATCAGATTTAGAGGGAGAAAAGTGGTGGGGGCAGATTTTTTGTGACCTGACAGAGAGAACATCTAGTATTAAAGGAGAAGAACACTGAAAGATCCATAACAGATATGATTTTTGTATAGCCAGAAGCTTTTATAACCAACTTAGTTATGAGTGTGCACATTTAGAAGGATGAAATAGGCATTGGAGCGTGCTGAGACTGTATATTGAGAATGAACTAAGTACTTTGTATTCTAAAAATGCTGGGATTTAGTTTCTGGTAGATAAAATGAATCATCAGGAATTTAGTATTCAGAATCTGTTGTTAATGTGCTTTATTTTGTACACGCACCAGTAAATCTGGCAAGACTACTTATAGTCAATCAGGTTACAATCTGAATTTTTCCTAGCAATGAATTTTTCTTGTATCCAAAGGAAATTTGGAAAATTTTTCTGGAATTACAGTAATTAGGATCTATAGCTGAAATGAAGTAATTGAGTGATGGTTTGTTTGGGATGTTAATAGAGAAAACCATAAGCTAGATGATCTTATAAGAGTTTAAAATTTACGTCTTAAAAAGCAAAACCAGAAAGTTTAGTGGTGCTTTTAAAAGATCTCAGAACTGCATTGCTTTGGGATAATCACTTCTGACTTCCTGTCAGTAGTTTTTCTTCATAGCCAGAGTTTAATGAATTGGAAACCTTTATGGCACAACTGAGGGGTAATTTTAGCAGGGAAAAAAGTAGAAATTAGCATTACTACATTCAGACTACATTTTCTGAAAATGTTTAATTGGAGGAACTGAGCAGCTTAACTGGCATTTAATCAATTTTGTTATTTGATTTAACTTGCTGATGCTGAAGACAGCCATCCATAGAAAATCTTGGCAGGAAGCAGCAGTGATTGCTATTAAACCGTCTATGACCCTGAAATAGTCATGCTGTTATTTGATGGAAGATACTCTTTTCCCATCTTCTTTTGCAGTTGATAATTTCATAGCTGAACCATAAGGATACAATTTGATGATGCATTGTGCTTGGAATACAAATCAGTGCAGATATGTTAAGAAATTGTGTTTATTTGGTAGTTTTGAGACGATCAGCTGCATTCCCTCAAAAACTGCTTTGCTTTCTTTAATAGGCGCCTGAACCTAGTTATTTGGAGAGCACTATCTCAGGAGGAAAGAGACAAGTAAGCTATCATTTTTGGTTTTCTAATGTACCTCTGAAGGCTGGTCATAAATATTTGGTAGTTTTTTATCACTATTTCTGTAACCAACTGGTTTAATTTTCAAGTATCTCATAAATATACCTTGCTTTCAAAAATGTGTATATGATATGGAGTAATATTAAATTCTGGATCTCCTTTTTGTGGTGCTGATTATTTTTAAAGGAAAGGACTTGTGTTCCATTTGAATGTTGCTCCTGTATCCTTAATCAGTGTCAAGTGCAGGGCCTTGAGAGGGCAGCATGTTATTGCTTTTGACATCAAAATAAATCTTCTCTGATCCCGTAAAGAGCTCTCTAGTGGCTGGTTTGTTAAGGTGTAATAAGCACCTTAAAAGCGTGTGCTGGAGCTGTATATCACTCTGGAAGTTTGTACTGTTAACTAGCCTATTTTTTTATATTGATTTAGAAAACTAATTGCTGTATAAATATCAGTGAAGTTAACATCTCTTTGTGACAGAAAATAAAGCGAAGATGAGTTAAGAAAACTGAATGGGCCTGAAATAGTTCTTCACAGAAAAATGGGAATGAAAACTGGAATGCTTTTAAGAAGACATATGCTAATGAGTAAAAACCTACAATTCTATCATTAATAAGGAGAGCTAAAACCTTGTTCTGGTGCACAGAGGAAATGAAGACTCTTAAACAAAACAGCATGTAATGAAAAGAAAAGGAAATACATATCTCTTGATAGACAATGAGTTGCAGAGTATAGAAATTTGACAGAGTGCCATCCAAAATGTTTAATTATTGATAGCATATGGCAATTATGCATGTGATCAAAAAATGTAGCAGTTGCACAGTCTATTGCTAGAGGAGCATATTAATCATTAATATTGGTTCATAGATATTTAAACATTTGATTTATTTTTCAGAAATTATGGCTCAGCCACTTGAATTTCTCTGTAGCTGTTTTATATAAAGTATAGTTATACCAGACGTGATTGTTCGACCAAACACAGCAGTATCTGGATGAAATGCAAGAACTTGTAGCATACAGAAGATAAATTGGGCTAATCTGATTCTTTATTCTGCATTCACAATTTGTGACTCTATCTGTAAAGCACTGATGTAATTAAAATTTTTCCTACTTGTGATTATTAATTTCTTAATATATATATTTTCTTTTTTTTTTTAAGATTTAAAGAGGATGTGCCAGTCCAATATATACAGCATAAAGAAGCTTTGCTGGAGGCTTTAGAGAATTTGGGATGGCCAGTTTCCTATGAAGATGTAAAATTGTTAGAAGATGAGATATTGACAGCATTAACATATATACAACAAGCCTCTGATCTTCAGGAAGCTCTCAAAAAGGAAACTGAGAAAAGCTCAGAATCACACATAAGCAACAATAAAAAGGTAATACAGGTGCAGGGATATTTCCCCCTTAGATATTCCTCTTCACTATGTATCTCTGGAATATTTTTTTTCCATGATCATAGATGATAAAGTAGATATGTAGCATGATGCTAAATAAAATGGATAGAGGAAAGAAGTTAGTTAAAAAGAGATCAAGCTTTCAGTTACGTTTTTTAAATGTTGGGGAAGTAGCAGTTCTGAAGCTTCAGAGAGAGCCACAGAAATCGAGCCTCTTAGAAATAAATCACAGCAAAGGATCTCTATCTGTGCTGCAATGATAGCAGGAAAGAGAAAGAACAGATATATTAAAGGCAATTTAGATACAAGATTTGTGGTTGGGTTAATATTTGATAAACAGAACTAAAAGATCTTGTAATATTGGAGTCGTTCACTGTAATTTTCCATGGTACATTTCTTGTAAAAGAAAATACAGAGAGAAGAGGTAGGATTCAACTTCATTTTTGTACACTAAAATTTAACTGTCCCTAAAATGTGGGTATATGTGAAATGGTGCAATATCACAGCATTGTGAGCTGAGTCAGTGGCATCTGGAGCTCATTCTGAAGTGGACACCCACTTTTGGCTAGGTAGAGAGGATTTTTTTCTCTCTCCATTTCATTAATATGTTAGTCTAGCATTAATACATTAGTCTACCTACCCTGAAACTATAATTGAAGTTAGTGTTTTTGTATGTGTGTGTGTGTTTTCTGTAGTTTTTGAGTTTTTAAATTCCATTAAGACTGCACATTTGAAAACATTTTAATGTCTTCAAAAAACAGATTATCTCGATTCATTTCACATTAGTTTGAAAATATTACATTGCTGTTAGAGCTATTTCGATTATTGATTTACCTATGCTGTATAGTGTCCCAATACATGAGCAGCAGAAGCATGTTTATGTTTCATTTGTTGAGTGTAATTTTACTGTTGCCTTGGAACAACCAGTGTGTGCTCTCAGACATGATGTGATTAACATTGTGCAATCACTTATCCTGAGTCAACCCGCTTTAGGAGTCTAATCAGAGTAGCATCTTCAGTAATTGCTAATCTGCAACTGAAAGGCTTCAAGAGTGAGAGGCAGAAATGCAGATGTAATTAGAATTCTGTTTATGTGGTAGAAAAACAGTGGGAAAAAATGAAGAAAAATGGGGAACCTTTTAAAAGTGTTGTTGAAGGTTTTGTGATGTCTGCCTACAAAATAGGTATTGAGAAATAAACTGCTAACTGAAATACATTACAGCAAGGAAATAGCTGATATGGCATTGAATGGAAATTGTCATTGTGACATCATAGAAAAAATCACAATTATCCTGAAACTCTACCCAACAAAGCAGACTTTTAAATTTCCTGGTGATTTTTTTCACTGAATTTTAAATAAAACACCTTAGTTGTTAGCTCTTTCTTTTTAGGTTCTTTCATAAAAACGGGCTAGGTCCACGCAGAATAGGCTCGTTCCCATCGGCCCCCAGGAAAGAATGGTGGTTGCTCCATTCTGAAGGTGTCAGGATTATGAAAAGCCAAAGTTTGAGCCAAGATCCATGAAGATCTGTGCATATTCTTCATGTCTATTCTCACTTACAGTAGGAAAGTTCAAAGACTATTCTTTTTGAAAGGGAGTTAAAAAATGTAGCAGCTATTGGAAGAAGTAAACAAAGTCTCCTTCACCCATTGTGGTTTAATGCATTGCCTTCAACAGAAGCAGAGCGAAACATGGTAAAAATCCCTGAGAATCAGGACTCTATAATAAAAGTACTGAATGCCAGAAATGGCTACTCCTACAGTGTCTGGGTCAATCCTACTGAACACCTAAAAGCTGTGTGAGAGAAAAGAAAGATGGATTTGAATTTAGACAGTGTTTCTGAGCCACCTGAATTCTGCACGACTCGGAATCCTCATTGTGAATGCTTGTGTCGTCTCTAGCATTTGGATTAATGTGGAGTGCTGGAAGTTGCCCAACTTATTAGTCAAGCATTACAAATTAGTTGATAATAAATATTCAGTAGCAGCTGTCCTTTTGGAGCCTGAGGAATTAAGTAAATGCTTTACCCAAATACCTTTTTGTGTCTGTGGAACTGTAGGTCTGCTCTCAGATCAGCCTTTGTTGACTTATACTTCAAGCAGTCAGTTAAGCACTGTGAAGAGTCCCTGGTTCTGAGTTTGAAAATGCAAACTGCTGATAAAATTAATATTCTCTAGGCGTAAAGAATAAGCTAGAAAAATCCCATATATCTCCAATTTAAAATATCTCCTTGCCTCTTTTGTGTCTTTTGCTTATTTTTAGGACTTTTTTCCTTGGGTTGTTTGTGATTTTTGAGGGAGAGTTTGAAAAAAAGAGATTGTGACAATTATAGTGAAACTGGAACAAACAACTTATTCAAAGTTATTAATATCTTTTCCATAGTTATTGACTGTTAGGGAAAATAAAGTATCAAATCAAATAAGTTTTTTTAGGAAAGAAATGTCATCAGAAAAAGAAGCAAGTCATACACATCCTAGCAAGCAGGAGCTTTATTAAGAGTCTGTGAGTTATGGTAGTTTTTCAGGAAAATGTGTAGACCTGTGGAAAAGTTTGAGATTTCAAGTTGCATATTTTTATGATTCAAAAGAACTGTGTAAGAGATGGATGCCTGCAAATTGTAGGAGGTAGGCTAATAAATATTTTAAAAAGTAATGGTGAAACTGATTTGTTATAAACAAGTTTTGCACTTGCTTGCAATTTATATTTAGGAACATTATTGTGAGCAGAATGGCAAAAATAATTGGTGTATGAAAAACCCAGACTACTGGGGCAGAATAATGGACAGTGGCAGGTCTGGAAGATGTGGTATAATATTTTGCTAAACTGGAATGTTTTAAAATGGTTGAAAATGTCAATTAAATTTTGAATTTATAGTGTGGAAATAAACTTTATTTCCAGACACTTGAAGATTTGTTTGAACATTTTTTTATTTCATATTTAAATTTTTAATGATTCATCCTCTACAGTGAGGTACTTCTAATGCAAATCAGATTACTGTGAAAACTGCTATCTGGACAAAATATATGTGTAGAGCGAATTTTCTTATTCTGAAAAAAAAAAAAAAAAGATTTTCTGTTACCTCATCCTTTAATATGAATTGTGCAACTTCATAAAAATTTTTTGTAAGAAAATAGTAGCCAGAGTTATAATTCATCAAGGTAAATTTCTGCCTGAACACATGAAAATATAGGTACTGTTATGAACATACAGAACAGAATTTTATAGTGAAAACTCTTATATGAGTACTTCCTGTACTTAGAACTATTCTGAAAGTTTAAAGTGTATTTAGAATTTACTGTGTATTCTGTACAGATCTCGTAGCATTATATTGCCTCAATTTTTAAATAATTCCAAAGAATAGATTAAGGCTGACTGCATTAGCTGTTATAGAGAAATAATTGTGTCAAATTACAGAGACTTGAAGAAGAAAGTGGGAGGCCAAAGACTAAGACAAGACAAAAATGTCAAATATTTGTGACTCACAAAAGCCAAAAGGTAATTGCAAGATCGGACATCACAGGATTTTATTATCCAGGTATATATTTTTGTGCATATTTGCAATATTATTTAGTGTACCTTAATACAGATAAAACATAAGTTATGGTCATAAGTAACTACTTATTTCTTAATGACATTTAATATTATATGTGCATATTCATGAAAAATGAATATATATTTTGTATGTGCAAGTATATATGCATTTATAAGAAGACATTAATTTTGTAAAGTTGGAGAGCAATTATATGTTTGCCTATGAAAAGTGTGGAAGGAAATCATAAACCAAGATTTGCGTGTGTCCAAAAGATCACTGGATGCTGCTGCCTTTTTGTTGAATTTGAAGCCAGAATAGTTAGTAGGTAAAACTCAGTTCTTTCTTAGTTATTAAAAAAAAAATTCTGAATATTCTTATTCTTAAAAAAATATTCTCTGTATGTATTTGTTTATTTTTGTGTTACCTTTACGTGTTCAGTTGGGATTTTGTTCAATAACATATTTTTAACTGTGGTAGTTTATTATGTTAACTGCCAGTTTTATTATGTTAACCCTGATCAGCTTACAAATTTCAGACATGTGCTTGAAAAAGACTTCATTTTCTTTTTACAGCATTACTAAGAATGGTTAGTAAGGCAGGGGTTTTTTAGGTACAAATGTCTCCATTGCCCTAGCACAGCTTACAGTAGCTAAATGAAAATAAAGAATGTATAGTATAGACGTGTTTGACCTCAGTGATGTGTGACAGCCTGTAGCATTTAAAAAAAAAATAATTACCACAAGGGGTGGAAGAAAAATAATTTTGATATTTTATTCTGTGTTTTTTTTGGTTTTTTTTTTCCAGGAACTGTGATAAGGAATATCAGTTCTACATCTGCACTTGTTGACTTCAGCAATGGGGAGAGCTGTGATGTCCCTGTCAAGTTCACTATACCTGTGGGAGGTGCAATGCCATGCCCACATCTGCAGGTGAAAAACTGTATTTTTTCCTGATTGCAAATATGCATTTTGTATTTTATTTTTTATTATGAGATCTAGAATAAATTATAGATTTAAAAAAAAATCTTTAAAATACATTTATTTATTTTAAAGAAGAGTTTCTCATTATAGTAATATCGTGCTATTTCAACATGAAGTTTTTCATTTGCTTGAAGCATGTTTTCATTGTAATTCTATTACTTTGTTTATTAAAATTAAGTGTTCTAAATGAATCTATATTGTTTTCTTTACAAAACATTAATATTTCCCCACCCCTAGAAGAAAGGTGAGCTATTTAGTAGTACAGTTATTGTTTGCTAGCACAAAGATTATAAATGTAAGAGCACTTTTTATACTTAGTGTAATTTACAGCATGTTTTAACCATTTGGTTTCCACAACATGTTTTAAATCCAGCAAATAACCATATACTAAGGCAAATAACAGTAATAAAAAATTATAAACCCTGTTTTATTTCTGGTTTTCTTTAAAATTTATCAGCTGATAATCTGTAATCACAGCTGGGGATTTTTTGGTGATTCTTATTCTACACACCAGAAAAGTGATGGTTGTAGCTTGGATCCATCTGTTTTGAATAAAAGAAATATGTTTACAATTGCATTGCTACATATATAACTAGAAATTTTTTTTTCCAATTTGAGATGAAGGCAAATCCTGATATGGTAGTTCCTGATACTTCTGTAAGTTCTGTATCCAACTCTAGAGACCTGCAGAATTTGATATAAAATCGTGACTTCTGTGTTAATTTCAAAAACAATTTTGGATAAATCAGTTATATCAGGAATTATCTAAAATTCCCAAGGTTGGTTTAAAAGCTTGTTGAAAGCCTTAAAATTTGCATAGAATGCACAGTTTGTAAGAATTTCCTCATTCAGTTCATCTTGCTAGCTAAGCCCGGGTACATTGAGTAGAGCTCGAACCTTTATTTTTGTTTTGTGTTCTCTCCCCAATTCAGTGGAAATCGCATGATCAGAACATGCAGGGACCAAGTTGTTCTTTTCTTTCAATGGTCCATATTAAATCATGGGAACATGATAGAATGATGATTCATGTAAAAATACCTTGGTAGTTGCACTTTGTAACTTAATAAAGCTCACAAGTTACATGGTTCTTGTACTGATGCTTTGCTGGTGTGCAGGTTGGGGACTATGTGCTTGCCAGAACTGGGAGAAAGGCAGAAAATGAATATTATGTACCTGCCATTGTCATAGCAACACCAGAGAGGGTGGAAACAGGTCACAGACTCTACACAGTACTGATGTTCAACAACAGGGAGGTAAGTAAGCCTAGAAGATGATGCCAGTCCAGTGATTTTACCATTATTCTGTTTTTGAAGAGGCAGATAGAATTTTCCAGGCTAATGAGCTCACTGTCCCAATCTGAGTCTCCAGCTAACCAGAGTAGATCAATTTCAGACTGCAATGAAGAGCCCATGTAATAAACCTGAACAAAGAAATTCTGTAGGATAATTTATTCTTAAATCATACTCTGTTCTTCCTTCTTTAACACATTTGGTGGCTTTCACAAGTTCCATGCTTCTAAAATAAGAAACACACAGAGTTTTAACACAGTCAGTATAGTCTGAAATTAATTCCATTATGTTTGTTTGGTTTGGTTTTTTTGTTTGTAAGCCATTATGATAATTTTACTGCATTTTTCATACCGTGCATTAAAGAAAATTTACTTTGTACTTGAAACTTTTATATTAATTATCTTTATTAGAGGCTGATTGCAGTTTCATTTAAACAGTTGAATTTTTATGCATATGTATCTTCATTGCTTTTGAGATTTCAGTTTAAATTAGATGAATGTTGATTGTGTTATTGCAGGAACACTGTGTAAGAAGTGAGCTCATTAAAATCAGCCAAACCAAGTATGCCTCTTCGTGTCAGTACATAAGAACATTGCAGACGGTGGATTATGAGATGTGAGTATGATTGAACCTAAAAATACAAAATTTTTTAAATTTAAATCCTAAATGTTGCACTTTGACTTCAACTATGCTGTCAGGTTTCTATACATAGTACTCTAACTACAGCTTTTGTGAACTGGCTTAATCTACACATGCAACTAAGTTTGTGTGAGAATTTATTGTCCTATTTTCACTCTGGAAACATTGGTGGCATGTGGTGGTTTGAAGCTTAGTCCCAGAAAGGTGTTAAGGGGATTGCTGAAAGGTGAGATGGAGTTTCTATTTGTTGTAGACCTTATTTTCCTGTTAAGATATTTATTGTTACTTAAAGCTGCACATTAAATTGCAATTTTTTTCTAAGATATTTGTTCATCTTTTGGACTTAAATCTTGAGAATGATGGAGAGAGAGTGTGTAAGATGAGCATGAGCCCCTACTTAGGTTCTGCAGAATTAATGTGCAGTGAGATATGAAGTGTGCACTGAAAATGCAGTGGTTCCAAGTATTTATGGATTACCTTTTCATATTGCATTAAGTTCTAGTTTAATCCAGTTGAAATTGTGACATCCTTCAGAGCACTAACAACTTCAGACAACCTTAGGATGGACAATAAGATCAGAACAATCATCTAGAGATATTTCTCCAGAATACATTCTCAACCTACAATAATTTGGGATTAAAAAATTATCTGAAGCAGAATTAAAGTCTCTATATTAAATAGCCTTGATAGAATTTTCTTCCATGAATTTGTGCAGTTACTTTTTTTGAAACCATGTAAAATCATCATCCATAGCTTCTTCCCAGGGGGAGTTGCACAGTTTAACATTTTAACAGTTTAACATTATGTGAAAAAATATATATATATTTTTTTTAATCTTCCATTTGCCTTGACATCCAGAGGATGAAGGATTTCCTCTTTCATGTAGTTTGAGCATTGCTGCAAAAGAATCGTATAATCTCCATCAAGGGAAATTTATTTCCAAGAGGAAACATGAACAGGAAAAATCACAGAATTAGCTTGGTTGGAAAAGACCCCTGGGATCATCAAGTCCAGCCTATGACCCAGCACCACCTTTTCAATTAGACCATGGCACTGAGTGCCACATCCAGTCCTTTCTTAAACACCTCCAGGGATGGTGACTCCACCACCTCCCTGGGCAGCCATTCCAATGCCCAGTCACTCTTTCTGTGGAGAACTTCTTCCTAATGTTCTGCCTAAACCTTCTCCTGCTGCTGCTTGAGGCTGTGTCCTCTTGTCCTTGCTGGTTACCTGGGAGAAGAGACCGACCCCCACCTGGCTACACCTTCCTTTCTGGTAGTTGTGGAGAGAAATAAATGCCACCATTCAAGGCAATTTTAGATCACAGAATGGGATGGGTCAGATTGTAAGGCACCACAGTGGGTCATCTGCTCAAGCAGGGTTATCTCAGAGCACATGGCAGATGATTGCATCAAAATGGTTGAGTATCTCCAGTGAGGAGACTGTACACTCTCTCTGGGAAACCTGCTGCAGTGCTTGGTCACCCACAGATGTTCTTAATTTTCATTGAAATGTTCTAATATGATTATCATCATTAAAGATTTCATCTAAAAATTATGTGTGAGGGTACCAGTTGTGGACTGATCTTTGGATTCACTGAGAATGATGGAGTGAAAAGCAACTGAGATTCAAGTCCTGTGATTCCCACATATTTTCTAGTAGTGATCCCAGTATAGTTTGAAAGTCAAACTATATATTTGTTTGTGTGCTTGCAGCCACAGCACACAAACAAATGAATGCCCTGTTTTTACTGAGCAGAATTCCAAATCTGGGAATACATAAATGCCTTTTCCCAGGCTATATCATTGATATGACAGTAGCCTCTTCTCACCAAAAAGCAAACCTGAAGACTGTGGTTTCCTTCTTAATGCATACAACCAGTTGAAAAGAGGCAGGTATATAACTGGTCTGAGTTCCAGCAAAATCAGCAGAAGTTTTTCCCTTCCACTGAGTTGGATTGTATTCTAAATGAAGTACCATATTAAGAAAAGATGTGATTAAATGCATAAACAATAAGAATAGTGTCCATTCTACATGCTTTCTTTCACGAATGAGTGCTTTAGTAAAAATATTCACTCTCCAAAGAGAATTTATTAGCAAGCTGAATTGCCATTTTTATGTATAAATGAGGAGAAAATTGAGTTATGCACTGGCAAACAGAGGAATTCTTTGGAGAATTAACTGAAATGAATGCACTAAATGGAATTTCATTAGAACCCCTACCTTTTACAAGGGCATGGAAGTGTGCTTTCCAATGAAAGTTGTTATTTATTATATTTCTAAAATAAATCCCTACCTCCTACGTTCTACTTAGACGGGGACACTGCACACATGGGTATGCACAGATCTAATGAGAAACTGCTGACATTGTTGATAATAATGCAGAAGCACAATTTAATTTGAAAGGAATAAAAAATTCTGAATGCAATATATTAAAACCTCAAAAAGAGATAAACCCTTTGTGCTAAATGCTGGAGTAGTAAGGGAAAAAAATTAAAAGGCACTTCTCAGGTTCCTATGTTGACAGGAAGTCCTCAGTGCCCACAGATGTATTACAATGTATCACAATGGCCTGGCTAACTCCAGCTCTGAGTTTTTTGGGATTGTCTTTTAATGTTTTTGTGGTGTGTATTAGGAGTTATGCTTAATTGACTAAGTTTTAGAGGTACTAATATAGCTCTTACGATTTTAATATGAGATATTAGTATCTGTTTGGGGCACTTTCCTGCCTTGACTGTGGAAAGAAATAATTATGGCAGAACAAGCACTCTGAAAATGTAGCTAACAAGTCCTATATGCAAAGTGAAAGACTGTGTGATCTGGACCCATACAGCAAAAGGGTCCTTTTTGCCCACGTCCTTTCTGGAGTCCTAAGAGGCAGATACGATTAAGGGCCAGAGCCCTGTTTTAGGCTATCCTTCACTTATTCTATTAGTAAAAGGGAAACTGTATTGTAGGACATTTATAGCTCTGTCAAATGGTCAAGAATGTGAGAAGTCCTTCTCTTGTCAGTACTGTAAGATGTGGAAAAAGGTGAAATCTATATCTTCTAAAAGAGGCTTTATGGGATATGTACTTTTAGCTTTATGGATTTCCTTTTCTGATTTTCCAGCCAAGATGGTGAGACTACAAAGACCTGCCCTCGCCCGCCTGTGGAAGATGAAGGAGGAGAAGAAGCAAAGAAAAGTACTGTGAAAGAAAAGAGGGGAAAAGAGAAAAAGAAGAGGACAACAGTAGACAAAAGGCATCCCAGGGAGATGATGTCAGACTTTGATAATCTTTTGTCTCCAGAAGTGAAGTAAAACAGAGAGGAAGAAATTCACTGTCTAGCAATAAGGAAGAACTTAGAGGTAAAGATGTAGCTCTGAAAAAGTATTAGGAATTAAGCATTTGTGATGGGCCTTTAGCTATTCCCCACACAAACAAACAGGTTTCTGCATTTCTGGGTGTTAGCCAAGTTAGGTTTCCCATGTCATATATGATGAAATTCTTTCACCTTCTTTAGAAACTGTTCTTGACACTTTCTCAGCATTGTTTTCTCAGTGTTTTCTCAGCAATGGCAAGAAATAAATAAAGCACATTCCAGCATATGCCACCTTAATTTCTCTAACAGTTGTAGTAGCAGTGAGGATACAGTAACACCAAACCTTAGTACCTGCTTGTAAGCAGAGTATATAGTCCAGTCCCTCTACTGCTTGCTCTTTCTTAGATAAAAGTTATGTCTATATTGTGGGTATTAAATTATTGCACCTGTAGCTCAGTGCTTCAGAGGTTAAATTGCTTTTGGTGTATGAGCTGGCTCAGTTAAAGCTGACAGCAGTACCTGTACTCCCTGTCACTCTGAAGCAGAGACTGGGCTACTGTAGGCTTGCCATTACATATCAGTCAGCTCTTCATTTACAAGATCCTACTGTCAGTGGAAAGATAACAGGGTTTTTATCCATACTTGCTAGGTATACCTCCTTGTACCCTATTAAATGTTTTCAACATCCTCATTATTTATTTATGTCCAGAAGTTATGGGTTATAAATTCACTCAATCATCTTGTTTTCAATCAACTTGATTTGACTCATCTGAATGTTCCTTCTGTGTTCTCAGTCATCCTTTAAAGATTGCCTGCAAATTCCATTTGCATTGCTTATAGTGGGTATTATGGTGCCCATTATATAATGGGCATTTTAAGAGTGGCCTGATCAGAATTATATGAGAGAAAGGTATTGGGCATGTCCAGTTAGAAACCATGGTTTCCAAAGGTAGGGCTATGTGACTGGAAATGCTCAGTTATCTCAGATGCCTTCCTCTTGGACATTTCGAGATGCAGATGCTGAGGAAATGTGAAATAATCCTAATGTGATCAGCAAGCCCTGTAACTGATTCCCTGCAGCTTGGAGGAAAGATTACATGAGAGCAATGGTTATCTATGTATTTTAATGCTTCCTAGACTTAGAAAATAATCTCATAGTATTCTAACAAGGCTTCAATACACAGGTTGGACATGCTGAAGAAAGTACCTTGTCCTCTTCTTGTGATACCATAAATATTGAGTAAGGGGAGTTTTTTTTTCTAAAATTTATTTCAATTTACATATCCTTCTGTGTTTTATGAGAAAGGGAAAAGTCAGAGCTATAAAGATGTTAAGTAACACTATATGGTCATCCTCACATGGTTTCATAGATATCTCTTCTTCCAATCCCTCTATGTGACTGTGTATTTATCCTCTTTGAGTGTATATAGTTGCTCCATTTTCATACTATGCAAATGTTTCACAGCACTCTGTGTATATAATTTTGTGAGTTATATCAAATGTGCTGCCTGACCCCTGCTATACACTCTTTGAACTATGTAAATGCTGATTTCATTTTAAAGATGAAGAGAATAAAGAAAACAAATTTGCCTGGCATTGTTTATTTCCTTCTGTCTTAACTTCCAGTCAAGTATGAACTATTAGTTTACACTTATTGCTTGGCAGTTTGATATGTGTTGAGCACCAGATCTGTGAGATTCCCCTGTGCAGGTTAACATTTTTCCTTAGAAGTTGTCATATTTGATTACATTGATGTGGGTAGGTGTTAAATAACATGGATGAGGAGTTGGAAAGCCCTGCCATTCTAATGAATTATTCAGTTAGTCTCTATGGACCAGGTATTAAAAATATCAGGTATCTAACAATGGACTTTCCCTTCATGGAGTTTTTGTAGTGCTGAAATAAGGCTGGATATTCAAGTCAGGAGCCTAAACTACACAAGTGAGGTGAAATACCCTGTTTTCCTGTTTAGACCCCTGTATCACTCTGAAGTCTCAAATATTGCCTTTCATATGCTAGACACACCAATGTTCATCAGAGTGATCCCTTTCCATGTTTTCCTAGAAGTTGTTTTCATTACTTCATTATTTCTGGATTGTTTTTAACAAAGGCAGATTTTTAAAAATAGTCTGCATCTCAGAGAAATGTTTTGAATAGCTGTAATATTAACAACTTTTGTAGTTACATATCTTTTACAGGAACAAGGTTATGCTTATTTTTTTTTAGATTTCTAAAAGCAGTCTGGTAAACTGGGTTTTTCTGAAAGATGTATATTCCTCCCACATATTCTTTTCCTTGTCATATAAAATACCTAGATAATTTGGATCTGTTTTAACTTCTGAAAAAGCTCTATAGTCCTGATCTGTTTGACTGAAGTAAAGGCATTTTCTTCATATATACACATATATATTTAATAATCTGACTGGGCTATGTTTTATAACTATTTGATGTGTTAATCAACATTTCTACCTATGTTTCTGCTGCCTTCACATGTACTTTCATTGGTTATGCGAGGAGGTAAGTTCTCCTAAACTTGAATGAGCATTGCCAAATACCAAGATGGATTTTTGTGCTCTCCAGGCTAATGTAGATTCAGTTACATGGCTCTTTTATAGGTGGTTGATGAAGCCTTGCATTCCCATAAAGCCTTATATTTCCACAGAGCTGTGGGCCCTATATGAATTAAGAGAATTTGGACTGTTTGTAGTTTGATTTATCCTCAGCTAAAATATTTCTGATTGTTAAGAGGAATCAACAGCCCTTTCCTGTTGGTCCCACTTGTGGAAACAGTAAAAACAGAAGTGAATAAAGATGAAATAATTGTGTTAGTTATTTACCATATATTAACTTCATTGTTGTGTTGAAGTGAATTCTGTTTTATTTCTTCCAGAACTGCTGTTTTGACACGTTATTATTTTGATGTGTATGCTTGCCACTCTTACTGTGTTAGTTAGCTCTGAGTTTATAAGAGAGTAAATGAAAGCCTGGCAAATTCCTGCTGACTGTTGTCTAGTGATTCTTTGTCTTAGTAACTCAAATAATACTATTTGATGTAGCAAGACCATTGACACTTAACCTTGTCCTTGGTTATTGAAATAATTGTTTTGTAGGTGCAACAAAACAATGTATCTGTTTCTGTAGAAAAATTCTTCTGCCTTTCTAGTTTTCTCTCTGTTCTATAATGCCTAATGTTTATTCCACATAACTTCCTTGTCAATTTTCTAAAATGTGTATCTAGTAAAAAAAAAAAAAAAAGAGAAAAATTTGGAGTGAAATACAGGTGTGATACACAGTAATACAGTGCATTGCCTGATGCATTAGCAAATAATAGCTATCAGAGCCAAAATTTCCTTTTTCATTTATAATGAGCTGTGACTTGAAGCAATTATGCTGATAATTACTTTAACTGCCAATGTGGGGTAGTTGGGAGACCTTTGAAAATGAACATTTTCTATCCTTTTCGGTGGCAAATGCAGTTTGTCTGAATTGAGTTCAAGAGTGGAGCAGCTGTAGCACCTGGCATTCTAGTGGATTGGCTGATTTCCTGCAGTAGGATTTCCCATTTTTAGCACCCACTCATTTTGCAGTCTTGTTTTCCATCTAGTTCATTCAGCATTTGGAGAAGGCGATCATAATAAAGCAGTGTTCCCATCTGTTGGTCATGGCTTGTTTAATGAGCAGTTGATGTCAATTCAGCTATGCCTGCCTCTGTTCCTTACTGCAGCTGTGTGTGGTTAAGGGCTTCCCAACAGTGGCCAGATTTAGCTTTTGTTTGTCTCTTGATACCATGTCACAGCTTGGCCAGAAACATTCTGTACTCTCTCGGGGTTGTTGGCTCAGGGAAAGAGGAAAGTGTGCGAAACTCTCCTCTCTTTCCCCATAAAGAATGAAATGTGGAGACAGTCAAGGGAAAAAAAAAAAAAAGTGCAGTTCCATTGGCTTTGGAGGTGTGTTTGGGGATATCTGAGGGCAGAGATGGAGGACAGTTCAGTCCAGATCTTAAGAGCAAGACCAGAATGGGTTCTTTCTGCCTCTTAGGAAGAAACATAGAGAGCCTGTGCCCTGGCTGAAGACAATAAACAGATTGTGAACTGTATGTGATGGGGAACACTCATTTAACAGTGAAGCTTTCACTTTACTCAGGGAAGCAGTATGGCCACAATACCTTTCAGTATTTTAGTCTGGCAATGCTTTTGTACTGCAGACAGACAAGACACAGTCAAGAAACTTCCTGATCCTCACACATGTGAACTCTAGGTTTCTGTCTCTTAGGGTGCTGAAGAAGAACCAGAATGTTCCTTTTGTGTATGTAAGTGCTCACAGTGCATGTTTATTAGGCAATTTTCAAAGGCACACTTTTGATTTTTAAACTGCACCCTCAAGAGTTTCATTGGTAACTCTGGATGACAATCACTCCTAAAACTAATCATACTCAAATCTCATACTCTATATGTATTCAATCTGTGCTGTTGCTTTCCTAACCTGTGCATCATATTCTTATCCTTCTGTATTCTTCTGATTCCTTCCACAGTATTGTTTTTCTACTACACAAGTGGTTTTTATATGACCATTGAAAACGAAAGTTTGAAGAAAATAGAGTATATGCTTTTGTTTACTTTGTTTCTTCCTATTATATTCTCTTTAATTTTTCTTCCAGCTTCTGGTCTTTTGTCATTCATTGTGATTGTCATCATTTTGTGCCAGGAGGTCTCATTTGATATGACTGAGAAGTGACTTTCCAGTGACCCTTCAGACAAGGGTTAGAGAAAGCTCCCTGTAGCCTATCCCCTATCCCAGCAGTTCCTGGAAGACGATTCCTGAGAAAGAGTAAGATCAAAGATTGGCCTGTGAATAGAACAGCTACAAGCTGCAGACTTGAGAAAATTAGATACTTAGAAAATAAAGATACTTTAAAATACCTGAAAAACGAATTGGTTTGAACTTGTGAGGAAAAAAGCAAAAAATCTCTATGCAGAACTACTGCTCTGTCAGCATAGTCATTGAGTTATTTGTTTCATGACAAATTTCAGGGGATGTTTGAACTGTGACATCCAAGCTCATGGTGGGTCAGTGTGTTCTCTCACTAAAGAGTCCTGGTTCTCTCCTAGCATCTCCCCTCTCCATTTTATCATCCTGGTGTTCATCGAGGTGTCAAACTCTGCAGCTATTGAGATCTTCACCTTCCAGCACACTGAAATCTCCCTGATGCTTGCAGAGTCCAGCTGAAGGAAATTCTCCAGAGCCTGGTAAAAGCAGCAGCCCCAGAGTGGTTGGAGTCAGCATGGAGCAGCGAGGATTGGCAAGACAGCCTCGGCACCACTGCACGGAGCGAAGGAAGATGAAGGAAGGGTGCAGGATGGAAGAGCATGGGAGGAATGGATAAAGCTTCAGATAAGAAAGATTTTAACACTTGTAATAGTGAAATTTAGTTCTTGAATCAAAACTAAACTTAAGAATGAATATTAAATTATTTACAAATTTGCAGACTTACTTTGGAGTTATGAAAGAGAAACAGCAGCAGAGGGCCAGCTGTGCTGTTGAAGAGTATCAATATCAGAAGAGAAGTAAATGGACATTAAAAAAATTCTCAAGCTTGACTGCAATTTCCAGGTAGATGTGTGCGTTTATCTTTAAATCTGAAGTAAAGTGCTGTTGAAAAGATACATTTAACCAAATAGAAATAGGTGGAAAATTAAAGTATACACATATATATATTGTAACCCAGGAGTACATTTATACTGGGTGAATTCCAGCTTTTGTGGTAGCCAGTTTGATCACAGATGTTTATAACACGTTTATAACTGGGTCTGACTACTAGGATATTGATCTGCTTTGTTGTAGCAATAAAATCTCAAGTCTTGTATTTTTCTTTATTACCTCCTCTACACTTTGATTTTTCTATTTTAAATGTCTTTATCAGAGGAAGAATATTATTCGATTAATACTACATCCTACATTCTATTCTGCTAATATTTAATATTAGCAAATATTAAATATTGTTGCATGATTAAACAAAGAGTAATAGAGACAAAAATGAGAATAGTCTTGTGCCATCATTTAAGAGACAGTATATTAAAAAAATATTTCTATAGTCAATGGAGGCAGAGTCTTTGAGGATATATTTATATATCTCTTGAGTGCTTCCTTTAGGCACCTTTCAATTGCCTGGCTTAGGTACATAGTTCAAGTGTACACTTGGCCAGGAAAATCCTACATAGTGGCTATGCAGATATCTCCCAGGAGAACACTGGTTTCACTGGAGATCAATTTTGTGAAAATCTTGAGGGTTTGATACCTGCTTTTGTCTCAGTGAGGAGGAAAAAAAAAGGACACTTTTATTTAGTAAAGGAGAAATACAGCGTTTGTGCAGCCAAAATGACCATGAAGCCAGAGTAGTTCAGTAGGGATGTGAGAAAGTGTGTGGAAATTTTTTGCCTGGCCTGATTTAGGGAAGACTCAAACCCAAGAGAAACTGAAATGGTATATCCTGGAAGTTGCAGTTTGCATAGGTTGTATCACCTTCTGTTCTTTCCTTCCTCATGTCCTAGAGTTTGCTCTTGGAGAATGGAGCTGGCACACACATGGAGTCCCTTACAGGCAGTCACTCAGGGTCTTTTCTATACAATGAAGAGATACCACTATACCACAGCATTCATGAAGTTTTAGGACAGGGCATCTGGAAAGAAATACTTTACTGGGGATGTGAACATTATGTGAAGGAAATGGCACTACCAATGGATGGAAAAGCCCCATACCTGATGGTAGAGAAGATATCTAAATGAAAAGTTTAGATATCTGTTTTATCCCCAAGAATGGCTTTCAGTCACACAGACTTTGGAATCTACCTGCTCATATTTTTTTGAGGCAGATGTGTCTCAATCAAATTAATCTAGCATTGACATGATGATCTCACCTTTGTCTTTTGTGATTACTGAGTGTTTGAGGCTGAGCAGGTGCAATTCCAATGACATGAAGAAAATGGAGTGTGGGCCAATTTTGTTAAGTATGTGCAGTTGGATTATGTGCCATCACACGGTGCCAAAGACTCAGATCCTGTTTCAAAAAATGTGTGAAGAAACTTACCTTAGCATTACACTTGGCGTAATACAAACTATGAGAAATACAAACAGGAATGTTAACCAAGCACAGGATCAAAATGGTCAGCACAGTTAGTCTGAATGGCTAATTCTTCTGTATAAAGGGTGGCCATCAATCACTGTTGCTTATTTAAACAAATGATATTTAAAAACTGATGTATTATAGAAATACGGATGGTGATGGATGAGTTCCCTTTTCACGAGTGATTAAGGATCCATTGCTCTGTTCCGTTCTGGATGTGCAGTCTGACCTCAAGAAGCACTTGTCATGGGATAACATTTATTAATTTTCGCTACTGTGGCCAAAAGACTTTCCTGCTTGAGTTTGGTTAAATGTTTTGTTGCATTGCTTTTCAGTAAGCTTGGGAATTGTTAGAATTGATTTATTCTTTTCATTCAAACATTCCTGTTGGTCTGTTTGCACAAAGTGAGCTCTCTTCTGAGTTCCACACCCTGGTGCAGATGTATGGGATGTATGTTTTCATATGCTTGTGTCTGTCCGCCATCTCTTCTGAAAAGACAAGCAGTATCATCATGGTCTGCCAAAAAGATGAATTTTCCATTTGGATTTACCAGATAGCTGAGCCTAACCAGGAAGGCCTAATTTAAGATTCTGTCAAGGGAGCATAACCAGACCATCAAAAATCCAGATTGCTGCTTCATCACACTGCCTCACACAAAGTTGGCAGAAGTGGGGTTTGGGTTGCCAAGACTATGCTCAGACTACTCCTTTCTGATTCTTTTCCAGCTACTAAGATGGCACTTTTCCTACCTGCTAAACAAACATATCCTACACAGCAAAAACAACTAAACAAAAGCCCCCAAACCAACAAATAGAAAAGAATATTCACATGCACATGTATTCATCTTTCTAGACCAAGCCTTGGACCCAGAGGCTGGGACTCAGCTCTTGGCATTCAGGTCTGCATGAAAAGCATAGGGAGAGAACACCTGCTAGCTGTCCTGTTGGTACCAGCTGTTAGAATGGCAGGAAGCAGAAAAGTGAGCCTGAATTCCTTTAGAAAGCATCAGTAACCTCCTACTCAATTGTGACAACAGGAAATCAGATCAATGTCCTATCTTCTGAG
This sequence comes from Sturnus vulgaris, assembly GCF_052056855.1. Classification (NCBI taxonomy): domain Eukaryota; kingdom Metazoa; phylum Chordata; class Aves; order Passeriformes; family Sturnidae; genus Sturnus; species Sturnus vulgaris. The sequence goes on along the minus strand of NC_142244.1, from coordinate 88,096,456 downwards.
AAAAAGGGAAGCTTCATGGTAGTTTGTATAATAAACTTTGACTCAATATGCACAGGTATGCAATAGACCATTTCTTCCAGGGCTGTTTCCTTGCTTGCCCCTGGCTTGGCTGCTGCATAAAAACAGCAATGCTGTGAGAGAGCACATAGGTCCTCTTAATGACACATCCCCATGGCTCTGAGTGCTCCAGGGCCAACTGTAAACCTCTGCTCTTGATAAAATGAGAGTGTTGGCATCAAAGCTGAGGTTTTCCTCCAGCTGGGAGGTGCTTCTCCTGGGAAAGGGAAGTGCTCAGCAGAAAAGGATGAAGGTTTTATGCTGAGTGCCCTTGAAAACCAAGCAGTTAGTGATCCCAGTCCTCCCCACAGTGGCTCTGGAGCCAGGCCAACAGCACGAAGCAAGTGCTATACCTGCCTAAGTTATGAGACAAGGTTTGCTGATGCAGCCTGGCTGCTTCTGCATAGACACACCTCAACCTGGCTCAGTGGTGCCCAGGTTCCAATTTAACAGCAAGCATACTGAGGGCAAAACTGGGTGAGGGATGATTTCAACATGTTGTAAGCTCAGTCTTCTAATTACAGGGCTGTAAGAAGAGGTAAGAAGTAAACAAATACTAACACATCTGTGGCCTAAATGGAGCACCAATTCTTTTTGCCCAGTTCTTCCACTCCAAAAGCTATTAAGGTTGGGGTCTCAGCACTGGCAGTGTCATCCCTTCCTGTGAAAGTTGCCCCATGTCGTGGTCCTTAGCAGGTTTGGAAGAGGCAATTGTCCATCTCCAGTGGCATTCCCTGCTCCAGACAGTTTCCCTCACAGGTAACTCAGACCTGGGCATTACAGCATCCAAGCAGCTGCTTATGGGTTTTGAGGAGAGGATGTTGGGAAATTTATGACACAGGCTTTGACATGTAGTGACAGCTACCTGCATGCACTCATCTTGAGCTGAGTCTTTGCTTCATCAGACAGTGATGAGGATAATGGAGATCCCTGCACACCTCACCTGTTTTATATTGTATGTATGCATATTTATTTTTTGAAAACACCTCTGTCAGTCCCCTGAGTCAACCAGAAGCCACGTGACAGTGGCTATTGCAGCACTGATGCTGCATTGATCAGCCCAGACAAGAAGCAGCCGGCAAGGGTTTAAGATCCACCCTACAATACTGGTGCTTCACAGTTGCTCATAGGCTCAGTTAATGGAGATCTTGGATCCTTGTGCTTGAAAACAGAATCTGGAAGAGTAGTAAGTAATAAATATTTGAAGATGATGACTTTTCAAGCCCAACATTCTCCTCAGATAGATCACTGACATGACACCTTCCCTGTTCGCCGCTGCCTGAAGGCACAGCCGGTGCAGTGCCACTGCTTCTCCTGCGCTCCGGGCGCTGCTGGAGCTGCTGCTGCTGGAGCTGCTGCAGGCTCTGCCTCTTCTCACCTTGCAGCACTGCTCTCCCTGCTAGCTGGGACGTGTGGGGCCGTGCTGGGAACATGACAGGCAGTCCTGGGCTGAGACGGTCTCCTTACATGCCAGAAATTCATAGAATCACCATCTCCCCATGCTCTTTCTACATGCTGCGAATACAACATGCTGTGAATCTACTCACTTTTCACAGATGAAATGGAAACTGAAATCTTTAACCAAGAAATGTGTGAGGGGAGGAAAGTCAAGCAATGCAGTGAATATAGATGGCAAATACAGCAGAATTGCTTTTTGTTTTCTTTCTACTATACTTCGTGTTTTCAACCTTCTCTGCCTGTCTGCAGAGCCTCGTTTTGTTCTGAAAGTATTTTCACATATACTGCATTGGTTTACCACCCACAGATGCTGCCTGTTTATTCCCCTCTGCTGTTTTCATTGATCTAACACAAAAGTCACCTTGAAATGAAAGAGCTTTGGCCTTGCTAGGTGTGCAAAGTATTAAAAAATATAAATACAAGCATACAAAATACAAGGACTAAGCAAGTTTTTGTAGGGATTACTGTTACAGGAAGTCATGGATACTGAATCTGAATTGTCCATAAAAAGGCAAGATGCTGTTGGATTTAATAGATAGCTTATAGATTGGTGACAGACTAGGCACCAAGGCAGGGTGTGCTATATGTGTTATACCTTTCACTATTTATCTTGGTCCTCTTCTTCCTGAACTGAAGCATATTTTGGTATTTACTGACCATTTTCTTTACTTATATCTTAGTGGGTGACATGGGGTAGTTTGCCTGTGGATAAATTATAAGATGTATACCAGCAGAAAAAATTTCTTCCACAAGAAAATTCATATCAGGATTTACCATCAATCATTATTTTATGCAGCTGCTTTGCAGAAGAAGGAAACTCAGACCCTTCCTCAATGAACAAGAGGCAGCACTTCAGCCTAACAGCTTTGTATTGAGTGCCTAAATATATTTTGCATATGAATTTAAAAATATGTTTCCAGATAATTACACTGTGAGTATGCCTGCAGGGCTGGCAGCTGAGTTTGTTCCCTTAATTAAATATATGGCTAAATGCCTTCAGCCACATTAGCTCTGGCTGGGATGAGCAATACTGTGCTTGCTGATCCCTTCAGTTCTCCCAGTCCTTGTGGTCAGAGAGCAGCTACACTCTGTCACTGTGTTTTCAGCTTGAGCACAAAAGCTACACAGACTTCCTTCGTGTGCTAAAGGACAAAAAATGAATTTTCTTTGCCTCTTCTTTCTCATTTTCTTACCATGGAATCTTTAGCTTAATTCTGGCTATAAGAGCAACAGGAGATTGCAGGTTTTAACTCCACAGAGAAATGGGTTACACTGGAAAGTTTCAGGGGATGTGCTTTATAATTGACACAAAACAGCAAAGCCCTAACATTTTCCATGGTCGATGGGAGTTTTGGGAATCCTTTCTCTCATAAATGTGTGACATTTTGTGTAGAGTGTCTGATCCACCAAGAGGAATGTTCCTAGTGACAAACTGGCAGGTGACAAATAGCTTGTGGTCGTTTTTTCTCCCGTTTTGTGTTGCTTTAAGAGATCAATATAATCAAATGACCAGTCTGACCAGTTTTGTCCATTACCCATACAACTGGGCTGCAAAAGCCTTCAAGTTCACAGCATGCCAAAGCACTGAACACAAAATTCCTCACCTCCCACCAGTGACTAAAACTTTTGTTCCTGTATAAATGTGACCTTGTGTGTATGTGGTTTGCAGGTGCTTTGCAGTGGCAAACACTTTTTAACTTCAAAGAAGTCAGGGAGAAGCTGAGAGGACAAGGCCACTCCTGCACAGAAACCAGCAAAGACAGATCTCAGAATATTTATGCAGTGGCTCTGGCAAAGTAGGTAATAATAAAGTTTTGTTATATGTTGTATTTACATGCACATCTATTGCGGTTTGGCTTTTTTTTTTTCTTGAATGAAACTACAAACACTTCTGCAAGGGCTTTGGACTTCTTACAAGCTGTGTAATGCTGAACTCAGTGGCTCTGCCCTTTCGATCTTCCCAGCAGTGGCCCCAGGTAAGTGTGAGGGCTTGTTGTTACAAGAACTCTGGACACTAATGTATGTGACTTCAGTTAATTCCCCATAATACTTACGTGCTACTTACAACTATACAATACTTTAAAAATGTGTCTCATTTGTGTTCATGAGGTTTTATGAACTAAAATGTACATTGAATATACATTGAAATGTATAAAAATAAAGGTAGCCAAGTTTGTGGTAAGACCTACGCTCGACAATTTTCATCTGAGAGTTGAAATCTAAATGCAAGCACTTAGTGTGTGTCCAGGACATAGATTGGGCATCTGGGTAAATGGAAAGGGAGAAAAGTCCCATAATTCAGGATTTTTAGATGTGATGCTCATGAATGCTGTAGCTACAAATATGTTTCCTGAAGAACTTGAAATAAATTAAAGAATTTTAAAACCTCTCTATATATTCTTTCTCTTCAGACCCACAGAACTGAAACAAACAGGATGAAGTCCAGCTGCCCAAACATCAGTCCAGAGCTATCTGAGATGTCTAAGGGTGGTTCAGGCTGGCATATGACATAAGACTTATTAAGGACTCATTTTGTCTGGCTGCTAGATTCTGGGGGAAATAATCCACAGCGCCTAAAATAGCACTGAGCCCTGTCAGTAAAGTTATTCCCTTTGGTGAGTACTGCAGGAGAGGCTTAGGTTTGTCCATTTATATCTGCCTAATTATGTGAAGAGTGGAAGAAATTGTTTTGACATCAGGAAACTGCAGAAAACAAAGGCAAACCTAGTGATACCGAGGCATGCTACCAAAAAAAAAAATCTAATTGAAAACATTTTCTGAGCTGCTATCCAGAAAGTCATCAAAAGAATAATTATCCAATCTGCAAGCTACATTGAAAAATCATTCAAGTCTACTAATTAGTCATGAATGACATGAAAACAGGAGGGCAGTCTCTTCCGCCAGGTAACAAATAACAGAATGAGAGGAAATGGCCTCAAACTGTGCCTGCAGAGGTTCAGATTAGATATCAGGACAAATTTCTTCACTGAAAGGATTTCAAGCACTGAAACAGGCTGCCCAGTTAGTGGTGAAGTCACCATCCCTGGAGGTATTTAAAAGATGTGTAGATGGGACACTTGGGGACATGGTTTAGTGGTGCCAGTGAGAGGAACGTCGAATTTGTCTTTACAAATGAACTGTGGATCTGCTGGTGGATAAGGCTAGCACTGAGAGATAAAAGAAACAATGGGATGGATTCCACTGATGGATGAATGTAAATGATATTTGCCTTTACAAACAAACTGTAGGGTTGTTGATAAATGAAATTGTATATCGAAAGATGAAAGAAGCAACGGGGGAAAACTATGTATTCTATAAGAATTAAAAATTAAAAGGGAGGGTTATACATTAGAGGGGAATCTCAGGTATCAGGCGTTCCGGGAAGTCTGTGCCTCTCAAGTACCTCAGCCAATGGGGAAAGAGAGAGGGAAATGCGGCCGGGAAAATAGGATAAAAAGGAGGCTGCGTCCTCCAAAAATTTGAGAGATCCCAGGGGAATGTCCCATGGCCTCTCCCTTTATTTGAATAAAGCAAAAAGGACTCCTCTGTCTCCTTTTTGGACATAAACCTCTGGTGTTTGTGGATTAATTTTCCCGACACCAAGTTAACAGCTAGGCTCAATGAGCTTAAAGGTCTTTTCCAACCGAAATAATTCTAAAATCCTATGATTTTAAGAGGGTTTTTTTTGCAATTACTTTTTTTCCTTTACTTTGTTCTTGAGGTGAGGTCATGGACAGGTTCCCTAGTGCCATTTGCACCAAGAGACAAGGTACTTCTCAGCATCTGATTTTTTCTTGTTGTGAATTGTATTAAACAGGACTTATTCCACAGAGTTAACTCAAGTTTTCCTTTAAGCTAACACCCTCTACTGTTCACTCCTGAATATTATCCATAAACAAAACATAGCCACAATTAAAGTAACTACTTGCTTTGTTGTGGTACAGCAATTTCTAGAGTATTGTTCTAATTTTAGTTTTGTTATTCTTTGAAATGAGTGCAGCGGCGACTTAGTCACCCAACCTCCCTACATCTTTCAGAAAAAGAAACACACTGCAATGTCCCTTTTCAATAGTTTTGATGTAGTATACAACTTTATGATTTATTTTTGAAAATAACTGTGATTTCTGCAGTGCCAAGAACAGCCTGATTACAATTTGATGTTGTCGTATGCTTGGGCTTTACTTTAGCAACCAGAAGGTTCTGAAGTTGACTTCTCTCATTTTTATGCTGTATTTTTGACATAGTTATGAAAGGTGAATGGAGTTTCCTTGTGAATGATGATTGCTCACATTGCAAGGTTTTGATTTTGGAGAAGATGGTCCTCTTCTGCATTCAGAGTCCATGTGAATGAGTTACCTGACTCAGAATTGCCATGCAAACCAGACATGTGGCCAATCTCTGAATTACAGCCACATGCCCTTCACCAGCTGTTTCTATACTGATCAGTCCATGCTTTGAGGATAAGGACAAAGTAAATTAAATAGCCCTAGAATTAAATATTATTTGTCACTCAAAGATGGGTTCTAACACCAAAAGGACTCTTAGCTCTTCTCTAGAAAAGGCAGCTGCCTGGCAATGGAAGGGGCAGAAGAAACTGCAGAGCTCTCCTTCCCAGTCTCTCAGTAGTGTGACACAAGCGTCTGAAGCTTGGTTTTAACCTCCTTATTTCTGTATCAAACACCTAGCACATCATGCTTTCTAACAAGCCCCCCTTCCTGTGGCAAAAAAAAAAGGGTTTAAGGAAAAGGAAAAAAGGGTTTAAGGGTTTTAGGAATACTGCTTGCTAAGCTCATGGAACTCGTCCTTCAGGGCTGTTCTTTATATGTAAGGCGATAAAAAGGAAGCTAATCTTAATGATTATATTCTGTGAAATCATTCCTTCCCCTCTAAGCATTACTAGCATCAAATCAGCCACTATTTGTTGTTCTGTGCATGAGAAGGTGCAAGCATTGTTAAGTCTTATTATTAGGATTTTAGCAGTGTTAATCTCATAAATTCTTCTCTCTTACTGCCAGACTCTGAAGCTTTTCCCAAAAGCTCTGAGTCTGTCTCTAGCCCTCAGGAAAACCACTTAGGGTTTTCTCTGAGTTTCCTCTGTGCTGAAAAGAAGGCACCATTCTGGGAAATCCCTTTTCCCAATGGCAGCTGTGCTGCCATTTTGCATTTGACTTTCAAGTGACATCAGAAGATTAGTTGCAATCTCTTTGCAGGCTGCTAATCCAGAGTGCTACATTACAGTGTCTTGATGTCCCTCTGAATATGACGTTAAATTGACAAGAAACAGAATAGTGTGCTACAGAGATATTGGCAAAGACATTTTGATACCCCATAAAAATAGCTATAACACCCCCAAGGCCACAACAGCCACGGGTCTACCTGGGGAAAGTTGCACAGCTTGAGCTTGTTGAGGCTGTTTTGTCTTGTCCTGTCACCGGTTGCCTGGGAGAAGAGACCAACACCCACCTGGCTGCACCCTCCTTTCAAGTGGCTGTAGACACCAAAAAGGTGCCCCCTTGACCCTCCTCTTCTCCAGGCTAAACAACCCCAGCTCCCTCAGCTCTCTCTTAACAGTCCTCCTCATTCCTCATGCACTGGCAGCATCAACTTTGAAACTTAGGTTTTGCTGGTAGTTCCTGCTATGGAAGGTCTTTGACCACTGTAATAGTACTTTCAAGTGTGCTATTAATTTGCTGAAATAAAACTCCTGTTGGTATGGAACAGGACAAGCTGGCTTGAAACCAGGATGATTTCACTGTCTGGGGAAATATCTGCATTCTAGTAAACTCTGATGGGCCAGGCCATGGTAAATTATCATGCTGTAGCCATGTGTGTGTGTGTAAGCCAAAAGGAGATAGGGCATAGATACCCTGGCACTCACACTACAAAAGAAGGCATCTCCTCAAAAGAGAGACAAAAGAGTCATGCAGGAGGGACCTGTCCCTCCCACCAAGGTTACAGTGAGAGCCAGTAACATGCTCAGTTCAGGCACATCTGCAAAGGAGCACATCAGTCACCCACCCCAGCTCTCACACAGCTTGTTTGTTCAAGCAAAGCCTGTATACAGAATTTTCCCGTTGGCAAATATTTCCTGAGTCTTTGCCTTTGTTGTCTGTTGTAAGAGCCTGATGGAGAGACAGAGGCTTCAGCTGGCTCTTGAGGGTCGTGGGTGAGCCTATAGCTGCTGGCTATAGGCAAGCTGTGTGTCCTGAAGCCCAATTCTATTCATGTTACAATGCATTATATACTTTTCATTACAGAGCCTCTTAATGCATGACCACCAATCAACATCATACACAATACTTTTTACATTTACATATAACCTATCAAAACTGCTAAAATTACCATATTATGTTAGTGACTAGCCAATCATCTGAGTTAGTAGTTACATGTTAAACTTTGGGACTTGCTCTGCAGTGGAAATTTCCTCTAGCTTTGGTAAAAAACATCTTTCTGTCTGCCTATGCTTGTTTGCTTGGTAGAAAACATGCCTTATTTGAATAAGACTTATCCTTTTGTTTGAAGGCCACTTAGTCTTTGGACTTTAGTCATAAAACTCCTTCCAACTCGACTAAACCTTTGTTCTTTCAGTTGTTCCAGCAACAACTGACCCTAAAAGCATCTTTTGTATGTCAAGACTTGCCCTCATTCCTATAGAACCCTCTGTATATCTGCAAAACTCCTCTGCTAAATTCTCGTCCTTCCCAACAGTCTGTGGTTGTTTCCATTTCATAAGACAACAGTTCCCACCTGTCCCAGACAGTGATATTTGTTCTTTAAAAGCGTTTCTTATTTCAGCATTTTGCCTTTGCCTTATCTAACCTGTATGAGCTGGACTGCTCCTGCTCTTCTTTAATCTCTGGTTCATAGAAAGCCCTAGAAAGACATTTAACAGTGCCAGATAAATGAAGATTCAGCAGAACTCAGCACTCTACTGAAATATTGAACTTTCTGTCACATTTTCAAATGCTTGCTTTTTATGACTACTGTAACATGAGCATTAGTGAGACATATCTTACACCTTGAGCCTTGTATACAGCAGATGTAAATAAAGGGTGTTGCCTAAAAATACTCCAGGGCAAATCATAGAATCATAGGATAGGTTGGGTTGAAAGGGACCTTACAGATCATTTAGTTCCAACCCCTAAAATGAAGTGGATAGGGATTTTTATCCTCCTCTTTCCTCAATGGTTGAGCTAAGTCACTGCTATATGCTAAGAGGCAGTTGACTACTCAAACTGCTGTTGAAATGAGGGTCAGAACAATTCGGGTCAGAACAAGGACACTTGGAGCTATTAACTCCCAGCAGCCCTCCTATACACATTTTTTAGTTCTTTGATTTCTTTAGTTCTAAGTTTGCAACTTGACACAGTGCTTACAGACAGCAGTCAGAGATCTACCACTCATCATTTGTCTCCTTTATCTCAGACACAGAGAGCCTGTGCAGGCTGTTGTTAGATCCAAGCAAAGATATTTTTGAGTTCATGAAAGAGATGTCTTTAATCTGTGATTACCAACATTTGGCTGCAGACTGTCAGCCAGGTTTCCTCAGACTCATTAGAGAGGCCCAGCAATGGCAGTGACTGCCATCACATAGCACAATGGGAAAGGCTTTTAAGCCCTAATTTATATTTCACATAAGTGTCTCTCTTCCCATTAGCTTGCTGCTAATGGACCGCCATTATGTGACTGGAAATGTCAATTCATTCTGTTTGGAGGATCCAGGCTGTCTCCCTATCAGTGCCTCAGGCCTGACTAGCATTTTGCTGAAATTCCCCTAGGGACAGCAGGATAGTTTTATTTTCATTAAGAGGCATGATTGTCCTGAGAACCAGCATAACAAAATAAGTTCTCTTGTGTATACTTATTATCTGAAGCTAGTCACCTGGGGAACATTAACAAGGCAGCATTTGCAAATGTGTTTGTTTAGAGGAGCATGAAAATCCACAGGAGGATTCCACAGCTCCCTGATTGTCTGTAGTGGCTCTGCATGGCTCACGGAGCCTGTGTCTTCAGGCAGTTTGACTCACACAAGATGGTGAGGGAGCTCACAGCAGGAATTTCCACACCTCTCCTAGGCCAGGAGCTGTGTCCCTGCTGATGGGTGACCATGTGCTCCCCATCCCTCGGGGCTCTCTTCTGACAGAGAACGGACCAGGGCACCTGTGAAACGCTGTGTGACAAAACTGGGACAACAGGCAGGAAGGCTTCTCACCTGTCCATGCCCTGGGCTGCTCTTGTGCAAATGCCTCCATTCCCTGTGGCAGAAACACCAGAGTTCGAGGGTTACCATTCACGATTTGGATAGTTCAGCCTGTAATGGCTTGCACTGTGATTTTGCTTGGAAAAAATGACTGGCTTTAGGTGGATGCTTTGGCTTTTGTGTATGTAACAAGTTCCCAACCCTGTTACACCAAAACATGTGGCATGCTTTTCATTGATTTCAAAAGGACACAGCAGCTACTTTGCATTCAGCATTTATTTTTACTCAAGCCAGGCAAAAGCTCATTAATTTTGGTTAAAAAAAGAGTACCAGACTCCTATCTTGCCCCCTTAATGTACTTCATCCCAGTGGTGCTGAGTAAGGTAAAATAAATAGAGCTCGTTCACTTATAGCTAGGACAACATGGAGATTACAGTGTAGAACATTAAACAGGTATGTGTGACCTTTTATTTATCAGGACATCCTTGGCTCTAGTGGGGCTAGTTTATGAAAACAGCGTGGCTATGTTCAGTTTTCTACAGTAGTCAGTTCCTCACAGGATCACAGGATTTTGCTATTCAAAATCTGCAAAAATATCTGTGATGTGGACTTCACATGCCTCATTTGAATGTCATTTGGATGTTTCTATTATTTGTTTGTATTCATTCTGTCTTTTGAATCTTTTAGTCTTCCATTTGCACATCATAACTTCACAGTTTTGTTCAGTGGAGCTCCAATTTTGCAGGTCCTCTCCAAATCATAACTCACATTGTTCAAATGAGAATGGCTTTCTAAGGCAGATATAATCAGTGTTTCTCTTGGAAACAAAACCAAATGAGTTTTTCTAAGGCTGGCAATTCAGTGCAATTATTTCAGAGATCTTTGTTCATTTAATTCCTCTGAAGTGGAACAATCAGGAAGAAACAGGGCAGAGCTACAATGCAAACAGGAAATTATTATTTCTCAGATTGAAGAAAATGAGATTTTATAACACATTTATTTATTTATTTATTAAGCCTTATTCTTTTGTCATGCATCCCAGCAGTGCTTTATTGCAGAGCACTGTGGTCTTGAGAGAACTATCAAAATAATGTCAGAATAATGCTCCTCAAAATGGAGCTGTGTAGACAAAGCCACAGGTACAGTAAATAAGCTCAACTCCATTGATTACCTGGGACCTATATCAGTTTAGAACAAATGAGAACTTGCATTTACTGCAATGAAAGGATGCTTTTTTCACTTCCTGGATAACATCATTATATAGAATCATAAAATATCCTGAGCTGAAAGGGATCCACAAGGATCTCTGAAATCCAACTGTGCTGGAACTCCAGATTTTCCTTTTCTTATTAATTATATTTTCCAGTCACAAACTATCATGGAGAGTTTGCTTAATTCCAGGCATCATGGCACAAAATTAATCTTTAGTTTGCATATAAAACTGAAAAATACTTTGTTGAAATTAGACATGATAATTCATGGCTGTGTTTCAAAGAGATGTCTAAGACTAATAACTTTAGGGCCACTGAAATAAATCATCAGTAGTGCCTTGATGAACATAATAATTTTGATGGATGATATTTTGCAGCTGTCAGCAGGTTGAACCTACTTGTTGATGGTTCTCAGGGGACCAGCTTAATGATTGTACAAATGAAGCAAGAAGCAAACTTGAAAAGAAAATTTCATGGAAATTATGAAAATATTGGACAGAAGCAATACTTTCTCCCTGAATAAGTATGTTTTAATTTATACCTAACAATCCAGAAAATGGAAAAGGAAAACAAAAGTTTTTTTCCAGTTGTCTTCAATTCCTAGGCAACTGGTTTTGAGGTACTGTGAAGATGCATTACAACTTTAACACAGTTTTTTCTCCAGAATTTCTTGCAGCAGTACCACTGGATGCAATGACACACTTCGGAGAGTGATGCCATTCTGGATGTGGACATTCATTTGTGTTGACCCTGATCAACAAAAAAACCAGATCCCCTTACTGTCCAGATCAGCAGGTCTACACAGCTTTTCCCTGTGTTCCATTCACAGGCTTCCTTCACGTGGCAACCAGAACATAAAGGCAAGAGGTACAACCAGACCTTGTCTAAGGAGGAAGCCAGGACCTGTAAGGGGCACGTATCTACGTGTAACACCTGGGAAAGTGCAACCAGTGCTTGAGCCTTTGGAGGGACAACAGCAGCCTGGCACTTGGCACACACCTGGCTGGTTAACTGCAGTCCCAGTGCTTTCCAAAATGCTGCCTGGAGTGCGCCTGAAGGGTCAGCCCAGCAGGAAAGGACATGAAAAAGGACGCTCTCCAAATGCTTTTTGCCTTCTGCTTTTCTGCCTACAGTTTCTAATCTGATTCTCAAAAACTCTGTTACTCTGAAGACTGGTGGGACAGCTATAGGAGGCAGACACCTCGAGTTTCTGATGGGGTTTTAAAGAGTTTTAGCCATGGTCTTTTCCTCTCAGTCCATTTTGTTTGATGTGGTTCATCTTTCTTATGTAAAATAACCCGAGCACTTAGAATGCATTTCTAACCTCTCATTGTGTTCAATCTGGCTCAATTGACATGCAGCAAAGTGCAGCAGCCTTTCAGTTAGGAATGACACGGCTTCTGCTGACATTTCCCAGCTGAAAGAATAATTTTATGAATCATACGCACTCTTTGTTTCCAGCTCTTCTGAACCCTGTGAAGAGCAGAATCAGAACTGAACAGGTGGAGTTCGGGGGAGTGTGAAAGCCTTGAGGGAGCTTCAGCAGAGGAAAATGAGGGTCAGCACCCTCAAGGAGGTCAGGCAGCGAGCGCCGAAGAAGAAACCTATCCATGGGTACAGCGAGGAGAAGCTCCTCTCACGATGGAGAGGGCCCAGCAGCAGGGCTGGGAGCGGCTGTGGGCTGCCAGCCCCTGGCGGCTCCCCTCGGGCAGGACGCGCAGGGACGGCGGAGCCAGAGACCCAGGAAATCGCTCCCCGACGGCTGCCGAGAGCGACGCGCTTCGAGCTGGCAGCGGCCCGTCCCCACCCGCCTTGCCGAGCGCCCGCGCTGCCTGCGGCCCCTCCGCCGGCGGCAGATGAGGGAGCCGGGGCGGTGTGTGCGAGGGGAGGGCGGCGGGGAGCGGAGCTCTCCTCCCGAGCGCGGCCGGGAACGCCGCCGCACCTCCCTGCTCCGCAGGAGCTCTCCTGGCGGCACGGACCGGACCGGGCCGGACCGGACCGGCAGCTGATGCGCATCAAGAGGCGGTCGGCGGCAGCCGGACCCTGCCCGGCCCGGGGGCGCTGGGGCCGTGGCCAGCAGGGCTGAGCGCCCTCCGGGCACGGCTCCGCCCCGGACGGCGGAGACGGCGACTGCCGCGGGCACCGGGGCGTGCGGCAGAGCCGCCCGGGGCTGCGCATCCCCGCTCCGCCGGCGGCCCCGGGCCCGCGCCGCCCTGCCCTGCCCTGCCCTGCCCGCGGCCGGCTCCCAACTTTCCTCGGCGTGGCAGGAAATGTGCCGGGGCGCCGCCGAGCCCCTTTGACGTCTTGATCCTCTCCGAGAACTTAACAGGATCGCAAAGCCCTTCGAGCGGCTTTTCCCGGTGAGCCGGGCTTAGGCGCTGGGGCTGCGGCCGTAATCCGCCCGGGCCCTGTGGAGGGGCGGCTCGGCGGGCCCTGCCCTGCCCCGGCGGGCCCTGCCCTGCCCCGCCGCCCCCGCCGGGCCGCCCGGCCTGCGCTGCCCTGCCCTGCCGGGGCTCCCGGGGCTCCGGAGCGTGTCCGGGCCGGCCAAGGGCAGCGCTGCCCGCAGGGAGATCGCCCCGGGCCCCGCATCCCGGCAGGCGGACCGACGGACGGACGGAGCTCCGGAGTTCGGATGCCGCGGAGGAGAGCGTGGGCAGGTGAGTCTGAAGCAGGAGCAGTAGGAGCCTCCCTACCTGTCATGGCCGTGAGAGTGGCATCATGTCCTGCATCAGACTCCAATTCCAAGCCTTAGCTCAAAAGCTGGAAATGGAAACCCAAACTTTGTTTATTTATTTATTTATTTTAAAAGAAAAATGTTAATTTGATTACTCGATGCAGAGATCTGTGTGTGTGGATTCAGGGCACAAATCTGAACAGAAGTGAGGCTGAGGGGACTTATTCCACTCCTGTTGATTGATGCCTAATTTTACTAGCTTGATCCATGTGTCTCTTAACTTCCCCACTGTCTGGTGCCTGTGGTGTAAGCATGAGGCTGTCAAATCCTACATAAAAAATGCTAGCAAATATTACAAGCAGTGAAAGGGAAAAATTTTCCAGTGATTCCTGGTGCTTCCAGTAAATTGACCTTGGTTCTAGAAATATGGCATCTTTTGCAAAAGTTCTGTACTGTAACCCAGGTCATAGTCTGCCTAAGAATGTAGAAGATACAGTAATAACTATAATCAGTGTCTTTCTCTAATGCAAGGTCCCCTCATTTGCCAAGAGGAAAAATCTAAAGAAGATAAGGAAAAATGACATGAACATAACTTTAGATATCTGAAGAAATGATGTTAAATATAAATGTTGGTACCTGTTGATCTACCTGTTTTAACTATATCTTGTTTTCTAGATTTGTACTTGCTGCATTCAAAGCAAATAGTTAAAGGACTGTTGTATTTAAAATCTGTAGTTTTATTTTTACAACTGAGTAAAACTACATCTGTAGTTTCAGATGTTACAGATTTTGAAGTAGCATAACTGTGTGTTTTCAGTCAGCACAGTCTTTGGTATTTTCCCTCTGGTATTTTGCTTTGTTCTGGTATTGTTTTCTTTGAGTATGCATGGTAAAACCATCTGATTAGAAAAATATATGTTGCAAATGAAAATGGGACTGTCAGGATGTTGAATCACCAAGGGTAATCATGGTAAACAAGTAGTGAATGACTTGAAGGAAGAGCACATCAGCGTTAAAAAATTATACAGCATCCTTCTGTATCAGCGTGTCGTAGCTTTGCCTTCTGTGTATCCCAGCCTTTGTCATCCAATTTGCACCCAAGCTCAGTCATTTCGGTTCAGCACGTTGTCCTGCAGCCTTCTCCTATGTTGCCATCTCTTTTCATTAGCATCTCTTAAATCCTCTTCGGTGAGATGCCTCGTTACCACTTGTGAAACGTGACACGATTTTCCTCTCCTGTTTCCCTTCCCCGGCCAAATGGGATGGCGCCGATAGTTTTACATAAAGTGGGCAGGGAGTGAATTTGAATGGGAACATTCACACGTATGCACAGCACACATGCGAACACGCATTTATTTTATAGGCACACACTCAGGAGTGTAAACCTGCTGTGTCCATGCTGCATTCGTGGCCCCTGCTGTGTTTGCTTTTAAGAGTTAACTCTGTACGTGAATACACTGTCAGGAGACGATGGCAGAACCTGGGAATTTTAGGGTGGCTCAGAAGCCTTGCACAGAGCTTATTTGCTGTATAGAAACATGGATACCTGCACCGTGTTAACCCATACTGGCAACAGAAACAACATGATGTGGCTTGATTGTCCAGTCAGCTGTAATTTTTAATTTACTGTACTTTAATTTACAATGTTAAATTCAATATCCACAGCAAGTTTCTCCTGAAAAGTTTCCAATCTAAAAAAGAATTAATCTGCAGAAAATGGTCTACAGAAAAGTTCAGGAAATCTTAGAAAATGAAACTATATTGCTAGTAGTTCATAGTTACAGAAGGGAAACTCGGTCCAAATAATTCAATTTATTTAAATGATTATTTTGGTACTACTAGGTGCCAGAGACTCAGCCATCAAATAGATCAAAGGTAATCATGTGCATTTCATTCTAAAACTATAAATTATACATACATGAATAATGCAGTGCTTTGTGAAGTGCATGCACATCAGAAGTACCTGTGAAAGGTAGAGTATTCGACATCCTTCATTGGTACTGAGGCTACTAGGCTATGCAAATGAATTATGTGCATTCTCAGGAGATGTCAGTGCTCATAGACTGTAGAAAATCCAATTTGATGTAGCAGAGAGTAATAAATTTTGAAAAGCGTGCTTTTAAAAGACGTCCTAGAATTTAAGAATTGTTGATTTAAACTCTAATGAATTAATGAGGGTTTGTACTGCTGATTGTTTTTTCAACTCCCTGAGCTTGATTTAATAGCCTTCACACAAAACTGATTTCCATATGAGTGTGCCAGAGTCCAATCTGCAGGTGAATTTACAAACCTCCAAATCATTGAAGAAAAGGTTGTGCCTTGTCTTCAAATCCTGTCATTATTTAAAAGTTCCAGTGTCCAGTCTTTGATATCCATTTGTTGCCATTGCTGGTTGAATCATTGGAGCTGCAGCCTGTTGCAGGAGCACACAGAAGATACATAAAGCACAGCTGAGCTACAACTATTAGCAAGTGATATAACAAGGATCATGTAGGTGGAGGTCAAATCCCAGAATAAATCCCAAAGACTTATCAGGGTTGAACCTGAGAGGCTGTGTGAGGATTTGGAACATGTCTTAACTAAAATGATGTAAGTGATCCTATGCAGCTTATCACTGCTTCCATAGCAATAAATAAAATGCTGAAAGCTTCAAGAGCAACAATATTTTAACAACTACACAAACACATGGGATGCATTGTAAAATCATTTGTAAAGTCATCTTTTGCTCTGTGATGGTAATAAATGTTTCACCTTGAAAAGCTCTTTCTTTGAATTCTGCCATATTTTCTTTCTGTAGTCCTTTTACTCTAAACAAATAAGCTTTAAGAATACTAAGTGGTGGTATTAATAGCTTGATCTATTATTACTACTTGATAAATAACTACATTTACATTGCATCAGATGTATTAATTCTTGGTTGATTAGCAATTTTGAATTAAGTTAGGTTGGGTTGACATATTCTGCCCCAAAAGGGAACTGCTAGAGTAGCCCAGACATTATCTCTCAGTGCTCTTGAGAGGAAGACTGCAGGAATTCAAAGATCCTTCACAGATATTTGACAGGCTGCAGAGCTCACTTTGTTGCTTAGTGGATAGCTGTCAACTTCCTAAATTTGTTATAATTTGTAATATTAAAGTGTGTGCCTGTGTGTTGGGGCTTTTTTTCCTGCTGAGAAGGTGCAAAATTGTTTGAAACCCAGGTCACAAAGCTGCTGAGAGGTCTTGACTGTCCAGATTACAGTGGATGCTGAAAACAGATACTCCTGCTGCCATAGGTGCTCTCAGAGCACTGAAAACCCATGAGAAAGTTATTCGTATCCCATAATCTACTGGTAGCAGGCTCTGAAAAAGGAGGAAAACTGGTTTTGTGTTGCTTAATTTGAGGCAGACTTGAAAGGTTTCTAATTTTTGATGTGCAGCTGCTCAGCACAATGCAATTTGCTGCAAACAGGTAAATCGACTTGAGAAAGAGGAGAGTTGTGACTGTGAATTGGGTGCCACTCCTTTTGGCCTGGAGTTAGAAGCCCAGTTATTCTCAGTATCCCAGTTTAATTTCAATCATTTCACATCTGTAGCTTGCTTCTTAGTGCCTTATTCCTGCTTAGCTGCATTTCTGCATTCCTACTTCAGGAAATCCACTGGATGGCAGAGCTCCTAAAATTTAGATGCTGCAGCTTTCTTAGCTCTAGTTCTAGGTCTTTCATGATGTAGTTCTAAAGAGATAAGTAGAACCTGATTTTCAAAATTAGGAAATACGTGAATCTGAAATTTTCATATGTTACTTGAACTGATATTTATTGTCAAACAGCCTGTATTGTTAAAAATACTTCTTCTATACCAGACAGTGCCTTTAAAATAGTTTGACACAGAACCTTAGTTGCTATTGAATCCAAAAGGAAGAGGACCAAGTAGGGAATGCTATCACTAATGTATGTAATTTGTTATATTTTTAGTAGGATAATGCATCTGTCTCGTTTAGCTATAGCTTCAGTCTCAGTGATTTAGACACTGAAAAGTAATATTCTTGAGTGTGGAATTATTAATCCTTTTCAGGTAAGTAAATCTACTGGTAGCTAGGAAGAAAAGACTAGGTGAGAAAGCATGTTAAAATTCTGCTTAAGGCACTGGTAAAGATGTCAATCTTTCACGAGCTAGGAGGGATTCAAGTTTTATTTTGCTGGGTGACTACGTTGAGGCTCAGAGGACTGTGTGTCTGTCTGTCTGTCCATCTGTTTCTCTTGTTAAATCACTTGGAAGCTAAATACCTGTTCTAAGTGCCTAACTTGGATTTACCAGACTTGTCAGCTTTTAGGTAATCGAGTTTTACCCTCAGTGTAATTATTAGCTTTAAATATTCAGAGCAGAGAGCATAGTTCCCAGGTAGGAGATGCTGTTTATAAAGGGCAGGTACCAGTTTGGGGTGGGTGCAGCCGGCAGGGGCTGTGGGACCAGATGTGAGCAGCAGCCAGGGCTGCCTGTGCTGGACACAGACAGCTCCAGCTCATCCCCTGCAGCCAAGATGGTGGCACTTCAGGGAAAAAACACTTGAGAAAAAGTAGGATGCCACAAAGGCAGGGTGTGGGGAGTGAGGGAGGAAAAAAAGAATGGTGAAAACCATCTCTGCAGAAAGCAAGGTCAGAGAAGGACTGGAGGTGGTGTTGTGGGCACTGGAGCAGGATTCCCCTGCAGCTCTTGGAGGGCACCATGATGGAGCAAACATCCACTGTGGAGGACCCTTCCTTGTGGTGAAGCCAGGCATTTCCTGAAGCAGCCTGCAGCCAGTGGAGAGGAGCCTGTGCAGGAACAGGTTCTGACAAGAGCTGTGGTCTGTGGAGAACCTGCTGGAGCAGATTTATCCTGCACGACTGCAGCCTATGGAGTGGACCCACACTGGAGCAGTCTGTGAAGGACTGCAGCCTGCAGTAAGGACCCACACTGGAGCGGGGACACAGTGTGAGGAGGAAGGAATAGCAAAGAGGAAACATTATGGACTGACTGCAGCTGTTTCCCATTTCCCAGCCCCTGTGCTGCTGGGTGAGGTGGAGGAGTTGGGAATGTAGGGGTAGAGTTGAATCTGGGGAAAAATGAGTGGTAGAGAGTGTCTTTGTTTCTCATCATCCAACTCTATTTTAATTTCCACTAAATTGAGTTTTCCCCAGTTTGAGCCCATTTTGTCTGTGATGACACTTGGTCTCCCAATGTCCTTTTTCTTCCTGGTTTTTCTCTTGACCCACGATGAGCTTTCTCATCTTACTTTCTCCCACTGGGCTGCTGAGGAGGGGAAGTGCAATAGCAGCCGAGTGGGCATCTGGCAGCCAGCCAAGGCCAACTCACCACTCATAAGGATCGTGATTTTAAATATGAAGCTGAGCTCTGCTCACTTCTTAAAACTGCCTTGTGAGAGCTGGCATTTAGTGACAGTTTTGGCATTGCAGGTCCCAGGTGGTTGGAGCCATCTCTCTGGGGCCCTGCAGAAGGTGTTTGTGGAGCCTCAGGTCTCTTCAGGACTTTCCTGCTGGCTGGCTCCTGTTAAGTGCTCCTCAGTTGGTTACTTGCCATATTTTGGATCTAATGTTGAAATGCCAATCTTCCCCCTAGACTATTAAAAACATTATAATTAGGGTTCATAGAGGCCTGGAAAATAATTCTTCTTCATCAGATAGCTAGTAATTTGTCAGAACATTATGGGTTTTATGCAGTGCCAAACCATGTTGCTTCAGGAGGTCTTAGCACCTGCACTGTACCAAAATTGCACACTTTCATCCACTCTTCCTACCTCCTCCCAAAATATATATTAATGTATTTTATTACTTAATAGTAGAGGTGTATTTCTGTGAAATTCCCCCCCTTCTTTCCACCAGTACAGTGCAGAATAAGAGTTCAGACACACTGTATATTGAATGCGAATTTTACAGCTGAAATAGTTGTAAGGGATCTGAAATGAGCTGAAATTTTACCTACATATTTTTATTTATAACTTTTTAACCTTCATCTTTCTAGGGTGAGCAGGCCCCATTTTCCTTTCCCTTTACAATATCTTTAATCATTCTTGCCATCCTATTACCTTTCTGCTGTTATTCTGCTTTATCGTTCTGTTTAAGAGAATCAATTTTATTGTTTTTTGTGTCATTAACATGTTCCATGTATACATTGTCAGCTGTTGTGTCAGCAAGCCTGCCCTGCAGTGAGCACATTGTTTCACTGAGCTGCTCCTGTGTCATGAGCTCATAGATTGGTTTGGGTTGGAAGGGACTATAAAGACCATGTAGTTCCAGCTCCCCTTCCACTAGAGCAGGTTGCTCAAAGTCTCATCCAACCTGGCCTTGAACACTTGCAGGGATGTGACATCCACAGAATCTCTGGGCAACATGGGCAGTGTTTCAGCACCATCATAGTGAAGAATTTCTTCCGAATGTTTAATCCAAAACTACCCTTTCAGGTTCCCTTTCTGACAGCGTGTGGTTCATCTGGAAGCATGTAGGGCAGTAGTTTTCATGCCTTTCACCTGTATTCATGGGTTTCCATTTGCCTGTGTTGCACATCACTTATCATCAGATTGAGAAATTGCTCTAGTTGATATTGGCCACCTTGAGGTTCCCTGAACTTTTGTTTCTCTTGCCTATACAATTTTTTTGCTGTCCTGAGATCTTATTGTATCACCACTCTTTCTTTCCATCAGCATTATTAACAACAGCTTTTCCTACAGAGCCCTGAGGAATACTGTTATTAAACTTCTGCAGTGCTGAAGGTGACTATTTAGTCCGGTTCTTGCTTTCTGTCTTCTCGGTTTTTAATCCAAAATAGTGTTTGGCTTCATATGCTATTATTTGCTTTTTCTTCTTTAGTGGCATAGCTTTTGAAAGTTTAAATAAGGTTTCCTGTATTCAGTGCTCCACCACACACTCACGCCTTTCAGGAGGTCTGGAATATCTAATTCCAGTATCTATTAAAAGTGTTTAATTCCAGATTAGTAATATCCAATTTCAGCCGTTTCAGTTTTAAGTTTAAATAAATATTGTACTTAATGCTTTTTAACCAAATTTTCAGGAGCTGATGCACAAATGCATCTGGAAATCCATGTGCAACACTTAGTGTTTGAAACGTGGAGGGGCATTGTTCACTGATCTCCAGTTTCAGAAGCAATGTGTCTTCTCAGTGAGGGAATCCATGGTGTTGGTACCAAATTATCTACATCATTCCAAGACTTCCGAAGGCTTTTGTTATCTCATGCTATTATTGTTTTAATAGTTTTGGTTTTTTAAGAGACTTGCTTACTTTGTTGGAGATTATAAACCAGGTGGCCCTTGTTTTTAAGAACTGCTGTAGGTAGACATCAATCCAATTGTGAATCACCAGAACTGATAAGTGTAACTGTTAAGTATCAGAACTAGTCAAAAACTTAATTCAGTACTAAATTTGCTCTGAAATAACATCTTTAGACAAAAGGTTAATGCTTTGTTACTTACCTTATGAATAATTCTTCCCATCATCAAGCTTTTAAAACTCTGAGTTATGTTTTTAACATAAATTATCTGCACTTCAGAAGTTAATTCTTCTGAGTGAACATTCCAATCTGAGAGTGGGTTGAAAGAATTAATTTTTTTTTATATCAATGTGTGATAAAAATGTCCATTTTCTCCCTTGTAAAACTTCAGTTAATCAGCATGAACAAGGCTCAGTTTAAGGTGGGACACAGTTAGACTTTAACTGATTTACACTGAGGCAAAATTAGTAATGGGGAGTATTAATTAAAAAGTTTGAATATTAAGTGATGCCCAAGGCTGTTTCTAGAGTAATTTCATTATTTCTGGATGAAAAAAACCCACCACTTTAAAATACATTAAATAATTTAAAATGTTGTATATTATTTTCTTTAAATGTGTGGGAATTGAGTGGATGGTAAGTCAGGTATCTGTTTTTTAAGAAAGTGGGTGCATAATGTTCTAATAGTGAGCTTTGCTTCAGGAATAATTCAGGTCACAAAGTTAGTTTCTGAAAGATCTGTATTTCGTTTGTTGTTGAAGGTAGATCTTGTATGCTCAGTGAGACAGAGGATTACAGGTGAGAAATGGACACAACCTAGTGTGAGGGAGTTGATTGATCCTGAGAGAATTTCATTCTAGTCATATTTCAAACAAAAAAGGTTCCTGAATGGAGTTTCAAAACCTTTTTCTTTTTTTCTCCTTTTTTAAAAATTCGAAGCTTTCACTGGAAGTCTTTCAGTCCTTCATTTTTAAGACACTTGTCTTGAGTCTTAAAACTCATTTTGTAAGTGGTAGATGTGATATGAATTTGGAAAGGCATTGAAGGTCAGATCTGGAAAGGAATTCAGGCAAATTTTTTAAAACTTGTAGGGGATGAGCTGCTAAATATCTTAACAGAGAATGTTCTGAAGTATTATAATAAAACCCCCTAGTGTGTGTTTAGTGCAGAGTTTTAATAATATAGAATTATAGTATGGCCTACATTAAGCTAAGGGGTAAATGTCATTAATTATCTGCTTGGTTAATAGGGATTTTTGGAATAAAAAGCTTAATCATAAAATAGATAAAATTAGCACAGGGGTATCAATGTAAAGTGGAATGGGTTGTCCTAGCACATGTATTACCTGGCTTTTTTTGCTTGACTTTCTCACTAACCTTCTTTTAATGAGATTTTAAATGTAATTTCATTATGAATAATAGTTATGACAGTGTAGGTAGTCCATAAAGCCCAGAGGCTAAAAGAATATGGTGTCATGTAACCCTTTCTCTTTGGTCATGATGAATCTTTGCTAACACTTTTTTTTCTGTCTACTGCAAATAAATCAAGAAACACATGTCATATGTGTGTGTAAATATCACTGACTGTTCTTCCAATGGTTGAAATTGCCTTTTGCTGTTCCACTGTTTTAATAAAGAGCTATTTTTAAGTACTGAGCAGCCTTCATAATTTTTTTCCCATTTCAGCTGTCATTTAGATGTTGATATGTAAAACAAAATGGCAAAAATCAACACCCAGCACTCCTACCCTGGTACGCACAGCCTGTCTGTCCAAACTGCTGATGAAGATATCGAAAGGATTGAAAATGGCTATATCAGGTAATAGTTTCCTTTCATCACAGTCAAGAGGAGAGATTCCTGCATAATTTGTGGAATTCCTGTAGCTGACAATGGGAGGTAGAATTGTAAGAATATTGTGTTGTGATATTGTTGGCCCAGTGCACTTAACAGTACACCAGACTTCACAACATCTATCCAAAGTACAGAAGAGACAGACACAGGGAGATTGTCATGGCTTGCAGCTTTGGAGCCAGGAGCTGTATTACCTCAGGAAAAAAAGCCAATTTTCATATCAGAGGGAATTACACTAATTCATTAAAGAGAAAACTCTTTCTCAAGTCACCACACAGATAGCAGGGTCTGTGCTTCCAACAGAGTATGTAGAGAAAAAAAAGATCCTTCCAGCACCATGCAGTGAAGGCTTGGGAAGGTCCTTTGTAAAAGCAGCCTGTGCAAATTGCCTAGTTCCTGTGATAGGGAAAATCTGTAGTGTATAAAGAATATCAGCATTTTTGTTCTGGATTTTCAGAGTGTCTCACTGTACAGAGGAAATGTAATAGTTTCTTTACATTCACCTTTCTCTAGTTTTGATAGTTTTAAAGTGGCTGTTTGAAACGTGCCAGTGAGCTTACACTTACCTACTGCACAGTGCCAGTCATTCCTCTAGACTGGACAAAGCCTGCTGGGCCTGTGGAAAGATGCCTGATGATCCATGGCATCTGTAAAAGTTATAAAAATTTTTCTGCTTTTGGCTTGTTATGACCAACCACCTTCTCTATGTGGACCTTGTCAGGCTATTCAAATGCACACCCAGATTACAGCACCCAGAATCCTGATGGACTGATGGGACTCCCTGCATTATGGTGATTTTTGGATTGCACGTCCCTAACAGCTGCTATGGATGCTCTGTTTGAATTGGTCCCTTTTTGATTCTTGCTTTGCTTACATGATACCTTCTGTCACACTTCTGTACCTACAGCAGTGAAAATGGATCTGGTTTGTTCTGCACACTAAGGCTTGCTTGTACTTACACTACACCCTGGTATCCTTAGGGAAATTTAAAAGAGCCTTGTCCCTATCTCTCCAATAACAGTGATGTGTTAGAAAAAGTGAAAACACAGGTTGAAATGAGCCTCTTCCTTTCCTTTTTTTTTAACATCCTATTTGTAGCAAATGTCAGTGATTGGCAGCTCACAGAATGGAATTACTGGCAGGGATGTGAGAGTGGGGTTGTAAAGGTTAAATATAGAATTAAATCCCTGTGGTCATCTGCAATTTCAGAGGCAGTGACTTTGACAGATACAGGGACTGAAATAGAAATTGCACTTTATCATCATGGTCTTGAAGAGGCATTTTTTTAAAGGAAAGTTTGATACTATCAGCATTCATTGCTGGACTTCATAGATGGGTAAGAAGATACAGTCTTGCTCTGTAAAAGAGATCTCATATTAAAGATTTTTGGATTGTTGAAATGATTGCTGGTAAGTATATACAATACCTTTATAATACCATTCAAAAAAAAATTTTGTTTTTTATAAATTCAGATTTGCTTTAGGATATGTCTGTACCAAAAGATAGAATCCATCCAGGACTTCAGTTCTTCTCTTTCTTATATCAAAATATGCAACTATAGATATTGGGGAAAAAAGCACATTTGCTAGAATAACAGCATTTCTTCTTTGCCTTTACCTTCCTCCAGCTCCTGTTGACTATAATTCAACAAAGCAGTTAAACACATTACTTCGTTCTTATTAAAGTCAGTGGGTGTTAAATTTATGCTTAATGCTAAGGATGTGCTTAAGCACTTTTCTGCTGTGAAATGAGGTGTTACCAAGAAGAAGCATTCACTGCAATAGTTAACAGAAAGCTGCTACTGATCTTTAAAATGCTGTGCTCATTTATGCTGCAGTGATTCATGTGCCCATATTCTTACTCTGTAGTGTGTTATAAAGTTGGTTCATTTTGTTAAAACAAAAATCAACCCCCCCCAAAATAACAAATTAATCTCCATTTTTAAAACCCAGCGTCTGTATAGAAACAGCTTAAATAGGAGAGGCAACACATTAGCTTATAGACACAGGCTAAAGTTGAAAGTAGGATTCAGCTGTGCCCTATAGACATCTGGATTTCAGTGTCTTTATGTGAGCAGGTGCCTGTGTTCCTGCTGTCCTCAGTGGAGATGTGGTCAGTACTGATGGTCAGCAGCACCCAGGGAGCTGCTCAGCTTACCCTCAAATTCAGTAACTCTTCAGGCTCCTTTGGCTCTCTTGATTATGAGAGGTATTTAGTTGCCTAAAATAGGCGTCTAATGCTATTTGAGATACCATGGAGTATTTGAAGCATTTAGCTGGTGCTAGTGGATGTGAGGAGAGACCTGTGTGCTCTGGAGAGGTCCAATAAAGCATTCTCAGGTGTACCAGACTCCTATTCTGAAGCAGCTGAAACAATTCCTGAGATGGCCATTGGCTATAATGGAAACGTAGATACTTATTAGGCACTGCCATTAACAATATTAGAATTTATTGCTAAGGTCGCGCAAAATGTGTATTACTTGGTAAATGGGAATAAAAGTACTTAGAACCAGCCATGGTAGTGCAGTCTAAAACACTAACTAGTCCAGTATTTTTTCTCCAGCAGGTCTGTAAGCAATTTCTCCAGGAAATACTAAAAAAGGAGCCAAACTCTGCTATTCTCCCAGCATTCAGCTCAAAAGAGTTCTTGGGCTGCATGTGGTAATCTGTGATGAATGCCTGTTCCATAAGTTTGTTCATTGTCCCTTGGAAAGATGTTAACTTTGGCAACCACAATATTCTCAGCACTGGCAACATAAACTAGGTTATAAAAGTTTTCAGTACTAAATGGTGTTTTGTTATTGGAAGAGTAGTGGAAAGCAGTTAACAAGTTGAGAATACTGGGACCATCAGGTTCTATTGTTCTTTGAGTAGAAATAATAAAATTTTAACTTTTTGTCTGTTAGTTTCTCAGCTGTGAGTGCACGTAAGATTGAGCTGCTAATTATGAATTATCCTCTTGTGGCCATTCAGAATGCTGCTGCCAGCTCTTATGAAGACACTGCAAGTATCATTTTAGTCAGTGTTTTCCTGGCAATACAGATTAACAGACCCATGTGAGAGTTCTTGTTTGCATTACAAAGGCAGAAAAAAGTGATCCTTAATGGATATAACAAAGTCTTGCAAAAGTGAATACTAAAGACTGAAAAACAAGGAGTACTATAAAAAAATCTGGAGTGAACCCTCATAAAGTTCAGGTTCCAGTGAAGTCAATTTCAAAACTCCATTACTGGAAGATAAGGCTAAAAGTTAATTTTTTTTCTCAAATGCTAATTTTTAAAGTGCCAGTAAGTAGTGTTTAGCTTCTGAGCTTGCTGGAATGCAAGGCCAGTTCATACTGGATGGCTCCAGAAGAATAGGTGCACAGGCTTAGCAATATTGTTATCAAATATATGCTGTATTACTAGGGAGAGGACAATTTGCTGGACTGTTTGCTGATGGAGTGGTGGAGAGAACCAGATGGGGGTGAGTCTGGTGAAGACTGCATGGAATTCCTTAAAAAAATGAATTGTTTTTGCAGAACGCATTCACTTCGTGAGGATGCATGTTCAGAACTGCAGGGAGTCATTTCTATGGAGGGAGGACATGTACCTGAATCCCAGGCGAGCTCCTTCACTGGCAGGGGAGCAATGGCAAGGTAAATTACTAAAATTACTTTGAGATGTAAAGGCCCCCACTCAGCAAGCGTATTCTGTTGCTCTTGCTGTGGTGATACAGTAGAATAGGGACTGATGTGGGAGGTATTTTCCTAATCCACTGCAGAAGGCGATGTACGAAATTGTGGCGAGTGACTGGGTTCACAGTTACTCATCAAGTTTAATTTGATGCCAGGTGGAGATGTGGGCATGTTTTAAACCACCTCCTGTTTCTGTCTGGTTCAGTGGGTTTTGTGTGTGTGTTCCATGCAGGCTGTCACGATTTGTCTTATCTGTGAGGTCATGGGCCACAAGGCACTCACACCCTGATGACCAAAGGCCTGATTCTTTCTTGGAACGTATCAGAGGGCCAGAGCTCGTAGAGGTGTCCACCAGGCAAAGCAACATCCGCTCCTTCCTGGGTACCCGTGAGCGGCCCGGGGGAGCAAACAGGTAAGAAGAGGTGTTTATAATTAACTGAAGATGGCTGAGATTATCATGTTTTCTTGGTAATTAGGATGTAAGTTGTATTT
Organism: Sturnus vulgaris; assembly: GCF_052056855.1. NCBI lineage: Eukaryota > Metazoa > Chordata > Aves > Passeriformes > Sturnidae > Sturnus > Sturnus vulgaris. The sequence goes on along the minus strand of NC_142244.1, from coordinate 88,069,577 downwards.
TAAGAAGAGAGTAAGGAGCTTAGCCTGGGAGATGAACAGAGTATTTAATGCTGCCCAGGAATCTTCACATAACTCAAGTATTGCACTTTCAACAGACTCTCTCTTTCCTCTTCAAACACACTGTGACCATGATCTTGAAGTAAAGGATTTTGATCATGCTGCTTGAGGCAGAATGATTTCTCAGAACTGGGATTTTATCAAGTGCAACTTGATGTTGCTAAACTGCTCTCAACTGAGGAGAATGCAATTTCTATTTCAAGAATCTAGGATGTTTCTACTTTTGGCTTTTCAGGATCTTAATGTGAGTTATTTGCAAGTATTAGGAAACTGTAAGGAAGCAGTTGTGCAGAATGTGTCATTGCTTTGCTACATCTACTCAGAAGTCCATCTGATAACATTACAGAAAGTTTTTGATGCACAAATGATAAAATCCTTTGGATGCTGACTTCACTTACTAGCACATATGCAGTCTGCGGTATGGAAGGCAGGTTCAGTCCTAATTTTTTTCCAATAAAACAGAAGAGAAGCCTTTATGTGTTTACAGTTCTTTGACTTGATGAGTTATTATTACTTTATAAATGTATGATATGGTGTTTCAAATTTAACTCCAGTTAAAATGGGAAAATGAAGTCCCCAGACAAAATCTGACTTTGGGTATTGAAGCAGAGACTCCTATATTCTTTTGCATAATTAAAGATTGGTAGGTAAGCAAGTAATTAGTTTCAAAAATCTCAGCGAGCAATTCAGATTAAAGCAAAAACCTTTGAAGATTTGTGCATTATGCAGGTTACTTTGACTTGTTGTAGTTCAGCACATCCTTATTATCTTCATTTGATCTGCTCCATAGAAATTCATTTCAAGAGCACATTTTATTGAATTAGCCAGACTGTTGCCTGATTTCTCAGGTGTCTGGATCAGTAGCAACTGCAGATGGGAAGTAATTAGAGAGAACAACATTGATCATGGGCCAACAAACCTATGTAAAAGGCTCTTTAAAGTCAATTTGAGAGCACCCATCCTTGCCTTTTCAGTTTTATGCTGTTGCTGGTTGACAGTAACTCTCAGTGGTTGTGTCATGAAGGCTTGATTCTGCAACAATGGATAGGTATGCTCATTACTTATCCACAAGCCTTGACACTGCATCTGTGAAGAGGACTTGAAAGGATTGAAGAAAGCTTAAAATAGTAGTCCAATGAGTACAGGGCTAAAAATAGTGAGGTGCATCTTACCATGCACTAATACGCCTAAGAACAGACTTCAGACATCAGATGTGGTCACAAATGTGTATGCCAGGCACATGACAGAAAGGAGCTGGTGCCTTGAAGCAGTTATGCAAAGGGGCTTATCACAACAGTCAAAATTGACCTTGCTAATCTTATCAGTGCATTTGTGAGAAGCTCGTGAGTCAGTCTGTCATGTCAGTAAACACGTGCATGAAATACCAGCAGCCTTTACACTCTTTAATGTGTTTTATTTAATTTGCTTGCAGTCACTGGCCCTTGGCCAGGTTTAATGTCAACTTTAGCAACAACACCAATGAAGAGTAAGTACTGTTAAGTTCCAAAGACCTTTCTGCTACCAGCACCTTCTCTTCTTCCCTATCCAATCTAGTAACATTTGTAGTATAAACTCCTTAGTTCTTCCTAATCCTTTCCTAAGAGTATAGTTTTATTGTAGAGAAAGGTCTAGTTTTCTTAGTATGAAAAGCATCCTTTGTGCTCCCAGTGAACTTCTTTGTGGCTGAAGTTACCCCTTCCTCTCAAGAAATGAAATTTGACTAAGCATGTAGTCCCTACCTTCTGTAGTTCAGCTGGCTGATTTTACTGCATTACTGATGGATGCATTATTTAAATGAGATTCATGTCATGTATTAATTATCTAGTAGTGGTTTTCCTCTTTTAACACACTGGTCCCTTTCTGCAAATCAAATGCCCCAGAAATTTCAGGTTGTCAGATGAGAAGTGGATACTGATGAGGGCACCAAAAACCATTTATATGTCCATATTTTAAAAGTCTGTGTTTCAGATCAGCAGGTACTGTTTTTTTAGAGAGACAGGCACCATAATAAAGCTGGTATTGCCACAGAATGTCTGACAGAAGCTGTCCTTTTGAGTCTGTTTTATATAATTGACAAGCTATTTCACAGTGTTACACCAAAGAGAAATTTATTAAACAATGAAGAGCTCCTGTAATTTTAAATCAGCTAACATCAATATTTGTTGCATGTCTTAGACCACAGCAATCTGAAGACATACCTGCTCTTTAGTATCCAGCAGATCTGTTCTTGTGCATAATGATAGTTGTTTTCATTGTTTTCCAGATGAAAACAAACAAACAAACAAAAAAGTAACCAGTACATTTTCTGATTGTGTCAGAAATACATCTAGAAAACTCTTGGTTTTTTTTCTCCAAGTAATTCTATCATAGGCAAGTTTAAACTATACCTTTTGAATGATGCTGCAAAACCTTTGTGCATGTAGCTGAACAAAAGATCTTCCTACTCCTAAAGCAACTTTTTGGTTTGGTTTGCATAACTTTTGTTCAAAAGGAAAATCTGTGTGCAGTGAACAGTGACAGAAATATGCAGACTTTTATTTAGACTGATATAAAAGAAGTGCTATAAGCTTGGAGCTGAGCCTGCTAGATGGAGCCCAGAGAACTGGTTTGGACAGAAATATTTCTGCCTTACTCTGTTTCTGACAAGATTCATGTACCTTGGACAAAACTTTCATCCTTTCAATGTTTCATTATTTTTAAATGAAGACAAGACCTGTCTGTCTACCTGCCCAGCAGTCTGAAACATATTTGATTTGCAAAGTATTTGACAGATGAGAAATGCAGATATTTGAATCTTTCAAAGACTGTGACAGTGTTTTTATAAGGGCTGATGAAGTAGCTTTCTAAGTCTGAAGCTGCACACAGCTTAGAAACAGCATGGATGCTGCAGTGTTGGGGTCAAAGAGAACAGACACAAACTGTTTTACTGGTTACTGGATTCAAGTTTACTCAGTGTTACTGGTAAAGAAAAGAAAATGGGCTTTTAATTATGGTAAAGACCTAAGTGTGCCAAGTCTTGGGGAACTGTACGTGATGCCCTCATGTCTTTGATCATGGCCAACCTTTTCCTCTGAGTGACTTCCATTACCAGACTGCAAGCAGATGGGAGTATGATAAGCTGGGAGTTACCACAATAGAGAGATGAAAAAAGGCAACAGAAATGGAAGAAACTCACTTATGAAAGGTACCTGTAGTTTGACAGACGAGTTTGTAGGAGACCTCAGGCCAGAGAAAAATAAGTATTGGTATTAGATGCTGTGTGAAATAAAGTTTTTTACTTTTTAAAAAATAAAACACAAACATAGGAGGGAGTTGGAATTGTCAAAATATTCCCCCCAAAGTTCACTACCACTGAGACTTTTTGACTGATTTTCTATCAACCTACTTTTCCCTGCATAACAAGATCCACAAATGTAAAGTAGCCCTCCTCTTTGAAAATTCTGCATACTCATAACTCTTCCATTCTGGTAAGAATGCCAGGCATTTGAAGTATTGAGGAGCTGCATTACTGCTAACAGCAAGTGTGCATTTGCCTTTAGATCAGACACCATGCATGGTAATCTGCAGTGAAATCCTGACATGTTTTTTAAACGGGAAGGAGTTGAGGGCAGATTGGAAAATGAAGCAGTAAAGTTCTGGACATTCAGTCCAGAGAAATAAATTCTTGATAAGCAGTTCTACTGCTGTGTAGGAATCAGTCTTGGTAAATGAAAAAAATCTTTCTTTGATTTGAGATGCAGGTAGAAATAGAAGATCAGTCAATCGAAAGGTTCTTTTCTCCTCCAGTTCTGCTCCCTTGCACTGTGTAATTTCAAAGGTTTCAGTGGTGTTGGTATTCCCCTGGATGTGGCAGAGGGGAGGATCTCACCATCTTTTAGCAAATGAGTCTTTGCTTTTCCAAAGTACACTGTGGTGGTGCATCACTGTGGAAATGTCTAAGTGTAAGAACTGGAACAGGTTCTCCTTGCTGATTGGTGAAAGCTGCCACTATCTTAAAATTGGTGGCTGTTGTCTCCTTTGGAGCTTCTTTCTCCCTGTAACAAGCACATTCCTAGTTGTGACTGCCATTTACAGCACAGGCTTTCTGGCCTGAGCAATATGAGGAAGTGTGCATGGAAAGCCCAAGTCCTGTAAGCAGCATTATTACATATTCTGTCCTTGCTGAGGGGATGTTGCTGTCATTAAACTCATTTGTCCTTTCTTGACACCAGTGCAAAAGGAGACTCAGACCCAGTCTTGGCAGTTCAGAGGAGAAAACAAAGCTCCCATGGGAGCAGGAATCCATGGCTTTCATTCAAACCAGATATTATGTGTGGGGAGTTTTGTTATCCACATACAGTGTAGTGTGAGGAACACTCTTAGGCTTTTCTATCTAAGAGGGACACTTTCTGCTTCAAGGACTGGACAAATTTCAAATAAAAAAGGAGAACTCAGAGGATGGATTTTCTGCTTGTGCAAATGAACACTGTTCCTCACATCACATTACATGATTCTTGACCAAAGCATGTAGCAAATCTAGCTTTAAGATTGAGTATTGTCAGAATCTCGAGAAAGATGTTAACTTCCTGTAGGTTTGAAAAGTGTTTGTGGGCCTGTCTGCAGAAGTTAACCTATTTCAAGACTCTTCTGTTCAGGCAAACTTAAGAATATGGCAATTCAGATCTGGAGGCAATTAATTAATTAAAATTTTGCTGGTTTTAAAAAATCATGAGAGAAGATCCTCATTTTTTATAATTACTATGAAAGCTTCAGACAGTCGCATTGAGGTTTTGGCTGTGCAAAGAACCTTGACAGTTTGTTAAACCATTTCACATTCTCATCATTTGATAGATTTCTTTTTAAATACCTGGATTCTTTAACTGAAAGCATTTACTTAAAATCAGCCTGGTACACTGATGTCTGAAAAAGTCAAGAAGGTGTGGGTCGCTAATGCAGGGAATCAGCCAGCTGGTTACCTGATGTGATAGTGTGGTAGTGTCAGGGTGAGAGATCTCAGCCTGTAAACTCTTTTTTCCAGTTGGATCCCTGTCCTACTCTGTCCAGAGTCTAGTCTTGTTTCCCAAACCTCCACCCTCTCCCTGAACTGCTTAGTATTGGTAATATTGCTAAGCCTTGCATTATTTTGTACAGCAAAAAGGAAGAAAAGAAAGAGGTTAAAGAGGAGAAAAAAGAGGAAAAGAAAGAGGAAAAGAAAGAGGAAAAGAAAGATGACAAAAAAGATGACAAAAAAGATGACAAAAAAAAGGAAGAGTAAGTACAAAGAATGAATGTGTGATTGTAGCACATCTCCTATGCTACAAAACATGGTATAGCATTTAATTGTAACACTTAAAATTGTTCTGTAGACTGCAAATTCTTAGCTTGTCAAATCTTTAATACATTTTCCCCTTTGAGAAGGTTTCAACTGCTCAGCAAAGTTGTTGTATCTTGAAGACCCGTGTTTAGATCTTTCAGAAACAGCTTCCTATGTCAGTAAAAGGGAATTGAGCTACCTCTGGTCACTTGGAGTTGAAGATCACTTTTTAATTATGACAACACCTTAGGACAGCAACCTTCTTTGCAGAGTTGCACAGACTTTTCATTGTTCCAGAATTTCCATAAAGATTCAGAGCAGATGAACCAAAAGTCTGGTTCATCTTACTGTGTAGAAATATCTTACATGTAGCAAACCAAAGGTTTGCTAGTAAGTTTAGTTATTTCACTGACTGGTATATTTAATTACTTAATATGATCCAGTTCATTGCTATTAATCACTAAAATTTGCTTCTGTTGGTTAGGGGATGGTGTATTTCTGCAACAAAATGAGGTAATTTGAATGCTTTTGGCAAAAATGGATCCTGTTCTTGCTTTGTTCCTGTAAAGCTGACCCAAATATAGCACAATTTAGTATTATCAGTGATTAAAAGTAATGATGGCAGATAAAAAGAGAATGCATTTGGATGGCCTTCACAGTTAAGGAGTACGTTAGAGTATGATACTGTAGGTTTATATGTATGTATATGGTGGCACCTGCTATATAGACTTGAGGGCATTCCAAATGGACTCTGATTGATCTCAGGATCTTTATTAATCAAAGCTTTTAATTGTTTCTTTTTTTTTCAATTAGAAAGCCTTTGTTCAAAGCACTCCCTTTTGGCTTTAATTACTGTGTAGTGAAAGCCTGAGCTTTGCAGTAGCCAAGAGTGTTTTAAAACATTTTGTCAAAGAAAAATAATGTTTTAATGTCTACAAGGTAGTATACTCTGACATATAATGACCATATTTCATTTCACCCGTTTTGAAGTGGTCACCAGTTTTTGAGAAGAAATGGTTTAAAACCAGTAGTGAAGATGGTAAAGTAAATACTTTTTAGATTAAAGCTGCTTCGTTTACTCACATTGCCTGGGCATTCAGCTGACAGCAATGGTAATGCCAGGAATACACACAGATTTGAAATAAATTATCATTACATTTTAATATATTTGCATTCTTGGAGATGGGGAAAAGTCCCACAAATACTTATTCAAGCATTGCCTGGTCACATATTCTGCACACTATTACACAGTCCACAGATCACACTTCTACTGTTGACGTCATTTTGCAGCCTTGGACCTCATATCCACTACTGTGTGTGTCCTCTGATTACATGCCTAATCGCTCTCTATTCTGTATCAACCTTTCTCATGCTGGAGGTGGGCACTTCCCTGTGCCATTAGCCATGCTGTTCTTTAAACCTTTACATTCCAGGCCTGTGTGCTTCCTTTAGCATCACTTCCTTGTTTTGAGGCCTAAGGAGCCAGGACTGTGAATGCATAAAATTTCCCTTTACATACTAAGACATGTTTCAGCTCTAGTCACACACACTGTATGTGCATATGCACACAGAGATTCTTACTTGTACAGACATGTATTTGAATATATATGTGTTTTACTTGTTGAAATGCATGCTTATACAGTCATTTCCATAATAGAATTTGCTAAAAATCAACAATTAGCCTGCAAAAGAAGGCTCTTTCTCTAGCAATGAAATTTAACTTTATAACTGGAGTGATAATAAGAAACATTTAACAATTAACTTTTTTTTTTCAGTGTGGGGCTTAATACAGAAGGCTGTGGGTTTCAGCCTGGGAGATACGGATGTCTGTGTTTTTCTTTCCACTCTTATTTATTTTTTCCAAAGCTGGGTCAAACAAAGAAATAGAGCTTGTCAGATAGGATGCCTGGTATCTCATCTGCACTGCCTGCATGGATATTTCTCTTCTTGGGCAGCTATGAGTTCATGGTGAAATGAGCAGCCTCAAGAAGAGGGAGATCTAGCAGGTTGCTTGCTTACATTTCCAGTGTAAATCTGCATGTTTTAATTTCCAGGCCGAAAAAGGAGGTCTTTGTGATAGATCCTTCAAGCAATCTGTACTACAACTGGCTAACTGTAATTGCAGCACCCGTGTTCTATAACTGGTGTATGCTAGTGTGCAGGTATGGACTTCAGTTAATAACAATTTTACATTTCAATCATTATGTTTCCTATGTAAATCACCCTCTTATCTCCCTGCAGTATCTTTTTGGTGACTTACCTAGAAGGTTTACAGTTCATATGCCCTTAGAGATGTATGGTACGTGTACCACTGGGAATAGATTGCCAGTGTTCCTTTTTTTTTTTCCTTTCTCTAAAAGCAGGTGGATGTAGCTTGCAGAGAATGTCCTCATGAGCGCTGGTGTGGCCTTTGTGTGCCACCTGCCGGCTGGTGGCTGAGCTGTGTCCTGGCCACTGCATCCCTAAGCACTGCCAGGAATGAGGGCTTCCTACCACCCGGGAGAGAACAGAAAGGAGGGATGTGAGCAGTGGTGGGGCCTCTTAAATTCATATAATGCATCTTTTGGATGCTCAAAGGGCAGGAAGATTTAACTCAACTATTTCTTTCTCATGGTAGAATGTAGAAATCAGTTTCAGTCAAGGTGATGGAGGGCTGTAGAAATGGTTTTCTTACACTGTGTAAGTTGGTAGGGAGATATGAGGATGCTTTGCCACTGAGAAACAAATATTTGGGATTTATCTTCATGTAGATGCATATCATGTGAAATCTGATGCACTTTTAATTGTAGGGATATGTGTAATCCTCCATAAGTGCACTCGTGTGGCATCTCTGTGTTTGAGTTTTACTCTTGTCCAGAACACCTTGGAATTCTGCAAGATCCTGGTGTCTGTTTGGACGAAGTTCAAAGTGTGCAGATGTCTGGACATGGAGATACTCTGCCTGTAATATTTCTGTTCCAGAAATGTGCACTAATGTGTTGCTAGGGCACATAATGCAAATACTCTGCTTATGCAGTTGGCCTAATATTTTTTTTTTAATCTTTGTTACTATAGAGCCTGCTTTGATGAGCTACAAATGGACCATGTTAAAATGTGGATCTTCTTGGATTATCTCTCTGATATTATCTATATTATTGACATGTTCGTCAGGTTCAGAACAGGTGAGTCTTTCTGGGATTTTACAGTGTTTCCAAATACTGCATGTATTTAAAGGATGGAAACAAAAATTCCCCTGTGGAGTCTGACTACTGTAATATCCTGTCAGAACACAACACTGGAGGTTTTCAGAAGATGAAATGTCTGATCAGTCTGGATTCTTTAAGGCCGTACATTCCATCACTTGCTCTTTACTTGTCTCTAAATTCAGTTTTGTCAGTAATAGGTGTGTCAAATGCTGAGTGTACAGCCACTGTAACAGGCTGTGTGGGAAGGGACAAGAGGGCACTTGGGGCAGGAAACCAACTGCACCCCATAAGTGCTGTTTTCTTAACCAATTTCCTGCATCAATAACCAGAAGTGGTTATTGAGTTGGCCAAGTGCAAGACCTGGCACATGTCTCAGCCTTCAGTCTGTGGTCGTATGCCTGGAACAGGCAGTGTGGCCCCTCTGCCATCATCTGTGCTTCCTGCAGCCTCTATGAGGTCCTGTCTGGCTTTCCCACTGCCTGGTGATGGGATAGGGTTAACCCAGGAACCTCTGCTTAGGTCCTGCCTTCCTGGAGAAAATGTGAACCCAGAGGATCTGTGAGGGCTGTGCCATGCTCTGTGTGAAGTGGTTCTCTTCAGCTTCTTGTCCCTGTTTCTGTAATCCAGGCAGGCTGAGATTCCAACCTTAAAGTGATACCTGCTTTAAACTGAACAAGGTCATAATACAGGCCTAAGGAATGACGTACAGTGATCCATATCACCAAATTATTGAATAGTCCTTGATGCACTCTGGTGCTTGCACTTGGTCCACACCAGCAAGCACCCAGTGTCTGGGGACAACTAGGAGGACAACAAAGATTGGATGTTGTTCATGGTGGTGTTTTTGGAGGAGCCTGGAAGAATTTACATGTGAATGGAAGCTGTCAGGGTAGCTAATCTTGGGCCAGAAAATGTCTCCAGTCTCATTCGCTTCACTGGTGCAGACACAGCTTTAAATTGTCCCTTGAAGGAATCCAAAACAGCACTGATCATCAAAAAAAGAGAGTAATTTTAAATCTTTCCTTTTAACATCATATCTTTTTTATCTGTTTATTTATTTAAAGTTGTGCTGACAGCTTGATGCTAATTATGACCTGTGACAAGTTGTAAACATAATTACAAGATGGGCTAAAAATGCTGTCATGTGGGAAGCACACAACCCATGGCAAGCTAAATTCTTAAACTTAGCAAGTACCTTGTTCAACAGGAAAGTCAGTTTCAGGTACCAGTCTAAATCACAAGAGTGCTGTATTTGGGGCAGGATGGGGGTGGGGGGGTGTTAATCTTCTTTGTGTAGTTAAAATGTCAACTGTGCCAACTAAATTTACCTTCTGCAGTTACATCTGTTAATGTAATGGGAAAGAACAGAGCAGAAATTAGGCATGTCCCGGCAAAGAAAGTTATTAATTGCCATGGGCTGTCCTGATAATGATTATATGGCTGTTAAAGCCTGACTGGAATTTGAATTTTCAAGCCTGGCTTGCAACTGCAGAATTGCTGGAGCTGAATCCTGAATGCTTCAGTGCAGGTGTCTGCTGTAGTTCCAGGCACTCCAAGAAAGAATTTGCTTCTTTTAGGTGGCAAAATCTTCGTCAGTTCTCTTAACAGCCCCTCCTGGCCTCTGCCTTTGCCCTTTCCTGTGAGACCACAAGGTCCATCTGCCCTGGGGACAGAGGTCCTGAGAGCCTTTGGGGAAGAGTGAGACTTTCTGCTGTCTGAGGGCAAGGTCTGCCTTTGAACTGAGATCTAGGTAGCCCCACGACTACTCTGATAATCAGCTTCTCCATGGTGCATTTCTGTCCAGCTGCAGGGCCAGTTGGACTGCATTTCACCTATTTGATGACTGTCACTGTGAAACAGAAAGGACTCATGTCTCAGCAGCTGGTCATGTTTAACATACACTGTGTTCTAATGCTTTCAAAAGATTTTACTGTAAGATTTTGTTCCATAAGGTAACAGAAAGCCAAGAGATTTTATCTCCATTTAGGAGGGGAAGGTGTTTTCAAAGTTATTTTTCATAACTGTGTATCAGAAATTCATCAGTCTGGGCAGCTTTTCTGTTTAGTTGTATAACTAAAGGGAATATTTGAGGCATATTTGACCAGCTTTTTCAGCAGTTTTCTGGGAGGCAACACACACATGACACAAGAACTATTTCCATTTGAGTTTGCCATCAGTTTGAAGATCCAAAGCCAGATACACAAAAATAGATGAGGCATTTACAGATGCACCACACATTCCAGAAATACAGCCGTGCTGTGTAGGGCACAAAGAAATGCAGCTTGGTGCTCTGCACGGGCTGCTTCCCTGAGAAAGCTATAGATGGCTTGTAGATTACTAAGGGGTTAGTAAAATGTGATAATCCCAGATACACCAGGAATGTTTTGGTTTTTTTCTCAGTGGACTTTTTCTCCTGAAGGGCCAAATGGGCTGACAGTTTGATATCTCCATTGCAATTGCAGCAAGTATTTTGCAGTGCATAGGCTGTTCCTTGTGGAACATTTTTAACGCTGTCAGAGGCACAAAAGAGCACTGTGGCTGGACTGTTTGCAGTACAGGTCTGTCACTGCAGTTTATATCTACTTGTAAATTTTTAAAATCTAATACTTTTGGAAGTCTTTGGAATAAAGAAATACTGATGTGAGAAAGTCTGCTTAGTAGCTCTCTCACTAGAAACACAAAGTGCAAACCAAGGAAAATCATGTCAGTTTTAACATTGGACACAAGAGGAAAAAATTGACTTAGAGAGAGGGGTAACTGTATTTCTTTATCTCAAGGATATCTATATTGTTTGGAAAAAGTTTCTTACAATCCATTATACCTACTTATTCTTGGTATTTATTTTAATATATTCCACTCCTATTTTATACACAATTGCTTAATACTTGCTTAACTTTATTATGACTCAGGCCAATGAGTAATAAAAAATTACACACTTGAATCTCCCTATTTTTTTTTTGAAAAATACCTAAAAGAAAAAGATACAGCTTTTGCAGGATAGAGTGGAAATCCTCAGGGAGCACTGTTCTGATAATAGAGTTATTGTTCTTAGTCATTATATATCAGCTTTGAAACTTGATTGAAATATTTAAATATGCAATTAAGTGACCTCAATGTCTCAATGTTAGGCATAACAGTACAAATGTTAACATTCTTAGGCATGAAATATAAGTCACTCCCTACTGTTGATGGTATTTTTATTCTAACAAATAAAATCTTTTTATTCTCTGAAGGCTTCCTTGAACAAGGCTTGCTAGTTCAGGATGAGAAGAAATTACGAGAACATTATACCAAAACTACGCAGTTCAAACTGGACGTGCTGTCTCTTGTGCCAACAGACCTGGCATATTTCAAGCTTGGTTTGAACTACCCCGAGCTCCGATTTAACCGCTTGCTGAGGATTGCTCGGCTCTTTGAGTTTTTTGACCGTACTGAGACCAGGACAAATTATCCAAACATGTTCCGTATTGGCAATCTTGTGTTATACATTCTTATCATCATCCACTGGAACGCGTGCATATACTTTGCGATATCGAAGGTGATCGGGTTTGGAACCGACACCTGGGTGTATCCCAACGTGTCCGTTCCGGAGTATGCGCGCCTGTCCAGGAAATACATTTACAGCCTGTACTGGTCAACGCTCACGCTGACCACCATCGGAGAAACACCGCCCCCGGTGAAGGATGAGGAGTATCTCTTTGTGGTCATCGACTTCCTGGTGGGAGTGCTCATCTTTGCCACCATTGTCGGTAACGTCGGCTCCATGATTTCCAACATGAATGCTTCCAGGGCGGAGTTCCAGGCCAAAGTGGATTCCATTAAACAGTACATGCAATTCCGAAAAGTGACTAAGGATTTGGAAGCCAGGGTTATTAAGTGGTTTGATTACCTCTGGACCAACAAGAAAACAGTGGATGAGAAGGAAGTTCTCAAAAATCTGCCTGACAAGTTGAAGGCTGAAATTGCCATCAATGTTCATTTGGACACACTGAGGAAAGTGCGTATATTCCAGGATTGTGAAGCTGGACTTCTCATTGAGCTGGTGCTGAAACTGAAACCTACAGTCTTCAGTCCTGGTGACTACATTTGTAAAAAAGGAGATATTGGAAGAGAAATGTACATTATTAAAGAAGGAAAATTGGCTGTGGTGGCAGATGATGGCATAACCCAATTTGTAGTCCTAAGCGATGGCAGCTACTTTGGTGAAATCAGCATCCTAAACATTAAAGGTAGCAAATCTGGCAACAGGAGGACAGCCAACATCAGGAGTATTGGTTATTCTGATTTGTTCTGCTTGTCTAAGGATGATTTAATGGAAGCTCTCACAGAATATCCAGAAGCCAAAAAGGCTCTGGAAGAGAAAGGACGTCAAATTCTGATGAAAGACAATTTAATTGATGAGGAGGCAGCAAAAGCAGGAGCTGACCCAAAAGACTTGGAAGAAAAAATAGGGCGACTTGAAGTAGCTCTGGATACGCTGCAGACTAGGTTTGCGAGGCTCTTGGCAGAATACAGCGCATCTCAACAAAAGGTGAAACAGAGACTTGCCAGAGTAGAAACCCGAGTAAAAAAATATGGTAGTGGCAGCTTATCAGTTGCAGAAGCAGAGGGTGAAAAACCTGAGGAGGAGAAAAAGCAGTAATGGAATATTTATATTTCCTCATTTATTGGGAAAGGTTGAAGCACTGAAAGCCATAAATGTATGTAAATATGTGTGTGCATACATAGACATAATTATTTTTATATGAACTCAAGAGAATGGTTTTTAGCATTTTTAACTGAAGAAGTATTTTCTTGTAAATAGAACACAATTACCTTCTTCTTGGGGGGAGATTTGGTCCAGCACTTGGTACTTTTTTGTACTGAGGGTGGGCTTCTTCCAAGTCATGCTCAGAATGTCTGTTGTGTTTGGTACCTGTAGGTCTTGACACACTGTCTCTTCCTGCGCATTGTGTGCTAAGAAGGCATTGTACTTGAACTAGAAGAGATTATTTTTTTTCCTTTTTAAGAGCTTAAAAAATGTTGTTAGGGTACCCTGCTATAACTTGCTACTTTAGTAGCTGATTAAATGTGTGGATGGATGTCTGCATTTCTCAAAATCTTTGTTCTTTCACAGTCTGTGCAAACAGTTGAATGACAGCTAAGCAGTGTCAAGTACCTGGCCATTGCAGTGCACCCTGCATGTGTCTGCAATAGCTGTGCATTCAGATCTTTAGTCTGATTCTCTGTAATGAGCTGGGCTCTGCACAAAGGACCATGCTGACAGAGTAGCAGTGCTCATTCATGTCCCTTCTGGCAGGGTCTGTGACAGCTTTTGCTGCTCTGCAACTGCTTCACCAGGGGAGAGAGCAGGGGATCCTCCCTTACGTTTTTTTTAGCCCAGTTCCATCCGCACTGGTAAAACCCTCACTTGGAAAGGAGTCCCCTAAAGCTCACTGGTGGAAGGGTAATATGGCTTCACCGAACCTGGGAAGAGAAAAGAGGGTCCTGGTATGTGCAGGTCCTATATGTAGGGTGCTGAGTGAACTCCCTGGCAAATGGGCAGTGCCCAGGGAGGCTACTGAGAAATGCCATAAGCTGGCAGGGCAGGCTGTCCCTGCCTGCCAGGCAGCTTGCTCCCACAACAGGGTTTCTGCAAGGCAGGGAGAACAGGTGAGAAACCCTCTGAGAACAGGGTGGTTTAGCTGGGTGGTAGTGGAATGAAAAGAGACAGTTTTGCTAAACTGCTCAGAGTAAGTCCTCGTCTCCAGCCAAGCAGCTGTTCCCTTCTATCGACACTTCTGAGCCTGGTGAGGGAGACAAATCTGTCCATGATTAAGGAATAGGGCTTTGCCAGCAACACTGGCAAAGGGATAACTGGGTAGTAATGTCCACACATGGCCCTTGTCTAAACTCCTGTTATCATTAGCCTAGAAGCCAACTGCACTTATGGATCTTCCCTAGATTGGACTTAACCTCTATTATCAAAATATCCACTGATTGTAACAAGTGATTTGGAAAGTAGCCAAGATCTGTTTTGGCCAGTGGCACTCAGAAGTATTGGTCCATCAGCTGCATCTTGTCCTTATTTTCTTTAAGGGCTTGAGAGAAATGGGGGAGCTCTGAGAGGCTGGTTTTGGCAGGGGTGTAGAGCCCTTGGTCCCACGCAGAGGCAGGCAGCTCCACTCTGGGCTCACTGCAGGGTACCCCTGTGAGCACAGACAACACAGTCACAGGCTGTTCAACTTGTAACTTTCACCTCCTGACAGAGGCGGGTACCACACTCACCTTGGCTGACATTCACTGCTGTGTGACTCAAACCCACTGTACCTGGTAGGGGTTTCATGCATATTGACATGTTCTCCATCAGTCATCATTCTCTGTAATTACCTATCTACCCAACATAGCACAGCTGTTCCAGCCCACTAGGTATATATGAGTAAAACTTTAAAGTACTCTTTGTACCGAATTTATACCAGGTTTAAAAACCCTAAAAACCACAGGACTGCTTCTTTACCTGATGGATTAGAACAGCCTAATCTATCAGTTAAATACATGTTTGCTGTTCCCTTTCTGTGCCTCTTGATCTGGTTTTCATATGCCAGAAAAGAGCATTTTGATACAATTGGCTTCAGTCACTTGGAAACATACAGCTTCTGGCATGATGAAATCACATCCTTTGGCGTCTTTCATCTCTGTAAGATGTTTTTTCCTCTTCTTTAATGTGGCTACACATGTACATTAAAATATTTTGAGTAATGTTCAAGCAACTCTGTGTTTTCTCTTACCCATATCCCTCTAGATTTTAGTGTTTCATGACAGACTTTGATCATGTCACCATTACGTGACCCAGAAAATCATTAGCTGGAACAGAGATTGGAAGTGACAGAAAACTAAGTGGGAATGGTGGTGTCGCTCACTACAGAGCAGCTGGCACTGAGCTTTGGTCCTGGGCCTAGTTTTGACACCATCCCTGCGTTTGCAGATACAACACAGGCACAAGAGCCTGACCATTTTCCCACTGCCCAAGAGGTGCCAGGTCCCATGTGACACAGAGCCTGTCAGGCTCTTCATGTGCTGCAACCTGTCTCCTTTCTTCCCCTTCCCAGCTCCAAGCAGGGTGGCACAGCAGGGACAGTGGCTTGTCTAGCAGAAATAAGTGTGTGTAGCTTTCTGCTACTTGCACACAGGCCACCTACCAAAAATTGCCTGGCACAGACTGGGCTGGGCTGGTCCTTCAACCCTGCCACAAGAGAAAACAGGGCACAGAGTAGTGCTTGCAGAGCATTTGAACATAGGCCCTGAATCTAGAAATAGGTTTAATGGCCACAACACTCACGTCACATGGGCCTAAGCAGGCAGCCATGAGCTGGCAGTGTTGCTTCAGACTGCCTGTGCTGAGGGAAACACCAGATGGGCAAAGTCTGAGAGGTTTGAACATCTGCTCCACGTGCAGAAGGAGAGAAGAGGTGGTGGAGTGGCACCCCATGCTCCAGCTGCTGCTCAGAGTGAGCTTTTCCATGGTAAGGGCCTCAAGCCATGGACTCTGTACCCTGACAGCAAACGATTTCAGCCTTGATCCTCTCTGAAGTGTTCTCAGTGCTCTCCCTGTCCTTTTACCCTCATCCCCTACTATTATTTTACTTTACAGTTTTTACAGCAGAAAAATGCCCTGGTAAATTCAATGAACTGGCTTCAAAAGCAAGAGTGACACCAAAACAGCTCATGTATTTGTACAGCTGAGGGTTGGGATTTTTTTGACAGCGCAGCATTCTTCAGAAACGGCCCAGGGAAGGGTATAATTGTGCTTTTAAAACTCTTCTCCAAGGCATCGGCTTTAGAGTTTCATTCCTGCCAAATATTTATTAATGTACAATACGAGGGCTCTACATTAAAAACCAAACTGCTTATTGTCCTTTCCCCCACAAAAGCATTAGTGCCTTCTATGAACTTGTCCATGTGTTGCTGGCTTTGTAAGACACTCGTGTCTGTATCACTGCTGGCACCAAGGATGAGATATTCACAGGCCAAACCTAGGCCAGGCTGTCCAGTGAGATGACACAGGTGGACTAAAAGAGAGCTACTCTTCACCCTCAAGATTTGCAAGATGATAGCATTTGCACTTGGCTTCAAGGTCCCCCAGCTCTTCTAATCATGTTTCCAACCTGGAACAAACAGAAAGAATAAAACCCTTGTCTACATAATTCTACATAAATAGAGTATTTGCAAAATCCCCTCATGTATCCCTGAGAGCAAAACGAATTATACACTAAAAGGATCTGGCACCTGTACAGGCAGTTAAAGCGCAAGATTTCAGTTGTGGCAGCTTTCCTGAGGGAAGCCATCAATCTGGGACTCTCCTCCCCAGCCCCATTCATAGCCCAGAGCATGAGAAGGGTGCCTGGTGGGGGAAAACCACACCAGCTCTGAGGAACAAGCTCTAGGGCGGAAGATGGTCAGGCCTTTTGTTTCTGAAATTCATTTTGCAATCATTTCCAGCTCACAAGGACTGAGGCTTGCTGCTGCCAATGGCCCTTGCAGCTTCACTGCGGCAAATACAGATCTGCTGTTCTGTGCTTGCAATCCTCCCCTTTCCACGCCCTAAGAGCAAAGGGAGGAGGAAAAGCTTGCACTCTTGAAGCAGTTATTCAAGGATGAACACAAACATTAGCTTTACTCCAGAAGCAGCAGCAGTTCCTCACAGATTTCCTTCATCAGAAGCTGGGAGATCACCTGGGCTCCTGTAAGGAGAGTACAGGTTGCAGTGCCAATGGCTCAGCTTCCATGGGCTGTCTTCCCAAGAGGCTGAGGACACTAGCCAGCTCTAACAGAGACCTGTACAGGTAAATCAGGTGTAGAGTACTAAAACCAGAAGTGCAGAAACATGGAAGGAATTTACTAATGGATGCTATTCAATTTTTCTTTCCTTTGCATTTGTGGTGCCTGGTACCAGCCTTTCTGTAAGAGGGCAACTGAAGAACACTAACAGAAAATCAGGCAGAGCACAGCTGTATTCTAGAGCAATGGGCAGCTTGATGAATAGCTATTAAATTCTTTGCTTCTTGTCTGTTTTGATATATCATTTCTTTAGCTTGCTGACAAGGAAAAAACCCCACACCATCCTGTTCTTATTGCCAACAGTTATATCCCCTCATTGCCCTGGAAGAGGAACCACCCCAGAGTGGTCACACCTGAACAGCCCCTTCAGGTGAGTAGCATGGCAAGAACCCACAGGCACTACTTGCTTTTCCAGAGAAGGAGACAGAGAAGCACAAACCCGTTTTCTTTGTGTAGCCTGCCTGCAGGGCTGATGAATCAAACCAACCATGCTGTAAAGATCCTCATCAAAGTACAAATATTTTACATGCAGAATAGTGCAGATAATTAATCCAACTTGCTGCAATGGGATTCCCACTGTTTTCGGATTACTTGTAGATTCAGGCTGTTTAAAGCAAGTCCTCAGGCTGCTTGTTCACAGGTCCAGTGGCTGGCACAGGAAAGCCTCTCTTAGAGCAGCAGCTTTGGGTACTATCAGTGAAGGAAATGATCCAGAGGTGGGAATTTTAAGTTCTGACTATTGAAAACCCAGTTCCTCATCTCCTTGCAATAAAATCTGCCTCTGGCCACGCTTGCATCAAGGTTAGGAAAAAAGCTTATGTGTAGCAGCACAAAGCTGCAGAGCTTTTCTAGCAAAGCACCTCTTGCCTTTCCCAACACATTGGTTGCCTTCACAGCTCATTTATCCTGTCAGCCACAGCCAGGCTTCTCCTTGTATGGTTCAGCCTGAGCACTGACAGCACAGGGAAGGCTCATGGCTCAGAGCAGATTGACAGAGGAGCTGCCCCAAGCAGAAACTCTCGCAATTCAGGGCTTCAAGGCTGACAGTTTCATTGCCATAACCTGACTGCACTAGCTGTGAGCACTGGCAGCCCAAGAAGGGTGAGTGTGGTGAGGAAGAAATGAAGCAGGAAAAGAGCCATGCAGCACCTCCGGGCAGCTGGTGGCAGTTCGAAATTACAGCCAGGAGCAGGGGTGGCAGATGTGCTGGGCAAGGGAGACACCTCAAGCTCAGCTTCCTGCCACTGGGGAACGGAGGCTGGTACAGAAGGGATGCTGCAATCTGGAGCCAGAGAAAGCAGACAGGGGAGCCTCTGCAGAGTTTTCTAAACTGATTTACACTGGTGGCCAGAAGAGGCTCAAGCCAGACCAATGGGTGACAGGAATGACTCCAGAAGGGCATGTTCCCCCTCTCCAGCCACTGCCATACTGAGGGCAAACCTTTTGTGCAGCACAATAGTGCTGCCTGCTCCATATAGGGTTTAGTCCTACACAGCTTCACTCTTACTTGGGCAGGGCAAAGGGAAAATTTCAGAGCAAACTCAGGAGGTGCTGAGACCAACTGATGCCATCGGCCACTAGGACACCCCAGAGGCTGCAATCATCCTCGGGATCCAAGATTCCCTGAGGAAAGGTAAAAACCAGCAGTATTACTGCTGGAGGCTCCTACCTTGCAGATGCCAGGAAAAAACTGCCCTAAGAGCCTGTTTTTCCACTCACTGATCTGCAGCAGTGAAGCTTAGAGGAAGCAGGCAAATCATTGCCACCAGCTGCCCCCAGTGCCACTGCTGGGCTGCAGCAGGACACACTGTCCAAAAGCACTGGCTCCAGGCCAGTCCATGGGCTGCAGGAGAAGGCAAGAGCACAAAAGAGAAAGAAGGGACTAATCCATCCTCTGAAGGTGGCAACGGAGGGCCAAGGTGGTCCCAGAAAGACAGTCCCAAACCCAATAAACTTTTCTTAAGGCTCAAACACTGAGAAATCCTTTCCTCCAAAATCAAAGCTAGCATGAAAACTATTTTGGATGACAAAACTTCTTGTCCAAACTGCTGCAGGTCCGGAGCAGGATTGCTTCTTAAAGGCCCGAGGATGTTGTCTGGAACAACTCCTGGCACAGAAGCATTGCTCTCACCCAGGCTGGCTGCTGGCCACTAGAGCTAGGGCAGAAGACAAAGGCTGGTGGCTCCAGCCCTACACCAAATGAGGCAGACAGGAGTTCTGTTAGAAAGGATATCCTCTTGGCAATTTTAGTTTGGGAATGAGACCCTCCCCAGAGAGATTCAAGGTGTGAAAAAAACAGTGCAAGAGCAACACTTATCAGATGCTCATGAAGGGGTCTGTGTCATGCTTTTAAAGGAAAGTACCCATATTGGCGAAACCAAAATGTAATTTGTTTTATTTCAAGTGGCTTGCTACAAAATTCATAGTATTCTTCATGCATAGATGACAGAAATTAAAAATCAGTGTGCATAGCACAAAGGAGATTTTTCTTTAGAAAACACCCTTTCATCTAGAAAACATTCTTGTGCAGAGCTTCCCATTTTTATTAAAATCAGTTATATTAGGAAACAAAACCCCTTCAATTGTAACATATTGGTTTACCTGATCTTTACCCCTTGCTGCTCAAACACAAGAGTGCTTGCAAAAGGAAATATTAAATCAAAGGTAGCAACAGATGATGTATGGCACCTCAAAACCTGGAAACAGGGAAGTTCAACTAGTTGTCATTTCATAGCCTTCAGTTACTCCTGAGCACTGTTACTCCCTCTACTGTCCTATACAGGTCTGGAAGCAGAAGGATGCAGCAGGCAGACAGTTTTAAGGGATTTTCTCTGTCCATGACTCCAGTAGCACAGCAGATACACCTTTGGTGATATTAAGAAATGCTTCATGTCAGCTTTGCATGTAGCAGTTGAGCCACAAATCTCTGCAGTTTTTATCTTCACTTGACATTGTTCAGTCCAAGCTGTGAGTCAAGGCTGCAGGAGCAGCAGGATCCCTGCACATGCAGTTGTTTGTAGTTGAGCTGTGCTGCCTGTCCTTTGAAGGGCAAAAGTCTAACTCCAGCAGTTGCTGTCTGCCTTTCAGTCAGCTCTAGTCTCAATTTTTAAGTCTCAAAACTATCCACAAACTTACCCAGCAAAATAATGTAGGAGTTCCTAATGCAATCTTTTTGTGCTAAAATAGAATAATGATTCCCACCCTCCACTTGCATCTCCAGTGTCTTTGTCTCTTACACATTTCCCCACACAGAAATCCCAGCACAGGATCTATACTGAGCAAGACATCCATAAACACAACCACACTAGGAAAACTTCAGCTATTTATCAGAATCACTCTCTTGATGTATCCTACAAATACTGCAGAAGAGAACAAAACTACACTTGTATATCTGCAATTAAAACCACCTTCCCACACACTTTTAAATTATGTTAATGAAGAACAACAATAGAAGTCAACAGCTGAAGAACTCTTCAGATGGACCACTAGAGAAAAATACAATGACATTTTACGGGTTTTCCAAATGAATTCATCTGGGTAAGAAATGACCTGTCTAAAGACTAATGTCAGTATCAACTCTTATCTCCAAAGCAGTATCCCTTCCACGATTCAGTATAAATCTGAATTTTTCAAAATTAACTTAAATTGTCATCACATTTTAAGACCATCGGGGACTGAATAAAATTAAACTTTCAACTATGAACAGGAACTGTAAGTAACATCACAAACCCTTGTGACTCAGACTAAGCATAATAATAAACTCAGCTCTTGTTAGGAAAGGCTTGATTTTGAATAGCTTAACTTGGAAGAAATTCCTGCTCTATCCTGCGTACTGAAATGATGGAGTTTTTCTGCATAATAAATAAGACACAGCTCAAACCAATTCAAATTCCACCCAATTCATATTAATTATAAAAACTCTTGAGGCAAGCAGGAAATTTTAAATTCTTTTGTGAGATTAAAAATTTACCTGGAGGTAACTGGCTACAACAGTGCAAGAGAAACACCTTAAAGCTGATGATGTGGGGCTTGTCCTCTTCCAGAACATCAGCAGCATGGGAACCTGTGTCCCATTCCCTGCTTCACAGAGCAGCAGCCCAGGCAGGCTCCCTGGAGGCTAAGCCACCAGGCCCATCACACCTGTGTGGTGTCAGATGTGACAGGAAGCTCTTGCTTCAGCAGTGAAGCCACTGTTGATGAGAAGCATGGACTGACTACCATAACACGAAGGTCCTTGGAGCCCTGGGCCCATTTCAGCATCAGCTTTCCTCAGAATGCAGGGCTGGAGAGGCTCCCCTTGGCTGCCACCATCCTGCCAGAGGCTGCTGCCTGCCAAATGGAAGACAAGCCCAGTGAGAAGTTCACAAAACACTATTCCTTGGTTAACTGAACTATGCTCACTCCTGACAGCTGCTCCTGAAATTTTTAAGCAAAAAGCAAAAGCTTTGATCTTTTAAAAGGTGCTCTGTTTATGCAGCATTATGTGCTAAAATGTCTCCAGAGCTAAACAAAATCAATTCTTCACTCCTAATTAAACCTGAAACAGTGCCACATTTAGATGATTCTTTTCAGGGCTTTACTTCTCTTGCACTACTATCATTTTTGAAGCATGTGATTGTACAATGCACAGAAGCCTGATGGCCCCTTTGCACAGAGGCTGGGAGCATCCAGACAGTCTGTTAGGGTGCAGGAGATACTTGAAGAGGTATTTTTCATTTGTCAAATGAGGCAGTGCTGAGATGTCCAAAATATTTTCTTGTCAACATATTGAAGACACCCTGTGGAGAGAACATCACCACACTGGCATCAGACTACTC
Source organism: Sturnus vulgaris (assembly GCF_052056855.1). Lineage (NCBI taxonomy): Eukaryota > Metazoa > Chordata > Aves > Passeriformes > Sturnidae > Sturnus > Sturnus vulgaris. The sequence continues at coordinate 88,047,408 of NC_142244.1, read as the reverse complement.
ACAAGAGGAATCTTCTGTCTCGCTCAAGAGAGGTATTTCTATCACACATAAGTACATTTAAGTCTCCAAGCTTTGTAGACCAAAACTTTTCTAGACTGCGAAAGATATTCCAGGTGTGCCTGGAGCCCAGAAAAAACCCCAAACCAAACCCTACTTGAAGTGACATTTTCCCCTTCAAACAAGAGAACACTGGCATGAAACTTCTGTAGGACAGGAATGCAGCCTTCAGCTAGAAGACTTTGATTTATTTATTTTAAACCTTATCAACTGGTGCTGCTGAACAACTGCTGTGTATACACCAGCACTAAGGAGATAAGGTTTCGATACAGTGGTATTCGGGGGGAGGCAGTATGTATCTACATGAGAAATCAGTCAAATATTAAGTACTTATATCTTACCTGAAAATGATTCCTTGAAAAACAACTTATACTTTTGAAGGCCAATGCAATTATGTATTATTTTAATCTTAACGCTAAAGGAAAAGAGAGCATATTTACAATGTCAACAGTTAAGAGAACTTTGTATTGCTATCCAGTTATGCTGTCTGCACACCTTTTAGACCTATATAAAAAAGCCCAATATGAATCACATACACCTGTCAGCTGGGTGAACCACAAACCACAGCTAAATGAGAAGAGTTACAGGGATAGAGCTTAACAGCATTAGACTGTGAACACAGTACATACCACACAGCAGTATCATGATGTGTTCATGCTTGTCGTGAAGCACCTCAAGGCACTTGGCAAATGTTCTTACCACTTACAGTAAGAGTTGCTCCAAACTTGAAGGGCTCAGCAGGCACTGTTGTCAACCACTCTACACTGAGACGTAGGGTATCTTGTGTTTTCCTCCTCTGGGACATACAACAAGGCAGGCATACAAGAGGGCAGGCCCTAAGGGCCACCTCTGAGATCAAAGACTAGAAGACAGACAGCACCTCTCCCTCCCCAGGAAGTTTCAGTCCCGTGTGTCCAGGCCATCTGGCATTGGCTTGAATTTGAGAGGGGAACATCACTGGATCCCACATCACTACAGTTCACTTGTAGAGAGCTTTCCGTACCTGTAACCCTCAAATTATGCAGTACTACAACAATTTCTAATCAAACCATTTAATATCTAATTTATCAAAGTAAGAAAGTAACTTGTTTTTTTTTTCACTGAACCATGGTGAAAAAAGGTCATTGTTTTATTCAGCATCATAGTTACATAACAGTTGTCTGTTTCTATTACTAGAAAGAATTTATTAAAATAGTCCTGAAAGACATCTTTTCTTTTTCCAATGATTTCAAAACTAAGCCTTTTAATGCCAATTCAACACAGTCACGGGTTTGATCGGTAGTTGTAGCAATTGTCAAGGCACAAGCTCAGCTCTGCACACTCGCTGCAGCTTGTATTGGAAAAGAGATATGCCAGTTACATCTGCACTTACAAATGCATAATCCCTTCATCGTATATTGCAACAGGAGAAATTAACATTAAACACAGACTAAGAAAGGTAAAGGATTTATTTCTGATATGATTTGTAGAGTTAAATTAAAAACCTACTGAATACTTTATGTAGTAGATGAACATAACCTTAGTACTTACTTTCTAACAGTTCATTTAATGGTTGGAAGTGTACAACATGAAGTAGGCCTCACGTTTAATATTGTTCAATTTTGCTTATTGTTAGATGAGATTAAAATACAGTAGCCATCCCTCTAGACTATGGTGCAACACTGATCATGTGCCTTGATAGGTAGGAAAAATGATTCATTAAATAAATGATGATGACATAACATGTAGGGAAGACTTTGGATTGTCTATTTTAAATGTCAACATAATAGGCAATTAAGAATAGAACTTCATTTTAAGTGCACTTCCACATGCTTTGTTAATAATATAGCAAAAACTTCCTATATTTTTTCCAGACACTTCACTCCCTACTCTAAAGCTGTTCAGTTGAAAATGCACTTTCCCCAGTAAACTTTTTTAAAAAAAGTAACTAAATTTTCTAACTTTTCATATGCTAAGAAATGTTTCCTAATTAAAAACACAGTTTATTACAAGACATGTGAAGACAACATATAGTGAAATGAATTTTAATTGTTGTGCTGTGACTAAAGTAAAGTTCTCAAGGCTGCAATTTAACATTCCAAGTTCTCCCTTCCATCTTTATTGATTCTTAAGATTTTGCACAGAAATTCTTTGGGGGCTAGAACAGCAGTAATTGCATCACACTGTTTTTCAAGACTTCAAGTTTCAAAAGCAAACTCTTCAAAAAGTACAGTTCTTGATTCGATTAGATACAGGGACAAAAATATAGCACATACTTGAAGGTTACATGGTCTACAAATGATGGCAATATTTTCCTTGGGAGAGTACAGTTTGTTTTCTTGTAAATACTCAAAAAGGCTCAACTTCAAGCAGTAATAAACACAAGCAAAAGTGATTTAACCCTTAAAATAAATATTCAGGAAAACCTCTCTGTACATACAAGTGAAAGAATATGTAACACTTTCACGCTAAAAGAAAAAATAAAGATTTTGTTCATATAAGCAGCTGAAATCTGCTGTTCCAGCCCAATGTCCCCAGTAAAGAAGGGAGGCACAAACACAGGTGACTACTGTAGCTCACTATCTTATGGCCTTTTTGGACAGGGACATCATCACCATCATTTTTTAATCCCTTTTGTTATACTTATTACAGCATGCCAAATCCTTTGGCATATGTGATGGCCTTCAATAATCTTTCTTTAAGCTTTTCTTTGCTTGAGTACTCCGGAAGCAAAAGTACATTAAAGCATGTGTGAGATGTAGGTAACCTGTGGGACAAAAAATACAAGAATTCAGATCTTGGAACATGCAAAAGAAACACATCTCCATTTCACAAGTCAAAAATAATGAATTTGAAGAAAATAAACTTTTCTTATAGATTCGACTTTCAGATTTAACTAGGTTAATCATTTAAAAGCACAGAATTCATTTACATTTATAAAAGAAACATGCAAAATGCAGAGTTTTTGTTTGTTTTTTTTTTACCTCTCTGTATCTGGACCATTTTTGGCTATGATCATCTTTAACTTTCCAAGTCCTCCCACAGGGGCTCTGTCTGTGCCTGTTGTAAACTGTAAGAATAGTCTTTTCTGTTCATCTGTAAATGAATGGACTATTTCCCAGAATTCCCTATCAAAGAAGAAATCAAAAAGTAAATAAACTGTAAACTTTCTTTGATATAAATAAGAATTTCAGAAGTAATTGAGCTTTGAAGGTGTAATAATTCTAATCAGTCTTAACATCAAGTTTACAAGCTGCATTCATAAACCACAACTCTTAGTATGGATTTACCAATAAATGAGATTCAGAAATAGAAATAGTACTAAACAGTGCAGTTTAACTGTCTTTAAACATTAATTTGGCTGTGTTCTGCAGATATTTTATTATTCCTATTTCCTAAGGAATTATACTGATTCAACAATGCTTATAGCATCTCCTCTTTTCTAATGACAGTACCTGAGAAAAGTGAAATTACACATAAGACATTTGCATCTCCATTACTACAAAAATACTAAATCTTACAATATCAAATTCATTATGAAGAAACAAGCAGATGAAATGCTTTTTATCTTTACAAAATTAGAAAAAAATTACCTAATAATAAGAGAGTCTCTTGTATAGCCACCATCATATTCTGTAGTTTCTTCTAGTGCTTGAAAATCTAAATTCTGTAAGAAAATGATATTTTTAAAGATGACCACTAATTATATACTCAGGATCAAAACCAAAAAAGCTCCACTCTCTAGTGTATATTCAAAATTCTTACCCTACTTCCACAAATAAGTAATTCAATTTCCTCTGGTCTAAATAAATATTTCAAAGGAGATTCATTGGTCACCATGTGGAATCCTCTCCGAAAGGCCTTGAACTGCTTTTCTACTGATTTATTGAGTATATAGTCAGCATACAGATTGACAAATTCCTGCAAGGAAATAGACCCCAAAAAACCTTAGTGCTTCAACACATGCCACTTCAAGTACCTCCCAAAAATACAAGATCCCAAAATACATATAATTCTGTAATTCTACACAAATTATCTGAGCTCAGCTTTTATTCAGCAACACAAAAGAATGAGTCTCAAATACTGCTCAAAGAGGTCAAACATCCCACCCAGAAGCTACATGTCCATGTATCAATGCTTTCTTTAAAAGAAGCCTTTTCTGTTCACAACCACACTGTGCTATGGCAATTTTAAAAGCCTTTTAAATTTAAAATTACGAGACCAAACCTTTGTAGGGTTCTACATAATTCTACATACAGTATATCAAAGAACTACAGAGATTCTGTTTAAAAAGCTGAGTGTACCTTTCTGTTTTCATTCGTGATAGGAATTTTATCACCGTTTTCCTTTAAATCATGCATCATTGGATTGCCAAAGAGATCCGTGTGAGATATTTGAAACGTGATCATCATATCATCTTCCACACTTCCTTCATACTCTAGTAAGTCTCTCAAACTCTGATACAGAACCTAACAGAATAAGAAATACATGTTTGTCAAAAATAAGCTTTGATAGATTCCACATGAAACCACCTGCCTCAAAAAAGGGTTGTTATATTCTATGACACAAGTCACCTAAAAATCTGCCATAGCAGTCCAAACAATTATTTATTAAGCTCAGTATTTGGAAAGAGAAACAACAGAAGATATTAAGATAAAAAGGAAACATGGCAACCACTGATAACTCCCTTAAAATAGCCTTTTAGTACCCACCAATCTTCCAAAATGCAATGGTCAAGCCTGCAGTTTAAGAGCCTTTAAGAACGTCTTCTTGAGTCTTTTGAATCTGTCTTTACTTTAGGCATCCAGAATATGTTACACTAGTAAGGGGAACATTTATGAGTTATAAATCAAATAAACCCCTGTATTTTATAGCAGATAAAATTCAGAAAGCAGGCTTTTATCTTCTACTTATTTAAAACCGAAACCAACTAGGAAGTAATCCTAAAGCAACACAGACAGGGTAGTCTTTAACAGAGGAAGACATTTATGAATCAAAAATAAAAAAAATCACAAGTTTGTCAGAATTTACCAGGTGGAATCTGAAATTACCTGTAAGAATTTGCTCTATTCAAAGGAACAAGCAGCTTTCCTGCCTGCTATGCCTTAGGAAAAGCCCAAGACTATCTTGGAAACGAACGACTATGCAGCAAAGGAATAATTATTTGGCTGCAATAGAGGTGTAGGGACTAAAGAATACAAAGCGAAGGTGAAAGTGACAGATGCATGCAACTGTGTTTTTATAGTGAAATAGAAAAAATACATTTCCCCCCAGTGTTTTAACTGAAACGGGAAAGCTAACATGTAAGCCTCAACCTCTCACTAACTGTGTTTTTGGTTCTTCCACAGGACATTTAAAAAGGACTTTGCACTGAAAATCACTGGACTTGGAACCATTGGTGGTGAGGGCTGGTGACCATCCTATTCTCCATGCTCTGCAGTTATTAGAAGAAGCACTTAGAGGCTTGACTACTGTGAATTTTATTTTATTTTGGGTTTGAAAAGCTCTGAAGTGTTTAAGTCATATGAGAACACGAAGAGTTAAAAAATTATTATTTTAAAAGAAATCAGTATGTTAGAGGAAAAATACAACAGAAGGGGAGAAAAATTAGGAAATGCCCTGACTGCCCTGTTCCATAGAAATACATTCACTTTTTTTTTTTTTTGTCACAAAAACTTATGAGTGTGTAATAAAAGTCAGAGGAAACTTGGGGCACTCTTTCTCAACATCATTATACAGAGAAACTGGTGGAATCTGTCATGTTGGTGTATGTAGCCATCCAAAGCAGACCAGATACTGTATTTTTTGATTACACATGCCCCATTTTCAAAAATGAAAGCCAAGTTCTTTTTAAACAATATCATTTTACTAATCTTTTTTGAAAATATGAAGATTTTGTATAACTGCTTATAATAGGGAAGTGTCCCATCGTTTGAAACCAAAAGAATCTTGCTAACAACTCCTACCAGAAACATGAGGGGAAGCCACTGGTGATCTCTGACTGCAGGTGGAGCAGGGCCAAGACATCCTGAACACAAACTTGTGTGCTCTATCTAATAGAGCACATGTACAGCTCAGTGCTTGTGTACAGCCACTGGCTGGGAATGGGTGTGGGAAGATGGACACTCATCACTGATCTGATAGGGATATTCATTAATTCTAGGGATATTCATAAACTGCCTCATCTGCCTCTTGCTTTAGACAAAAGCCAGTAAGAGCATCACAGCATCACACCTTTGCATGTTTACTCTTACTTGCACTTTTTTTGGGTAGAAGTTTACTTCTACAAATAGCTATAAACAGTCCAATTTTAGAAATCTCTATGGGAAGAGACATGCTTGTTTATGCTTAATAATTCTTAGTAACATTTAGGAGTTTATGTAGTAAAAAAATACAGCTTTGTTGATACTGAGACCGATTCAGATGTCACAATTTTACCTCCTCCAAACCAAATGTAGCAAGAAGTTTTATTGCTTATGAATTTATTTTAACCAATACAGACCCTTTACACAAATGGTTATTTCACTTTCAGTTCTGACACTGATCATGTGTTTAACTGAAATACAGATTAAATTATTGCATGGAAAATGCACTATTAAACTCAAAGAACATAATGAACTCACAGGATGAGAGTCTGCCAGATCACGGAAAGTTCCTTTTTTGCCCATTAGCTTCCTGTAGACAACCATGGGGAAATGCACGTCCAGTATACAGTTGTTGTAAATAGCCAGTCCCAGTACTATGCCAATCAGGGTAAACTGACCCTCAGTTTCAAAAGAGGACGGATTAAACCAAAACAGTTTTGTAGACTCATCATATGTGAACATCCCTGTTTAAAAAAAAAAAAAAGTGGAACAATTATGGTTGCAATTCAATAAAAATGGCACATAAAACATATCATTATAAACCCATTTGCACTAGCCTTTAAAACATGTTTAACTTAACATTATCCTGAACTGAATAGCAAAGAGAAACTACTTACCTTAGGGTGACTGAAGTTGCTGGAAACACTGTTACTCACATCTGAAAGTGTGTGTTGCACACTAAAAGGGTGTAAGAGAACTGTGATACAACATCCTGCAACACTCACTGAAGCTGCATGTACACAAGCTTTCATGCCCTCCACTACTGAGGAACTAGCAGCACACGGACAACAGCAATTGTTACTTTGATAAATACAGCAGTACAAGAAAAGAGCACAGTCAGAAACATGAAGGACTGAAGTCCTGAAGGACTCTAATTACTAAAAAGTGACAGCCTTTCCTTAATGGCCAGTTCCAGCAAACCCTAGATGCAACCCTACTACTTAATTAGAAACTGTGATGATGGAGCAGGGATTGACCATCACACATGATTTTAGAGTTAGATGCCCAACAGATTTGTTTGCTTGTTTCAAGGACCATTGTTACTGCAGCTATTACACACATCTTAACTTGAGGGGAAAATGGACCTCACAGACAGGGTTGCAATTTTAACAGCTTGTCACTGTCTAAAGGGAGTGGTTTTGCTTCTCTCATTCAGTTCATTATTTCAGGCGACCAATTTCCTGCCCAGCTCATGAGCTGAGCACTGAAGACTTCAAACAAACAGCTGAACTGGAGCATGCCAGAAGCTGCAGGGAGAAAAATGTGAAGACGAGACAGGCAGAGTTTCTTACCCTTTTGGTTGTAGCAAGACACAAGATAGCTCTTGTTTATGAAACTGGAGTGTACGAGGCTATAAATTATTTAAACGAAATCCACAATAAAATCCATTGCTTACCTGACTACATACTGAAGCAAGACAAATGCAAATCCCATAGACTTAAGGTGAGAGAGAGACCACCCTGGACAGGTACAGTCCCAATTACCTATTGCTTGTACAGCTGTCACCATTTTCTGGCATAGTCTAAGAAAAACTACCCCAGGCTCCTTATTCTCAACACTCCATAATTCAGATCCATGTGGTGAAGACTAACAACTACATTTGCTAGAAGGATTTATCTAGTCAGCTCTTAAAAGATGTGCTTGTTTACAACCTACTAGATGAACAAACTGATTACAGAGCCACATGAACACAAAATTACTCTAAAGACTGAAAATATCATCTCCATTCAAAAGATAAGACTCTTTCCTCATGCCATGTAAGGCAATAAACTGCAAGCTCATTCAAAGACTCTAGCTATTCCCCAGAATGGATTATGTATCTCAGTAAGTGACTAGGGCTGGGTCAGCAATTAGGGGAGCACACAAAGAACAGACTGATCAGATAAGGCAACTGGAAATCAGAAATGGATGAGCAACTCAGGCATATATAGGCCAAACATTATATAGAATCCAGTATGCCATTTTCTGAACTGACTGAAGTAACTTATGTATTACTAGTATATAAAGCAATGACTTGAACTTTTCGGAATATGATCGAAAAGTTAAACCGTCAAAACAAACAATTCCAGCAAATGTCTAATAATGAAGGATCAACAGTTTGCCCAGATCCACATCTGGAAACACTTTAAGATGAAACACAGTATTTTACTCCCTTACCAAAATTAAGACTACAGTACATTAAAATCATAATAAAAAAACAGAAGAAATTGGAATCTGCAAGACGGGGAAAACAACTATATGAAATTATCACTTTTTCCCCTTTACCATGGAATACCTTTACGAGTATTTTTTCTGAGTTACTGCCTCCTTTGAGTAAAACTTTAAGGTAGTTCAATATGGAAATACTCAAAAAGTCGAAGAAGCTATAACAATATACATCTCTCCAAATATACTGGTTAGAGGACAGGCATTTAAAATTCCACTTAAAGGATCTCCTTTTTTTCTTCAGGTAAAGAAAGCATTTATAAATCAACAAAAGTCACACTTGATATATCTGGTGCATACATGAGCTGCTATATTGCAATGCATATATGTACATATATATATATACACACACACTGAATGCAAGCTACATTTTCTGCTTTTACACATTTATGCCACAAGCCAATAAAAAGCTTTTTCCCCCTGCTAGAGTTACTGTGAATACAAAATGTGTACATACTTTTTTACATTTTTAATACAGAAGTAAAACTTAAAACATGCATGCACATCTAATCTTTTATGTATCTTTAAATGCAGGAAGTATATATACAGTGCTTGGATCTTAGGTAAGCACACTTTAGCATTACTAAATAAAGAGTATTTCAATACACCCACACAACTTCTGTTTAGATAAACTCAAGTTGAAAATGTAGTTATTTTGCGTTGAAAATAAAATTTCATTAATAGAGGTACTAAGAGTTCTTTATTTTGCCATACTTCAAAGTAAGCTAATTCAGATTCCAAATCTCTCCAGTTAATTGCATTTTTCAGAATGAGTAAGACTTGTCTATGGTTCTGCACCACTTGTTTTAAGAACTGGCTTGCATATGGTGAAGGGCAAGTGCCAAGGTTCAGATTTTTGCTATTGATTCTGGGTACTTGATACCGATACCCCCTCTCTAATCCAGTCAGAATAGATTTCTGTGTATGTTCATCAATCTTCTAGGCTACAAAACCAATAACAGCAGATTTCTTTTTTAAAATAGTCCAGTGAAATTAAATTAACAGCCATGAACTGTTAGGCTTCTTTAATGGAAGCCATTACAGTTACAGGAAAAAGTACAATGTAACATCATATTTCACATAAAATGTGACATTAGTATAGGAACCTGGCAGGTCTCATTTCTGTTCTAACATTAAGTATTCTTATAATTTTGTAACATTTTCATCTTTTCAGAGTAGCAGACAAGCTGCACACTAAAAGAAGGATGTCCTTGCATAAATGACTGGTGCAAGGAGCAAGAGAAAAAAAGAATATGATGGAAGTATGACTGCCAAAACACAAATGTAAAATTTTGGCTCTAGTATATCAAATTACTCTTGGTTCTTTAACTACAATCAAATTTGACACTGCTGTCACACTTTGGATCTGCAGAACAGAGACTATCAGATTTATTAAGCTGGAGGAAGTGGAGGAAATAATTCAAAGCTCTTCCTTTTTGGTTTGATTACTAATTCTAGAAGTTAATCACAAAGCAAAGTGAGGAGAAAGGTGAGAGAACAAACAAAGGAGCCCTGCAAAAAATCCCTATATTACTGATTTGTATCCAAACAAGAAATGATGGTTCTCATTAACTACACAGTTACTCCTTCCATCATTCCTCTATTAGGAGTATGACTGCTGACAACATAGTGAGCCACAATGTGTGTCAAATACTCTCCTGACCATCAATGAATCTGGAGAGCTTCAGAGAAAGCAGCAGTGGATACAGAAAGCATGAACATAGAACAATCCAATTTGGAAGATCACCCAGGCCAACCTTTTGCGAGAAAAATCTGTTAAATCAGTAAATTATTAGAACACATACCGATATCTGGATTGAAGATTTCTTCCACAACCAGTTGGAAAAATTCTTTGGAAACACCTCCTTCATCTACCCCTTGCTCTCCTTCAAATTCAACATACAATTGCTTCTTCAAGTCTGCAGGATTTTCCATGGCAATCATCTCTAGCTATTGAATGAAGAGATAGAAATATTTCATTGGTAAATCTGTTTACTGGAATAGTTTAGTATCAAAAAATGAAACTAAAAATACCTAACTTAAGAAGAAAGCAAGCACAAATCACAACAGTAAAATAAGAGAAATCAATAGTAACGCTAAACCACTCTAAGCATGTTTTAGAATCTGGGGATTAACAGCAAGAAACTTACCACAGAACTGATCTGTCAGCCCATTAAAGCTCACTGGCTGTTAGCATTCTCTATTTCTATTCTTTTAAGCACTTATTTAAAACAACTTATTGTGTTGCACACAATTCACAGAAAAAGGAAGAAAACAAGATGTATTACTGGGATAATTAAATTCATCTGACAATGAAGATTCTGCAATATGATCTACATGTTTGACAATAAACGGCTTTGTGAAGGGATTACACAAAGATATGTTTTCAGAGTGGAAGACAGAAAACAAGCCTTTGATGAGTAGTTGCATCTCTCAAACAAAGAGCTGGGGAAAAAAACAAAAAAGACAGTAGTATTACAGTTAAATCAACCCCCTCTCCTTGACCCTAATGAGGAAGTCTCAAAACTCTCTTGCAAGAGGAATTTCTTCAGTGCCTTTAAACAGATCTACTGCACTGCTGCTATGAAAGTGAAAATTCAGTTAAGGCCAAGTAGAAGGTCTGACATTTTAAAAGAAAAGGTTTTGAGTCTATATAAAAGCCATTAGAAGCCACAGAATCACAAAATAGTTTGAGTTTGGAAAGGACCTGGAAAGATCATCTAATTCCAACCCTTTTGCCATGGGCTGGGACACATTCCAGTAAACCAGCTTGCCCAAAGCCCCATCTAGCATCAAACAGTTCCAGGGATGGGACATTCCCAACTCTCCTGGGCCACCTGCTGCAGTGCCTCACCACCATCACAGTAAAGAATTTCTTCTGAATATCTAATCTATACCTCACCTCTTCTATTTGAGGTTATTTGCCTTTGTCCCATCACTATATGCCATGTAAAAACTTCCTCTCCAGTCCTCATCAGCCCCTTTTAGGTGCTGGAAGTTTCTATAAGGTCTCCCAGGAGCCTTCTCTTCTCTGGCTGAACAACTCCAACTCTCCCAGCCTGTCTTTATAGGAGAGGTGCTCCAGTCCTCTGATCATTTCTGCATCTCTCCTCTGGACTCAACCCAACACAGTGCATCCTTCTGATGCTGGGGACCCAGAGCTGGATGCAGCACTCCAGGGGAGGAGTCTCACAAGAGCAAAGTCGAAGGGGACAGTCATCTCCCTTGACCTGCTGGCCATGCTGCTTTTGATGCAGCCCAGGTTGAATTTCTGGGCTGTGAGTGCAAATTGCTAGATCCTTCACTTGCTTACATCAAAAATATATCTTTCAGTAAGTCAGAAGTTAAGCAAGAGTATTTTGCAGCTGATATGTAATATGCTACTGAAAAGCATAAACACACTGGTTACACTTACACAGCACAATTAGACTAAACCTATCTACGTGGCAAAGAAAACTCAACAGCAGTAAATTGAAGCACAGATGGACCTGTATACTCCTCTACCAAGACCATATTACGTGTGAGATTTGCCTCTGATTTGGGCTACTGCAAATTTTACTTACCTGCACGTGTCCTTAATATGCTAAACCTTATTTTTTATTTCACTACCCTACCTTATCAACACATGCCAATACTCTTTACAGCCCAGAATTTTACTATAGAAGTGTAAAGTAGAACAGGAACAGAACAGAGAAGGTAAAGGCAGCAGTAATGACACCATCGACTCACAAAATCACACCACGAGCATGACACATTTTCTCCTGCTAACTGCCAAGTCAGCTAGACACGATCCAAGCACCACAGCCAGGCAGGAGGTGTGAGAGTTAGGGGGGTTATCATGATGGGTTTGAAGACTTTGAAGCACCCCATGCAAAAGGAACATCTGGAGAAAAAGAACTGCACTACCTGGTATCGAAAACTAAATTTGGACAGAGAGGGAGTATAACTTCAGAGCACATAAACATCCGTTAAAAAAATACAAAGGCAAGCCATGAAGACCCCAATAATGACAGCAAGTGAGATTCGTCTATACTTCAATCAGCAAAATACATTTTCTGAAAGACTTAGTAATGTACTACCTAAGTCATTTAAAAAATTATTTTCCTAGGACAACAATGGAGCTTAAACCATGTTCCAAGTACAACTTGCAACTTTTGAAAAACAGAGAACTAGAATTTATTTTAAAACCGTAAATTAAATGTTCAAGCTGGACAGACATTCTCCTATTTGGATCCCTTCCACTTAAAACCAACAGCAATAAAGCTGTGGTTTTTTTCTCCTCAGTCATGACTTTGTTGGCTTTGTAGTCTTTACCACCAGTAATTTACTATACTGCATGATTCATGAATTTTCCTGAGTTCTGAGAAAGCATATGTTGTCTCTGCGTTTCTTTTGGGACAACATCCCCATGTCATAGTGTGAACACTGTTGTGTAATGGAAATGCACTAAGGAAACTGTTCATATTTATACATATAGAGCAGTTAAAGAAATTTCAAAATGATCTTTTAGCTGACAAAAACAGCCTAAAAAAAAGAGGAAGGAAACAGTCTTAGTTGAGAAATGCTGGCTAGGCAGATTAGAACAGTGCACTGGATGTCTGCAAGGGAGACAGATAAAGGATTACCCAAAAGCCAGCATTTTGTGCAAAGCCTGATGCTCCTTGAAGTAGATTCTATAAACAGGAAAATGCTGCTAAGCTGCTCAACTCAAAGTTGTGGGTTTAGCTGCTCCTTTGAGTATCTGTGTCAACACTGATACTTCACAATAAGAACTGAATGCAGTGGGAAACAGCAGCAAACACAACAGAGGGGAGGCACTAGATTTTAGCAGAACTGCAGCAGTGTTTCTATAGCAGGGAAGTATGAACTTCAATTATTGTTGTCTCTTGGGTTTTTTGTGGCTTTTCTTTGTTTGTTTTTAATAATCACAGCTACCTCAACCTTGTCAACATAGATGCTGCCAGGTAAACACAATCCAGCTGTGTGAATTACTGAAGTTTTAGAAGTTGTTTTCTGTCATGATAGTTTAACTGGCCACATCATTGAAATAATCATTATGTTTTCCAGGGATTTCCTACAAAGCAGGTGTGTCTAAAGCAGCATGCCTAAATGTCTAATGCAGCAGAAAAACATATTAATTGAAAAGCTGAAAGCTGAGAGATGATGTCATAAAGAATATCTGTATTTTGTTTGCTGAAACACAACAATGTACCACAACTTAAGACACTGGGTGATTTTCCTTTGTTTACAGAATAACACTGCTTTCCTGAAAGACAGGAATGTTCACTGAACAACAGAAATATGACAACATTTAAAAGCTTAATGTAACAGCAGTTTGGTGACCTGCTTAAAACTGATAGCAACTGAACTAATTTCTACGTAGTTAAAAACGACCACAAACCACCTTAAGTTCTAACATAACATGAAAGCTCTCTTTAAGGCAGAGTCTGGAATATTTTTCACACTAGATAGCAAAAATGACAGAACACAGATAATTTAAGCTTGAAAGTACCAGTGACACATCATGACATAAGTTGGTCAACACGTTTTTCTAAAAACTGTCATGGAAAGTAATAGTTACAGTGACAAAGCAGCCTTTTCTCCAGCTGTACTTTACAGTTCATGCACTTGGAGCTTGCACACATCAACAGTCACATGCTCTGCATCCAACCAAGGCATACCAGTCCTGACATTTTCACCTGAACACACAAACTTCAACTTGGTCTGAAGCAACGTCCAATCTCCTGAAGTTCTTAGCTGCTAACACAGGAGAGAATCTGCCTACTGGGCTCAGGTGTCACGGAAGAATTTTGGTCATCATGACACTCAGGAGAGTCATTTACAAGCAGGAGAGGGTTGCTGCCCACTAGGTGTCTGCATTCCATGTGAAATTTGTAAAAATGAATTTCTAATTTGCAAGCAAGTACAAGCCTGATGCTGCTGAAGGAATCCACCATGTTTTCCACTTGCAGAAGTTATGTGTCATAACTCACACCCTTTAAATTACTGCTACCTGAGAAGAATGCCACATTTAACCGGGGCCATTGGGGTGGGGGGGAGAGTGAACTAAGAAAAAGGGGATGAAAAGGCAGAAGAGAGGATTTAAGGATGTATTTCATTTCATTACTACCACACTCACACAACGTGACTCAGCACTACAGCTAACCTATTAAACCTGCTAGACAGAAAGAAGTATTTTAACTGCTTTCAGGAACTGCACATTGAGCTACCACCTCTCAGATATAAGGGTACCTTAAAAAAAGTGGGGACTAAAGTGTTACAAATTCTAACATTCCACCCTTGTCCCCAGTTGACTTTTCAGACTAACATACATGCATACAAATAAGTATACAGTAAGTATATAATAAAAAAAAGATGTTTCATTAAATCATTTCCAATAAAAAAGGAAAAGTAAGTTTCTAATGCAAGTTTCATACATGCAAAGAAATTGAATAAGGAATTTGTAAATAAAATTTTCCCTAAGATATACATGTTTTAGGGAACTAATACTCTTTTAATAAGCAACGTTAAACATGATAATGCCTTAAAGGTATTTAAAAAGTATTACTTAAAGCTCTTAGTAAAAGGGAAAAAGTCCTACGTTAATAATAGTAACAAAAAAATCACTTACTAGTGTTCATATTTGCTTTAATGAAGTCCAAGAAGTGAGAATATATACATATTGAATTAAAAAAGCTGAAATATTAAGTACTGATAGGAGAAAAGCATCTTGTAAATTACTTAATCAGCTCAACTAATTAGCAGAAAGCCAGTATTTAGTGTGTTTGCAAGAAATTGTGAAGGTTGATCAGTACATTTGTTTGAAAAATATTAAACATTAGTAAGTAAAATATTAGTAATAATATCTCAACCTCATTTTAGTCAATATTCTTGAAAATGCTTTTATCAGGAAGTTATGTTATTCCACAGATACTCAAAAAAGTTTTCACTGACTTTTCTGTGAAGACATACGTCTAGTGACATAAATAGTAGATACAAGTCAAAAAAGTCTGTAAATATTCAAACTTTGGAAGTTATAAAAATATGAAATTTGAGGGTACTCATAATTAATTACCTGTATATTAAGCATATTCAGAAACATTTTGTCACTGAACAGATCTAGGAGCATGCTTTCACTACTGAAGATTATTATCTTTGAAAGATCTTTCTGGTATTTTTTAGTGAGACCCTTCCTAAGTTTAGTACTGTACACCCGTTCTGATACTAAAATGAGAAAACACAAATGAACGAGAATAGGCACACTGCGGCCAACAGCTATATCAGAGTGTTCCATTCACTGACACTTCCTGGGGAATATTTAAAATCTATTCCTTGAGCAATGATACTTTGTATCATTAGTTAAGACATACCAGTAGTTAAAAGGTGGATTGTGAACCCACTTCATACAGCACAATTTTCCCTAAGTCCACATCATCCCACAATAGCTACTTTGTAACATCTGTTTGAAACAGCACATACTCCCTTCCTCCACTTTGAATGGCACGTCTGTGCTCATCTCCATTGCACTCAATATAATTCCTTTTCCACTTCTAAGAAATGCCTGGGCTGCACTTTGTCTTGCTGGCTACCACTACAGTTTAGTTCAGAATACCTGAATTTAGAACAATTTTATATTTTCCCTTTATTTTCTGTCCCAGAATAAACAGTTTAAAATTTTACTTTCCTGGGGGCTCTGACAGTCAGGTCACCATAATTTAGTATCTCTGACAGCTTAAATCAACAGCCATAGGATGAGCCATGGCAACTGTCCAGGCATGTAACTCAGGCTGCTAGGCTGAGCAAGGGCTGCTGCAAGTGCATCACAATCTAGATTGGCATGTTTGAGCTTAATCTGAGTTAAATTTCCTAAACTTCCTATAGGCCAAGAGTGTGCACAACTGCTCTGGCTCCACTGCAACTTGATGTTGCCCACCAGCTTTTTAACTACACTAAACGTATTTTTTTTGTCCTCTAAGGTTTCAACTTCCACAACAAGCAGTATGTGAAAGAATGCCTTTTCTCATATTTTTGGACCTTCCTTCTTATTTATCAGCATAGAGGAAGGTTTGCTTTTGCTCTGCTGGAATTGACATTGAAAAGAACATCCTAAAACTGGCTCTTATGCTCTTTTAGCTCATCCTCTCCTAAAGAGAAAGTATTATCACTCCCTTTTCCCAGTATTTATGTGCCCAAAGCTGAACATTTAGGGAATAAACTCCATTACAATAATATGACAAAACAAAACTGGACACAACTTGAAGTCTGACAGCTACCGAAAGTACAAAGAGTATTCTTAAAAGAACTAGTACACAGTATTGTTATATTTATTTGCCTAATATAAAGTTGAGTTTACAGACAGAAGCCATTTCTGCATTGCAGAAATTTTATTCTTTTGGTACTGAAGACAAATGTTTTCCCTGACAAGTCGTAATATCAGCAATTCTCATGAAGCAGCTAATCCAGCTGAAAATTCCTAGACATACAGAAAAATCAATGTAGGAGGTCATTCAGGGTTCTCAAAACTGACCTTCACTGGCAGTTAAAGTCATCAAATTTAACTATAAGCAACAGCTGGGCTGAGAGGCAAAATCAGGTAATTTCCCAAAAACCTCTCTAAAGACCATTCTGGGTCTTCAGTGACTAGTTTTAAGCTACGGGTAAATTTATAAATTTTCAAACCTTGTGCTTTCATAACAGAACACAGGAAAATGAGTTTTTGAAAATTACCAGCTTTAACAAGAAGAAAAAAAAAAAAAGGGGTCCTAAAATTAAAGAACATATTAAAGTCATATATGAACCTATTTACTGTAAAATAGTTTGTATCCTGTATGATTCCATTCTTCCAAAAATGCATGAAGAAATGGCATTAAGTTTTAATTTAAGAAGTCAGCATATTCAGAAACAGGCTGCTGTCACACTTCTCTGGTATTAACAGGTCTGTCTTCCTTTCTCAGTAGTATCAGTATTTACACCAAATTAAAATAGTGCTTTATTTCTAGAAATTTTTAAGTCCACAACTAAAGTGTTTTAATTCTAACTTCTATCTGAAAATCTCTACCATTAGAAAACGATCCAGGACAGTGTAGAGGACACAGAAACAGAAGTTGGTCACTCTCACCATCAAGATCTGTGCAGGATCTGATAATGGGGAATAAGAGCTATTTGACACTTTGAAACATCTAAATCTGCAACCACTCTGAGCAGTAGCCTTCCTGAATATAGAAATCTTCTGCATCATGCTTAGAATTCAAATAAAGCTATTTGAGATTCTTCTAGAGGAAATCTAGTATATATGCACTCACACTGAGTCCTTCTCAGTTACTCCAAGCCCATGTAGTTTGCACTACAGAGCCAACAAGCCCAGGTGCCACGCTGCTGTGGGACTTACCCGGACAAGCGCATCATCGATGATGTGATCACGTCTCACTTTCAGCCGCAAATATGGATTGAGCTGCTGCCCTTGAACTAAGCTGTAGAGCACAGTTATGCGTCTTTCACTGTACATCCGGATCCTATTGTCATAATACAATCCCAGGTTCTTGGTAACAGCATTCAATATGAAGGGACAGGTCATAAATGAGAATTTATTTTCTGTTTCTACTTTGAAGAAAGTGTAGTCTTTGTCCATTTCTAGAACATCATTCAGTGGTTCATTAATAAATTCTTCAAAAGGGATAAGTGGTTTTCTGCAATCTATAGTTTTAACACCAAGCTCAGTTTCCAGTGGGTCCACTCGAGGACCTTTTTTATTTCTTCTTTCCTCACCCAACAGCTCTTGAAGAGTTAGTTCACTTGATTCTGGGATGGGTTCTTCATCTTCCTCTTCGTTATGATCTGTATCCACATCCCCTCCTACTACATTTGCATAGTAAACCATTTTCAAGCACTTTGAAGCAGCAACAACAGCATCATCATCATTCACTAGGTTACGACTATTGAATTCATTGCTTATGACTTTGTAAGTAATAAGCTGCTGAAATGTTTCCATCATTCTCCGAATTTGATCTGCTCTGTACTTAGACCACAATCTGACCAGTTTTGCTTGAGCTGCAAGGGGTAGTTTGCTCATTGCTTTGCAAAACAATGGTAGAGCCATTTCCAGATATTCTGGGCTATGAAGATTGCCATTCTCCATAACGATAATAAACAAATTCAGATAGTTAGGATCCCGAGAGTACACATTATGGTAAGTCAAGTCACATTCCACATTAGGTGACAAGTACACAAGTGCATTTAAAAAGGCAGTTTCTATTTTTTCATTAGAAAGTAACCTATCATAGACCCGTCTGACTGCTTCAATATCTACAGACACTTCATCTGGGCCTAGTTTTTGGAGGTTATTGTCTCCCTGTGTGTTTTCACCTATTCTTGATGACGAGGATGATGATGCACCGGAATCCTCTTCCATAGCAGCAGCCGAACAGGCAGCTTTTTCCTTTTCATCTTCATCTTTGTCTTCATCCTTTCCTTGAAGAGACTTGAGCTCCTCCTTGGTGTGCTGCTTAGTTTTTCGGAAACTCTGTACCAGTGCTTCAGCACTAGAAAACACTCTCCCAATCACCCTGATTAAAGGGGAATAATCCTCTTTTTCTCGACATAGTTCAAGAATTTCATATATCTTGTCTTCTGTTAGAAAAGTCACATCTATAAAAAGATAAAGATATTAGTTTTATTAAGATAAAAATTAAAAATAAAAAATACTTCTGGCTTGCCCTACCCAAGAAATCTGTGTGTCGTATCATCAATAAAACTGCAAAACCAGTGCTAAATAAATTCAAGACAGATACTTTATAATTTCATTAGCATGAATAAATAATGATCTTATTCATTGACCTTGTAAGATATTTTATTCATGGATGTTAATCAGAGAATGTGCACAACGGTGAAACTGTTTTGCAGCCAATTAACTACATTTGGTAGTTAACAGTAGTGTATTGTCTAAACAAGTGTAATCAGTAAGAGGTTTAAACTTCACAAGACTTAATGAATAAGGCTGCAACAACACAGCCTTCTGGTAAATCTGCACAGCTAATGTGTAAGTCATTAAACTAAACAAACTAGACTGTATCAACCTCTTTTTTCAAATCAGACCTTTAAGAAAAGACTCAATCACTTGTTTTGTTGTATGTTAATGGGAATGTAAGATTTCTTATTTTTCTTTTTCATGCTTTCTGCGACTGTTTTTAGACTAAATAAATGCCTGAAAACCCTCCCAAAACCCTCTATATATGCTCTGAAATTTATGCTGCTTTCTAAATTACACATGCAGCGTGGCATGTATATTATTTCTTTGTACATTAGGCCTCACTAAGATAAGCAACTTGGGCATACTCATCGACATGTTATTCAGATGAACAAGATGGTTTACACACATCATCTGCTCCAAATACCTGTCTGTTCTCCCTCTCCCCAAACTCCTGATACAAAATAAGTCATTTGAAGGGTCCATTTGTTATTTGAAATCTTCCTTTCTCTTTAGAAAAAAGAAAGAAAACATTATTTATAGCTTTCTATGGTACTTTTCAAACAGAACCCACAGATGCTTTCACATCAGGTGACGATTTACAGTAGGATTACTACATATGATCAGAACTTGAAAGTATGTTCTAGTTTAAGCAGATTCTTCTTAACTGACACTAATTTAGAATTGAAACAGAATCTGTTTAATAGCAGCTCTAGAAATCTAGAAAACATCTCAGAACTGTATTCACCAACCATGATAGAACTACCTACCTCTTCAGAAAGAAGTATATGATTTTAATAAAGACGTTTAATAAAGATGTACATTAAAATATTTTGAAATGTGATAATCTGCACTGATACTCATTCCAATAAATCATTAAATTAAAAATAAATGATGCAAACTAGATTATGCAAAGACAGACAACTTACTGACTTTTACAGAACCCCAAGCCACTCTTAGAGCACATATAGCACAGGAAAGGTTAAACTTATTGTCTAAGCTTAGACTGAATTCCAACCTGAAAACACTGACAAAGCTCAAAACTAAAATCTGTCCTGTTAAAAAAAACCAGCTCTATTGAAAACATTACAAAAGGATTCAAGTTTAGTGCAACATCTATTTTCATCTGCTGCAGTGCATGCTCAGGAAGCAAAACTTGTCTCAAAAGAAGTCTTTCTTTTCCTGTGTTAAGAGAAATTTATCTCCTGATAGACATGATGTTCCACGACACGGCTCCTCAAAATGAGGACCACAGTTTCAAGTTCATTGACTCTGGATCACAGACATTATTCACAGCATAAAAAGTTACCAATTTAACAATACAACAAATTTCAGATTTCCATACTCAAACGAGAATTCCTCATTCACTCTTTTAAATGTTTTAGTATTTCAGGAACTCCAAAAAAGTAATTTAAGTAATTATTTCTGAAGGGTATTTCTTTCAATTTATTTAGAACTTTCAGTGTTACGTTAAGCATAAAAGCAAGCTACACATCCTTTTCCTTGGCTTTGCTAAACTTTGCTGCAGATTTCCCAGTAACTGTTGTAGCAGATAGACCTTAAAAAAATTCAGAGTGCTAGATTCCTTAGACATCACCCAATTCCAAAGGTAACTAAGCCTCAGATGAGCTCTAAGAATGCATTAAAGCCCTCTGTCTATACGGCTACAAGGAAAGGTTGTCGATACTTGTGATGCTCCAAGAGAGAAGTCTGAGTCACTGCTGTAGCCAACAGACTGTCTCTGGAGGTAGGTTAAGAAGACTCTTAGGTACCTGCCTTGGGGAGAGGAGATGGTTAGACAGAATAAAGAAAATTCTGTATCCGAAAAGCTCCATTAAAAACAGGAAAAAAAAATATCAAGAGACAAATCACAAAAATCGACTTAATGTGCCCCTTGCTCATTTAATACTACATTGCCTTCCCTCTCCCCTTCCTAGTGTTTGCCTCTCTGCTTATTCAGATTATAAATAATTTGGGTACAAATTTATCCTTACATCAGATAAAGAAGAAACTGATGGTGCTATTGACTGGAACATCTTGGATTGCTTATAACACAGTATTATGTTTTATTGTTAATTCTGTAGGATTTTTAAAATTTTGCTGTAAACAATTTCATCTTTAACTAAAATAAATGAATCTGGATTTGTGTTTATACCACTTTTTGCCACAATACTTAAAGGTGGTCTGCTCAAAGGCTAAATGGCTTTAAAAACCATTTGGCCTGGATTCTGGATGTGTTTGCATCATGGGTTTTGATGACAACTAACATTATTCTATTAGTATGAACTAATAGAATACTATTAGAGATAGTTTGAAAAGCTGAACAGAAGTTATGCAAACATAAAAAAAACATATACAGAAAAATATTTTATTTTACACTGGCTTAAAAATAACTGTGCTCAAACATTTTTTAGCTTAGTGAATGTATTGCCTATCGCCCCCCTGTATTATTTTTTTCATCCGTTAAGTTTCTTAACACAGAATCTGGAATTAGTTAAAGTATAACTTTTAACATTTAACTGCAGAGTAATTATGAAACTAGCAAAACTAAAACAGTCATACAACAAACAGCACTTAGTTTTCCCATATTTGCAGAAATCATTATTCTTGTAAGACAACAAATGCACGTCAATTTTAACAGAGATGTATGTGGTCAAGATCCAGATTTGGAATCAGTGTTCAGCATTAATCCATCAATTTTTCTGAATCCATAGTAAAATATTCAATTGTCCAATACTGTATTTTATTAAAGTCAGCAGAACACCACCAGAGTGAATTCTATTGGCTTGAACTCAATGTATTCGAATGTATATGAGTCTTTCTTAGGAAAATTGTAAATGTCTTACCTTTAAAGTCATCTCTTGGGCCTTGCATTTCCTTCTTGTTCATTTTTCTGTCAGTGCAGGAATTGTTATGGGCACCTTTGGAATTGTTTTCTAGGTAAGCTGAGCTTGTTCCTTTCTTGGAGGGATGAGGATCACAGAGTTTTGCATTAATCTTATAAAGCTCGAGGGCCTTAATGGCTGCTGCATTGTTATCCATACGGAGAAAAGTTGGACAGGAAGCACAAAATTCATTCGTGCAGGCTTCATTTCCACAGCCCTCGGTTAACTGGTGGTAGTAGCGCTCTATTAGATGCTTTGCAGCTGCTCGCTTCCTGTAGCAAACATTCAAACAGTAAGTACAAGGATTAGTGGAGCTTTCATATACAAAGCTCATTCAAAAGCATCAGCAAGGCAGAGATTAGTCAGGCACTGAAACACAAGATTTCTGTCAGAGAGAACACATCATAAGATTTTTTTTTTAAACGCAGGATTCTCATCTTGACAAATGCAAATATATTTAACACACAATTTATTTTGTGGGTTCTATGTAAGTAAAAGAGAAATCCTGTTTATGCATAGTTTTCAGCTTTGCATGGTAGTGCTACAGTGGAGACAATCTGAACTGTCACTAAAAAAGAGAGCAATTTGGATGCAAAACAAGGCTGCAATTGAAACAGAACGGGATGATGTACAGGTGTTGAATCTAATATATAGTACTGAGGCATGGTTGCCACTGACAGATGAAAAAGGCATGAAACACAAACAATTCAGACATTCATTTAGCAATACTATCGATACTACACTATTTTACCCATTTTAACAAGATTCCAAATGACTAAATTATTGCATTTAGTCTATTTAAATCCGTACAAAAAATATTCCTTGATTAATTAAACTGATGTTAAAAACACAGTTATAGATGAGCTGGATATATTTCTCCTCAGGTTAAATAAATTATATAGTTGTCTAAATAAAAGAAAAAAAAAAACACTCCAAAAAGCCCTATCTGCCAAATCCTTCTCTTGCTCCTGCCATTATAGGCGGCAAGTATGTATTCTGAAAATTCACAGTCGTATTGCAGTACAGGTCTAGTGCTCAGTACTATATATATGCACAAAAGAAAAATTAATTGTCTTATTAATAAGGTCACAGACTTCTACAGAAACATGCAAATAGTAAAGAAACCACTGGAAAGCTGCAGGTAACCAGGACAGAAGCAGCTGCATGCAGCACCAAGAGCACCATGTTTGACCACATGTCAGAAAGAAACCCCCTAAACCTTGACTTCATTTAAGATTTTAAGTTATTAATGAAAACTACCAACTATGAAAAATTTCAAACATTCTGACTAGGTTTAACATACAGGCTTTTTATGGAACTTTAGTGATACAGTACTATAAAGATGAGAGCATCAGAAATTGTGATATTAACTTAAAATTGCCTTTTCTGATGTTGATGCACGCACAGATTCTGCACAGAGCAAGTACTTCAGAACTGAACTGCTGGACCCACTACTCAGCACTGGCTGCACCTCACTATTAATAACGGCTGGTTAAATAGCAGTTTCAATGCAGCTACTTTAAAAGGGAAAATGTTCTGAGAGAGACTACTGAGGTACGCATTACTCAGCAATAAGACCTCTGCCTCTTTCTTTTCACCCTTCAAGATCTCATGATCCCAGAGAAGAAAATATATCTTACAAGAAAAATAATTACTTTGATGTCTACCTGAGGTTTCAAATGTCCCAGTGCTTTCCAAGGAAAAGAAAACAAACAAAAAAACAGCTAAGGAGAAAGGTTTCCCTAGCACTTTGAGGTGGACGTGGAAAGAAAAAGCAGCATGAGCAATATCATTAAAAGCATTACTGTGTAAGAGGGAATAGCTATATTCTAACCTAAGGGAAGAGTTCTAGTCTCTCACATTTTTACATGTAGATTTAGGAATATCTGCCTCTCTCCATGTACATCTAAAAATAAGTGGGGTATTTTAATCTTGTCTTTCATACTTCAGCGCTCAGTAGAAAGGCTTTAAGAAAAACCAGCCAAATCCCCCCAAAGCAACAGCGTTTTAATAAAACTTGGACCAATAAATTATTTCAGAGACAACTATTTCTGAATGCAAAACTTCGTGCTTTGGTCATTCCTGACTTTCGATCATTCCAGACCTCCAGATTTAGAGTGTAAAATATTGCAATTTGCAAGCAGGTTAAATATTTACTATGAAAAAGCTGACCTGAGCTGTGGCCACCAACATGCACACCTTTCTAGCTCACACATCTAGTTTGAATAAAGTTATATCAGTGTATAAACACTGATACATTAACAACACATTTTATCATCCTAAACAGCATTCCACTCCATTTTCATCAGATCATGTCTGAGATGCCAACAGATAAAGCTAAGCTTAGACTTGTCTCTAACAGTTAACTTCTGAAGGGCTCAACGTTTTTTTTGCTTTTGTTTTTTAGCTACGAATTACTTCTCAAACTTTGCCATGCCTACAATAAGGCTGTTTGTACAAACACTTTTATTTTGGCTTGAGGTTAGAGACTCACTGACTCAAGTTCTCTCAAGCTCTACTAGAGACAGGTCTGACTGTATTTGTTGTATTTTAAATTTTTTTTTAAAATCAAGCAAACAATATGGTGTCCAACAGTACTAGAATACAGCAGTATTAGAATTTCACAGAATATCCTTAGTTGGAAGTGACCCACGAGGATCAAAGTTCAACTTCTGGCTCTGCACAGAACCATCATCAAGAATCACACCATGTGCCTAACAAACACTTCTTCAACTCAGGCCTAGTGCTGTGACCACTTCCCTGGGGAGCTTGTTCCAGTGCCCAACTACCCTCTGGGTGAAGAACTTTTTCCTAATATCCAACCTAAATCTTCCCTGACACAGTTACATGCCATTCCCTCGGGTCCTGTCACCACAGACAACAGATTGGCGTCTTCCCCTCATCAGGAAGCTGTGATGAGCTATGATGAGGTCTCCCCTCAATGTCCCTCTCCAGGCTGAACAGACCAAGCGGCCTCAGCCACTCCTCACATAGCTTCCCTTCAAGGCCATTCACCATCTCTGCAGCCCTCCTTCAGATGCTCTCTAATAGCTTTTATATCATTCTTATATTGCAATACCCAAAACTGCACACAATATTCAAGGTGAGGCTGCCCCAGCTCAGAGCAGAGCAGGACAATCCCCTCCCCTGCCTGGCTGCTGATGCTGTCCCTGATGCCCCCAGGACATGGTTGACCCTCCTGGCTGCCAGGGCACTGCTGACTCATGTTCAGCTTGCTGCTGACCAGGGCCCCCAGGGGCCTGTCTGTGATGCAGGTCCCAGGAGCACTTGTATTTGTTGAACTTCATGTGGCTGGTGATTGCCCAACCCTCTAATTTGATGAGGTCTCTCTGCACAACCTGGCTGCCTTCCAGGGAGTCAACAGCACCTCTTCAGTACCACTGGCAAAACTACTTTGCATACCTTCAAGACCCGTGCCCAAGTCATTCATGAAGATGTTGAGGAGGGACAAGGACAGAGCCCTGTGGAACTCCACTAGTGACACGTCACCAGTCTGATGTCACCCTATTTACTGTAACCCTGTGTGCCTAATCTGTGAGCAAGGTGCTCACCCCTCCCATGATGTATTTATCCAGCTGCATTCTGGACATTTAATTCAGAAGGATACTGTGAGAGAGTATCGAAAACTTCATGGAAATCCAGAAAGATGACATCGACTGGCTTCCCTTGATCAACTGCATGGGTTACCTTGTCATAGAAAGAAATTAGGTTCGACATGAACCCACGCTGGCTGTGACAGATGTCTGCAGTGTCCTTCATGTGTTTTTCAATAACTCCCAGAATAATCTTGTCCATAATTTCACCAGGCACTGACGTGAGATTTCAGTCCTGTAGTTTTCCGGGTCATTCTTCCCACACTTCTTGAATATTGGGCCAACATCGGCTTGTGTCCAGTTGACTGAGACCTCTCTACATTCCCAAGATGATTGAAAAATCCTTAAGAGAGGCCTTGTGATGACATGAGCCATCTCTTTGAGTATTCTTGTAGGAGTTCTGTAAGGCCCCATAAACTTACAGGGATCCAGCTGGATCCTCCCCCTCTCCCTGGCAGCTACTCCACAGATTTTCACATTACCTCAGACAAATGATTTAGGTAAACAAATAAATTAAAGTGAGGACACAGACCTCAGAAGGTACAAGAGAATTTTCCAAGCCTTCCATAAGAGCTACCCTTACTGAGGTACATCGATGAAAGGACTTACAGAAAATGCAGTTCTGAGTAAGTCAGTGTGCGATTTTACAAAATAGATATTCCATACCACATTCCCACTGGTGTACTTCAGGTATTATTATCATTGTCCATTGCCAAAAGCCCACATTTCCTATTTCTACATTATTCAGCACAAGAACTTGTAGCATATTATCTGTATTGTCCAAAAGTGAAAACTTGATCTCTTTCTACATTTCCCTGCTCATTTAGTATGCTGAAAATGAAAGTTCTTGGCCTGAGGCATTAAAACTGGTTCATCAAGCAACGTAACATAAAACCACTCTCTATTCTTAGCTCATGCTACACCCATGAAGACCGCAGCTCTCTTTAAGTTCCTATAAAGGGATCTGGTGAAGAGCAACTGGTCCCTTAGAAAACTCAAGGTCTAATTCTCTGTACATTAGCACACACAGTTACTACTGTAGCTTTGACTGTAGGGACTGACTTGCATACACATTTCCAAATACCCATTATTGTTGCACATCCAACTGTGAAACTGCACTGGTGTGGCTGCAGTTGTAAACATTTCACAGGCATATCCTTATGACTGAAGGATAACTTCCCACTCAGTGGGCCTTGTATAACCTCCTCAAGCAATATGCACTGCTTCAGTGAGGAGGAGAGGCACCTAAAATAGACACCCAACTTCCTTTCTTAAAGTCCAACAATTTCACAAGCACACTTTTCTGTTTAAAATGAAATTACCATTCACTGACATAGTTTGCAATAGCTACAGAAAAAAGAATTGTCTTTAGGCTTTCCATATGTTCTGTAGCTAATAAAAAGCCAGATAAAAAGTACTTTGCATTTGTAATTTAAATGGTGCCAAAATTGTGGAGTATCACAAGAAACATGTACCACCAAGCCAAAGGTGAACTGGCCTGCATTTTCTGTAGTAATTTTTGAATGCCTAAAACCTGTAAGAAACAAGGATTGAGTGCACTGGTTCAAAAGTTCCTATGAAACAGAATTTAATTCGCATTTCTCAAATACTTAAACTAAATAAAGAGAAATACCATGTAAAGGAATCTCTTGCCACAGAGAAACTCAGAAGTTTAAACATTAAAGAATTTTTGAAAGATCTGAAGCATGTAATAACTTAAAGTTCCCCTACAAAGCATTTACATTCAAGCTTACACTTACATTCAAAACTTGCCTGAAGTTTAAAATATCTGCATAACTGCATCATTTTTGCTCGTAAGTTTACCTAAATTTTAGAAATACACATGGATGTTTCACTCTTGTCTGGAAATAGCAGCATGAAATAACACGCTTCTGAATGGTTTCTGCTTAGAACACAATAAATTGTTTTATTACTTTTACACATAAATCTCACACTGGACAGGAGTGTTGATCTGCTGGAGGGCAGGAAGGGATCTGGACAGGCTGGATTGATTGGGCCAAGGCCAGCAGCATGAGGTTCAACACGGTGAAGTGTCAGGTCCTGCCCATGGGTCACAATAACCCTGTGTTGTGCCACAGGCTGGAACACAGTGGCTGGAAAGCTGCCCAGTGGAAAAGGATCTGAGGGGTGTGGTTCACAGCACTTGAACATGAGCCAGTGCATGCCCAGGTGGCCAAGAAGGCCAGTGGTGACCTAGCTTGAATGAGAAATAGTGTGGCCAGCAGGACGAGGCTGTGATCTCCTTGTTCTTGGACACTGAATCCCATGTTCAGTTTAGGGCGACTCACTGCAAGGAAGACATTGAGGTGCTGGAGTGTTTCCAGAATAGGGCAATGAAGCTGGTGAAGGGTCTGGGGCACAAGTCTTATGAAGAGCACCTGAGGGAGCTGGAGGTGTTTAGCCTGGACAAAAGGTGGGTCAAAAGTGACCTTCATCACTCTCTGCAATCATCTGAAGGGAGGCTGTAGCCAGGTGAGGGCTGGTCTCATATCCCAGGCAACCAGTGACAGGACAAGAGGAAAATGGCCATCAAGCTGTGCCAGGGGAAGTCCAGATTGGACATCAGAAAAAAACTCTTCACAGAAAGGGATGTCAAGCTTTGGAATGGGCAGTCCACAGAGGTGGTGGAGTCATCATCCCTGCCTGGAAGTGCTCAAGAAATGACTGGACATAGCACTTTGTCTGACGGTCTAGTTGATAAGGTGGTGATGGGTCAAAGGTTGGACTTAATGATCTTGGAGTTCTTTTCCAGCCTTGATGATTCTATGATTCCTCTAAGATGGCTAATTTTATTACGTGGAAATCTACAACAGCCTGTTATACAATGGCTATTAAGAATTTAGAAATGCCAAAATGTTAGTAAGCAATTTTCTTAACCAAAAAAAAAAAAGAAAAAAAAAGGCATTAATATGCGTGGAAACTAATATGCGTGGAAACTACGCTTGTCTTTTGGGTAAGAAAAAAACCAGGAACCTGTTTTTTTTTTCAGTACTAACAGCAAAACAACTTTCAATAGATGTGTTAACAGAGGCATAAAGAGACACATCTGCAACAGTTATACTACACTTTGGCAACAAGACGACCAGCATATCAAAAACTGTTAAAGAAGGTGTTGCAGATCTTTGTGAAGTTAAATATTGCTTTGTGCAAGTTTCAGCTTCAAACCTTGCATGTTGTTTTTCCTGCTTCTGTTTAGTTAGAGTAAGAACAGCAGTGCTAGAAAAGACAAGCTTCCAGCAATAGCACTGCCCACACAGAGCCTTTTGAAAAGCCCTGCACACCAAACTGCCAAACACTCCACCCACAGCTGGAGCCCAGCCCTTTGTTCCAGCAGCGCTGTAACACCTTTTGCCTGCCTCAGCCTCTGGAACGACAGCAAACGTGCACCTGTCAAATGTGCACGTGCATGGAGCTCACATTTTCCAAACTCCATTCTTTCCAGTGTGGTGGACCCCAGTAACAGGGGTGGATTGTGAGCCCCCCTTGGGCTTAACCCAAGGGACCTCCCTTCCCACTGTGTATTCTAGATCCATCGTGCCTCTAGGAACATCATGTGCTGACAAAGGCATGGCACTTCCTCAGGAAGGGCAGCCCTGAGAACAGGTCTGTCCTGGCTACATGGAGCAGTGCAGGAAGATTAAGGGAGTGAAGAACACAAGTCAGCATCTCTCTTGCAATCTTGCCTCAGAAAGATTGTCTTGCTACATTCATATTAAAAAAAAAAAAAAAAAAGAAGAGTTTCGAAATTGCAAAGAATCCCATCCTCAAAAGCAGAGGGGAGGAAAGATGAATGCACAAAAATCTGTATGAAGACAGCCATACCTTTGCCTTGATATGTGACACCATAATATAGAGAGAGAAAACACATGAACAGATAAGAAGTTATTGTTAAACAATCAAATTACATAATTTAGTGCTAAGGAGGTTTTAAGAAAGTTATATTAATCGAAGTTGAAAGTTAATGATGTGTGACAGGAGCAGATAGAATATGCTGACCATAACAATTCTAAGACCTGAATAAATGCTAAGATAAAAAGGACACCTAAATCTGACCTAGCACCAAGATGTTCATCACATGGAGACCCAGAATTTGAAAAGCCTGGGATAAGCAAGACTTACATATAGAAGATTTTGCTGTGTAAGAATCTGAATATTTTCTTTAAATTTCTTTTCATTCACACGTGAATCATATAAGACTATGCTCTTGGTAAAAAGCTTTGCAATTCAAAACATGGAAATAAATAAAGCAATTATATCAGCCAACCAGAGCAAAACCAATCATTCATTGTGCAAACAAAAAAGCACTTGCTTTAGTCCCTGCATTTACTAATGAATTTTAGGTATGTAAATAACACAGTAACTATTTTAGCAACACAGCAGGCTTGCAGGTCGACTCTACCACTCAACCTGCCATTCCACCTTATGTGGCAAGAGCAGCTAGGCAGCAGGATTGCAAAAATTCTCTGTAACAGGTGTAGTACACATCACATTGTGATACAGTTTAAAAAACACTTAGTGTTGCAAATATACTGTATAACTACTAGTCAAATATGTGAATTCCTACAGGATCTGGCTCACATTTATTTTAGATAGCTAAAATTTATGAAGTCAAGGCCACTCTGACCACTGGTCTACACCAAAATGAAAAATTACTCAGCTATAACACAGAAAAACTTACTACTGTAAATTATTTTTTATGTTCAGTTTTAAGGAAGATAAATCACACACATAAGAATTGTCAAACTTCTAGAAGGCAAAAAGTTTTGCTGCCTTTTCCTTCTGATTTATCCTACATCCTTAAAGTCTTTGTTTCACACCAGTCTAAGTGAGTGCTGCTGATACATCTTTGCTTAGAATGCACAAAAACAAGTAATCCAACTGATAACATCCAGGTGGACTATTGCCTGACTGTAGCCTTAGCCCTTTTTGGCTAGGCCAGGGAAACAAAAGGGCACAATTCAGCTTGCTACAGGAACCATAAACCACAATGCAGCATGGGCCACTACTGGAGTAAGAATAAGAGACCATGGCAGAGCTTTTGCCCTGTGACCTCTAACGCAGCAATATGCAGAGTCCAGGTATCAACAGGTAGAGTCACCTCTCAGGTCAGGATCCCAGTAACCTTCACTCCTAAGAAAGCAGCTGGACAGCACTTTGTTAGTAGATGGTATGAGTGAGGGAAAAGAAATCTGTCATAGCAGAATTGCTTCTCCTAGTGCAAGAAAAGGCTTCACTGCAGTGAATTGCTAATAACATATTAGAAAAGCCCTCAACTGTTCCCTCCTCCTCATTTTTCAGGTATGCAGTCCAATGTGTGGGGGGCTCACTGCAGTTCTTCTCCTCCTTAAGTCGGGCAGCTACAGCAGAGAAGTTCTTGAGCAATTCACAACTATGTCCCTAGCCTGCAAAACATCCTGAAAACAGCATCCAGCCCATGGCATGTAAAATGCTAGACCACTGGGGGGAAGGCGTGAAGGAGACAGTTTAAGGTCAGAGAACAAGTTTGTGGCAGAAGAAAAATGAACCCAGATCCTTTGAAGCTTCAGACAGCACACCAACCACTGGGCTACATTCCCTCTATTATTTTGGAACTTATGCTGTAAGCCAGAAGAGCAGTTTGTGGTTTCCCTGCTTGAGTTCTATGACAGGACAATCTGAATAGCTAGAAAAGAATTTTATTTGCTAACTCACAGAAGAATAAAGTCTCAAATAATTTTTTAATGGTCCTCTAACTCCTGCAACCTCTTTGAATTTCGAATTGAAATGAACGTTTCAGCCCACCCACCACAATGTTGATTTTAGTTCATCTTGGCTTCTAACCTAATGAAGACAGACAAAAAGAGGTTCAGACCTGTCAGCAAGATGCTCTGTGAATATTGTTTAGTGAAAGAGAGCTAGTTTTCTGTTTCTAGGAGTAACTGGCATATAAATTCACCAAATTAACTCACAATTTCTTTTTCTCAGTTCAACAATCCATCTGCCACAACAGATACCAGCAGGTATTGTGCCTTACTACTGAAGTATCTTCAAACCCATGCAAGATGTTAGTGAATGGCAGGTAGAAATTACACCCTGTAAGATTTCTGGCACTGTATTATGCTACCATCTACTGGTTCACGTTAAATTAAACCTCTGAACTTCCCCTCCAAATCATTCACCCTCAAAAAAAAATCCGTTTCTACAGAGGCTTAAAATTGTAAAAATTGCATAATATTAATTAGAAATTTTCTAAGGTAATTTCACAGTTCTACTCAGCTTTTGTCTTTTTTTTATTAAGCAGATGCAAGACTGACTGTTATATACGTTCAGAACATTTTTAATCAAGATAAACCAAACTCATCCACTCATTTACTTACATTCGGCTAGTTTCAATGTTCTCAGAGTGCGGTTCTCCTGGTGATCTGCAAAACCAGATAGAAAACCTTAAGCACTGCTTGCTCGTTCAAGTCATTACAATATGAAGTTATGAAAGATGGAATGAGATGAGTGTATTATTGCCACTAAAAGCATCAACTTTTTGATACTTGCAGATTTAATTTATCAAACTTAAGAATACAGTTTATTACATAAAACATGATAGTACAATTAAGCCGAATTTCCCTAAGAAGGAGAGCACTTTTTCCCCACTGCTTACACAACAGGAGCCATTAGGGAAGAGATCTGCTGGCAATACTTCCGCATTCAGGCTGTTTAGTGCTCCTGTTCTGAGCTAATTCTTCATAACCACTTCTGTAACCAAAACATGCACTAAAAGATTATCAGTGATCAGCTGCAACCAAAATTCTCTACAGAGCTGGACTCTAAGAAGTAGCAGCTCAGAAGCAGGGTCCAAAAGAATCTCAAAGCAGATCTCACATCTCTCTCCACCTGAATTCGAGGAGCTAATCTCACAAACTGCTTTCCGTTTTCCTCAAGAGATCAGCCAGTAATATTCAGAATTAAGTGTTATTGCCTGGCACAAGCTGCACTTGTGTTTAGCTTTGCAACCCCATTGACTTAATTTACAGAGTAATTCAAGGGGTATAGCTCAATACAAACTTAAAGTAGACTAAATTACATTTACTTAGCTCCTCTTTACTCCCGTGTTCCTTAGGACAGCACTGATTCAACTGTAAACGTTTTTTAGGCAGTATTTTTTTTCTCTCTTTGAGGGAGAACTTCCCCCTAGCCAGTGAGTTTGTAGCCAGACAAGCCAGAAGACAAGGCAGTACAAATGCAGCAGTTTAGATTCCCATCATCTTAGGATGCCTTGAAATAAAATCTTATAGAACCTTCGCTTGAGTACAAACTTTGGTACAGTTGACCAGAACTGCCATGCTGGAAACACTGTGCAAGGAGGGGAAACAGAGCACAGCCATTCCAGTAAAACTCTGCAGCTTAGATGAACAAAAATGTCTTTCACAATAGCTCTCTAAAAACAGAAGTGAGCTAAAATCTGCAAACAGAACTATGTAGGTTTCACCAGAGTCTGCTGGGAGACTTCAATTAGGACAGCTAAGCAGACTTTCCTATACCTTTACAGAGAAAAAAATCTTTATTTATAGGAATGTAATTTCTAAATTTCTTTACTATATAACTATCTACAATATTCTAAATGCTATTGAAATCTCCACATGTAACCTGATATAATCCTTTTATCCTGTTTCATTCTGCTAATTTACTGGATGGTCTCTCCTATTAAAGCTTGGACTGCTCTTCAAATTCTCTACTAAAATTTTAGTTCTTCTTCTGAAATATCAGAACTTTTTTGATTCTACTAAACAGAACCAGCGCCTAGAAGGCATTTCTGGCAGACAGCTTATATATAAATCCTAGGCTAGCTGGATACTGTGTGGTGACAAATGATGCAGAACACAGATAAACTGTTTGTATTTCATTAACTTATAAAATTTAACGGACACTAGGGACAGAATTCAGAACTTCCTATTTAACTAACTTCATACTCATGCTTAAAATGTAAATACCCTTTAACTGGAAAATAATAAAAACTGTCCAATCTCAAAATCTGGCCTCTATTTATTACCTCCAATTTATGTTTCCCTTACTCATTAAATTCAGGACTGACAAAGCAGTTGCTGATAAAAATAATGCTCAGCAGCAAAACAAATAAAATTTTCCCTTTAATTCTGGTGACCTAAGCAAGCCTCTAAACGATTAGTGAAAAGAATCTCAATTTTTTTCCCACTTATTCACGTGATCATGTAAGTGTTAAAAGCTGGAATAGTAGAAAGAGGCATATTTATATTTACACTGGTTAGCTCCTCTATTTACTTCCAGGACTTCAGAAAATGGTAGCAAAATGTCTGGATATTTAAGGCTTTGCTCTCTTAATTCTAGTATTCGGACATACAACATATATGAGCTTCGGGAAAGAGTAGTGCTTTTAGTTGTTATGAAAATGCAAAAGAAATAGTGGTATTAAAAGAAAACCATCAAGAATACTGATTACTTTCAGCCTTTTAAATAAAAAGCAGTATGAAGAATTACAGAAAAAGAGCTGACTGGCATCTAAGCTCTGCACAAAAAAAAGTAGCCTGATGATGCGCAGTACAGACGTGTAAACAGCTAGCAGTATATCCAAAATCTTTTCCTATCCTCATTATTTTTGAGAATATTATCAGGGCTGTAAAAAGACAACCCAGTTCAGTGTATGTTACTCAAAAAACAAAAGTTGCATCTACAAGATAAACAATAAAAGAAAAAACACCATCTAGTTGGGTCAAAAAAGGTCTGGTCCTCTAAGGTAAGTGGCTCTGCAGAACACAGGGTGAAAATTCCTTCAGTTGACTGTTTTAGAAAACATAAGCAGATCTGCTATAACTATGATTTGCAGAACTATTAATGGACATTAACTCGATTTAAAAGGTTTCAAATGACGATGTAAGCACCTAATAAAATGAGCTTTGAATACTCAGTAAAATGAAGTGGAAGATCAAACTAATTACAGGAATTGTACTTGTTTGCTGAGAAGCTATTTATTTTGCAATACCCAATTGTTTACAAACAAGATACCTTGTTATTTCCTGTGAGCAGGCAACAGTACTGAAAAACAACTATATAGTACGGCAAGATGTCCTTTCATCATGCTTAAAATCTGAAACAAGAGTTCTGTTCAGAGAAAATCTCAGAGCAAATGCTCTTAAAAACTTCAGCTTTGAATTAAATTGTAGATACTGATCACAAGACACCAATTAATCTGAATACTGCAGTATGAGCTCACAAATTCAAATGGTGGCTCATTTCCAGTAACACAGGGAGCAACTTCTCCATTCCACAAGCCACTCCCTTTACCTCCAGTGTACCTCTCTAGATGAGAAAAGTAATGGTATGTAAGCTTCACACACTTTAATGTCATTAAGCCTCCCAGATAAATACTTCAAAACAAAAACTGAACACATGCTTGGATAAGTATGCTAAACAATTTCTACAGAAATTCAATATGACAGTAAAAATTACTAGACTTCTAAATGATAGTATTGTTCTTAAGAGGGGTATCATGGAGCATTATAATGCTTGCATTTTAAAAAGCAGGCAAGGACAAACTAAGTGAGCTTTGAAATCACTGTAAGCAAGAGTCTAAGTCCACTTTGCCAGCTGACTTATCTTAAACAAACAATATAACTTAATAATATTTATAAAACTAACTTCAAGCCATACAAATTAAATACCTTAAAATAAACATTATAGTAGAGAAACTCCTGAGAAACAACCTGATATGTTTCATGCTTACCTTTTACAAGCTGTGGCCATTCGGTGACATCAGGGTGATCACAATTTTGAGTCACTGATCAAAACCGAGTTGTTGCACCAGTCTTGTATCACGCTGGGCTAAGCATAAGCTTAACAATTCTAAATAAGTAAAAATAATTCAGTTAAAAGTCCTTAAAAAATATTTTCAGCCAATTCTCTAAATAAAAAAAAAGAAAAATATTGATGCTAAGCATTGTTTTATCAGCAAGATTAAGATTTACTTACATTTATTTTTTGCATGGCATTCTAACTTCTAGAATAACTCGTTATAGTACAATCAACCAGTAAACTTGAAATTTCAGGAACTTATTTTTAGTAATTCTAAAAAACCAAAAGCCATACCCATCTCTTGGACCAGTGGAAAACACCCAATTGTCAAGACAATAAGCATTCAAAGACCTGGAAGTGCGTGCAAAAACATGAACTCTAATTTCTAACTACAATAAAATTCTGGTAGATGTTTTGCTGCTACAACTCAGTTAACATTGTTTCTTAGCAAGGCTCTGTTCCCAGGGGAGCAACAAGTAACCTGAACTTTGCTGTGTGCCTCTCCCCAAAAACAAGAAAGCTATAGCGATGCAAAAGTTTCAGAGGAGCGACCTTTGCTGTCTATGGCAAATCTTTTAGGTTCTTTGCTCCATTTATATCATGTGTCCTCTCTCCTCTCCCTTAAATTTTCAAAAGTATATTTTACCTGTCAATTGTTTCCCGTGATCTGGCTCCACTGGTATAAATTGAAGGGTTGGTCCTTTACTTTGTCACGCAGGTGGCAGCCAATGATCACTCAGCAATACTCGTGCCCAGAGCGCCCTGGGACCACCCCAGCTGATTACTTCCATGGCTGAAAAGGAACCAGTTAGTCTCTTACCTACTGCTATTATCTACTCTAAACTAAAGTTAACAGATAAATATTTCCAAACATAATCCTCAACACTCAATTCATCCCATTCTCTCTCCCCACCCAAACTCCTAAGTGCGCTGGAGAAAGCCAGAAAAGAAAAAAGGCCTCTGAAGAAGAATCAGATGATAAACAGATTTTGCTTTTTACTAATACAAAGTTTTGATAAAAATTGCAATGTTAATAATGTATTTAGTAAATAAAAAGTTATCTTACTTTCTCTTAAGAGCAGTAGCTATGAAGAGAGACCTCTGTATAGTATCCTGAGAAGTTTATTCCTGTAACCCAGATGAAACCCCACATTTGCAGGTTGCCATGCAGCAAAAGCCTCACACAGAATGAAGGTGCACAAAGCTATTGAGGGCACAGCCACAGCTCTGTGTAACACCTGCAGACATAACAATCTGGTGCAAATACTAAGAGAGCACATCAGACAGCTTTAAATATTTAGCAAAAAACATTTATTTCTTTACTGCACCCTCTTTTGTGCTTCAGTCCAACCTATAACAAGAGTATTACAGTAAGACCTTAACGAGGCTCATGATTCTTAAAAGTTTGTCAGAGAAGCTCCCCTGTTTTGCCAATCAACTACAATTTGCCATTCTGCTATAAACTCTGCACAGAACAAAATTTGTCTTAGTTTCAGAATGATGCTTATTAGTTTTATTATTCATTGAGATAGGTAAAGTGCCATCTGGTGATTTTAACATCAGTAATATTTGAGTGTTCTCACCATAACACAATTACAGTTGACACAAAAAAAGTAAAAAAGAAATAGGCTACCAAAAATTTCCAAATCAAAACAGAGGTTCTTTAGTACTTATGTTTCATAGGTGCAAATCGTCAAAATTTAACTGAGCCAATGCCAGGACCACAGAACAACAATTAAAAGTCAGTTGGAAAGGTTCCTCATCTGTTAACATTACAGAACAGGGCAAAGATTTTCCATTTAATGTTTGCTGACCATCAGCTGTACAGAAAGGCACCCAAGATGCTGATGCAAGACTAAGAAGCTGTAAAACACTGCTCTGCTTACGACATTCTGATTAAGGCCTGAAAACGACCATTTTCAGGCAAGCCTTAATTTTGAGGAAACAGAAGCCTATTCAAACACTGCTTCTAGCACTTTGCCCAAGTAACTTCTAGTATACTGGTCAGAGGACAGTGGTATCATCTCTAAAGCCTCACTGGCTGGGAAACCTGCATTCTGTCTTGACTACTGGAAGTACCAGCTCATGTTCTGGAGTGTTCCTGATCAATGACTCCCTACCTAGACTTGGCCCTATATCACCCAGACTATTAACAAAAGTTTATTACAGTAGTCTTCCATTCAAATGGAAGCATGCTGGAACACCAGGCTGTCATCAACCTTAGTAAAACAGAGTTTTCCTGAGGCTGTTTCATATGGGAGAAGTCATGAACTGTCAACAGTGAAGGAGCAGATGAAATGCTGGTGCTGGATTCAAACATCACCAGATTTTCAAATGTTAAAAAATATACATTAAGTTGGCAGCTTCATAGTCATAGTCAAGACAAGCCAAGGCCTGATACAGATCCAGCTCTGTTAGTCTGATTTACCACCCCACTGAGCAGAGTATCTACAGCAGTTCTGTGATGGGAGGCAATGTCTGAAGTGTCACAAATCTCACTGAGCTGAAGTTAACTCACCTATGTTTTGTTATGAAATTTGTATCTACAACTGAATTTGTCATGGGTCAGAGCTTTGAGTCAGGTAGTTTCAAGCATTTCTGATTTGTTGCATGATACCTTAAAACTAGACTTACTATACTGTGGTCTGAAATTCTCATGCTTCTTTTCAGCAGTCTAGGTGCAAAAAACCTTAATGAATCATTTTATTCTTTTATCTCCTTCTCATCCTACCTTCTCCACCTATCCTTGCTGCCACTCCTGTGGGACAGAATATGACAGGCAAAGATTCAGATCATACAATTAATTTTTCTAAAATCTTACTCATTCATGCATCAGCAGAGTAGTGTCTGCTGGGAAAGAGACCAGCATGCTGAAACACAGGGTGGGTGGTGAAGGAGACTGCCATCAAAGATTTATTCTGAATATATTTCAAAGGACATTTTGACTGCTTGATACAAACAAGGCACAAAAATCCCCAACCTGGTTAAGAGCGCCAAAAGACACTACATGATTAGGAAAAATCACACTGATGAATACATTAAGATCTTGGATAACAGCATTATGAATTGTGAATTGGTCTACACCAACTGCTCTCCTGTCACAGGAATTTCCCTACAAAAAAAGTCCTCTGTTTATAACTTATCTTATAGAAGACAGAAACAGAAGTCCCAGAGTAGATATTTATTTATACTACTCAAACAAATTTCCTTGGTCCTCACTGTTATGATCAGCATAGCTTACAGTTTAGGCTTTTACAGACACACTGAGCAGCTGAAGGTATGAAAGGAAGTTTGTGCCTGTGGAGTTGTCCAAGAAACCCAAGATGGCTGCCAGGCTCTTTGGACTGGGCAGGCTCCAGAACAGACACAAATGTGTCTGCCTAGTGACTATTTACTAGGGGCAGAATCAACCAGGACTGCAACAATCCCTATTACAGTTAGCAAGACAATAAATAAGGATCTAAGCCTTCAAACCATGTATTTGAAGAAATTTGTGACTTGAACTAGCCCTTATCAAAAAGGAATGGGATAAATAACGTTTATGCAGTGAGATTTGGAACAACATTTCTCCAAGATGGCACAGGAGAATATTTTCATAAAAGAATGTTCCTGTCAACTCAAGGAGTTGAAGGAGAGTGAAAGAACAAGAGATCAGAAAGGAAGCTCAGACGCATCAAAAGGGGCTAAAAGCAACTTTGTTGCATATTTGGTGAAACATCTCCGTACATTTCCTTAAACCTTCAAAGTCTACAAGCATGAGGCCAGAGGAGGTCCCCAATTTCAACATACAAAATCTAAAGCCACACCCTGGAGAATTTAAGTACTTATTTTTCAGCAACCAAAATAAAGGCAAATTACTTCCAGGTACCAATCACTTATTTGAACACTGTTACTTACATGGATTCCCTAAACCTACTACTATCCCTGGGTTATTTCATGGTCACCTTCTGTGAGAGCAATGCAATCTGGCAGCTGACACACAGTATCTGAGGTCTAGGAAGATCCCCTAGAGTATGAACACTTTTCCTTATTTTCCTGATTGACTTATTAAAAGAGTGGCATTTGAGGGTAGTGGCACTTGTAAAAATTTAGGTTTCCTTTACAAAGCAATTTTAAGTATCTACCCAAGTAATCTTTGATCCAAAATTAAGATTCTCTTTTTGTTCTATGATGAAAATAGGGGCGATTCACTGTACAATGAAGTAGCATGATCTACCTTACCTTTCAGTATCAGAATTTGAGTTGCTTAATTAAATATAACCATCTCTCTCAAGAATATTCCACTAAACACAACTTTTGAGGGTCTTCTCAAGAGTCTTTGTGAATGCCCCAAGAATGAATTTACATATTTCCAGAATGACTGAGTACCACGATGAAACAATCATCTATACAATAAGAAACTGACACCTAATAGGAGAGCTGGCCTTCTATAATTCAATCTAAATTGTCATATGCAGAAAAAAAAAGTAATAGGCATGTTTGAGCTTATATTTCTTCACAAAGTTGGGAGTACAAATTACTTTTCTTGCCTGCATGCTGCTTCCAATGCACAAAACATAAAAAGATAAGCTTTCTTCATCTGATTAGTAGGCAAAATTATTACTGATTCTACAGTAAAATAAAATAGCCACTAATACAACCTGATCATATAAATCCTAATAGAGCCAAAAAACGCCCCAGCCAAATAGCAATAAGGCTTCTATAAAGATTTTTTTCGCCACTGCCTGGTAAACCAAGCAATTCAACTAGTAACAACAAATGCAAAATCACATTAGTTAGAAAACCAAAAGAATTGGCCTCTGTCCTGGAAAATGCCAGGCTGACTAAAGCAGTCAAAACTGATGTACAAATGTACACATACTCCCATATATTACAAAAAGAATGACAGATATGACTCATGAAAGGTCCTTGGAAGAGTGTCTGTTCATGTGCACAAAGTACTTCACACATCTTCCAAACTTAAACTCAGTTCTCCGATTATTTAATACTCTTTAAAAGTGTTCCAGAAGTAATAGAAAAGAGCCATAAAGACAGCATGAAGATAGAAGAAAATGCCTTGTGATTAGACAATGAAAAGAGTTCAAAGTTAATCAAGTCTATCAATATATATACATATATATACTGGAAGAAACTAAGTATTCTCATAGCAAAAAAAAAAATACATAGAGATATTCTGACTGAAAGAATGCATACAAAATCCCCATGAATAGAAACTGAAGGCTCACAAATTCAAATTACAGCAGGAACATAAGCATGCAGGATAATGAGAACACTTAATACTTGAATAAATAATTTGGGATGGGAATCTGAATTTGCTACTATTTTCTAATAAAAGTTAGTGCTACTCTGGAATTTTCAGTAAAATACTGAAATGTTTGCAATGAAAAGTTGTTACTTTTCAGAAGTTTCATAAAGGTAGAATTTTGTGCATCTCAATACAAAGAAATCAAACACAGATTTACAGAAAAGCTCCATCCTATAATATCTGTATACTTACTTTGATGTCAATATTCTCCACTGTACTAGTTTTGGCTGGAATAGAGTTAATTTTCTTCATAGTAGCTAGTGTGGGGCTGTGTTTTGGATTTGTGTTAACACAGGGATGTTTTTGTTATTGCTGTGCAGTGCTTTCATAGATTCAAGGCCTTTTCTGCTCCTCACCACACCAGGGAGGGCGCTGGGGGTGCACAGGGAGTGAGGAGGGCTCACAGCTGGGACAGCTGACCCCAGCTGACCATAGAGACATTCCATATTATATGGCATCGTGCTCAGTGTATAAAGCTGGGGGAAGAAGGGAAAAGGGGGAATATGTTCTGAGTTATGGCATTTGTCTTCCCAAG
Source organism: Sturnus vulgaris (assembly GCF_052056855.1). Classification (NCBI taxonomy): domain Eukaryota; kingdom Metazoa; phylum Chordata; class Aves; order Passeriformes; family Sturnidae; genus Sturnus; species Sturnus vulgaris. Next base: position 88,005,681 of record NC_142244.1, on the reverse strand, counting down.
TCACTGCTATGTATGATGGAGCCTGCTTTTCTAGAGATGACAGAACATGTGCCTGTCCATGAGAAGTGGTGAATGAATTCCTTGTTTCACTTTTTTTCCCCGCACAGCTTTTGCTTTACCTATTAAATTATCTTTATCTGAACCCACGAGTTTTCTCACTTTTACTCCTCCAATTCTCTTCCACATCCCACTGTGTGGGTAGGTGAGAGAGTAGCTGTTTGGTGTTTAGTTGCCAGCTGGGGTTAAACGATGATATCCATAAATCACAGAGTAACAGAAAGATGCCTAATGTTTGCTCCCACTCCCTCCTCCCATGCCAAAAATAGAGGCCTGCATGTTATTCCCATTTTCTACAACAGCCCCTGCAACTTTGGACTCTAGATTTCACCTTCAACATCTGGTTTTGGTTTAATATTTCAGTGAGATCATTTATGTATTTTGTTCACCTTTGTAAACGCAGGAAAGATCCAAAATTATCCTTAGCTTCTGCATTTTACACTTAGGCCACAACTGTTTGTTTTTTTTCTTCCACTACACACACCCCTCTGATTTTTTTTTTGCAGCAGAACCATTTGTTTCTATTTCAGTTATATTATACCTGTTACTTCAGGCTCCCTCCAAAATGATACACAGCCATGAACAAAAAGCCCCTTCTATACTAGTAGGTGAAATCCAATCACCTATTTAAATGCCTTTTAGTAACTCTCCTTTTATTGGTTACTCATCATGTTAAGTTATTTTGCAGTCAGGTAAGTTTTACAGCTTCGCTTCAGCTTTACTACTTAAGCTGTTATTCCATCTGTCCTTTTTCTTATGCTCTATTTTGATTTCTTTTGCCACCCATCTTTCATGCTGCCTCCATGTAAAGCATCTTCTGTTCACCAAGTTCTTCGGCATGTTTGTTTAAATACAATTGATATTAAAACCAAGCAACCATGCAATTCTGTAGCATGACATTCAGCTTTCCTGATGTTCCATTAGTATTTATTACTCACAATTTGTGGGGGATTAGAAGGGAATTTTTCATCAATTTATGAAGCACATTCCATTAGAAAGGATCTATGCATACATACAGTGGCAAGCAGTTGAACAACCAGAAGAAAAGCAGCCAGCAGGAATAATGGCAATAAAGAAATAATGGCTTAAGTTTGAAGAAAAGCCATCATACACAGAACTGGTATTGACACTGGAGAGCAAGAAGCAGGTGGGTGGTCCCAGTGGTGCTGTGGGTGCAAAAATGAATATACACTACCTGCCAGATGCCTGCTAGAGTAAAGGACCAATCTATACAATTCTCTCAGGAACATCTGGATTGTGATAATGTAACATTGTAGCTTTTTGAGAGACTCACAACTTTTAATTAGTACACACTACAGCTAAAGTTTCAGGGTAGAATTAACAGTTTTATTAGAGCCTGTCTATAGTTCCTACGAAACAGAATTGAAAAAGACATCAAACAATTCTTCTGCAAATTTGAGATTTCTAAACTTTATTTCTAAGTTAATTATCTTGAAAAAATAAAAAATTCAGACATAAACCCATGGCACAGAAAACTCATATCAGCAGTTACTTACCTCTTCCCCACAATTTAAGTGGTTAAAAGAGAAAGTACACACATGGCTTAGAAACTGTTATTGAAATAACTATGTACAGTCTTGTATATGCATTAACAGACCTATTTAATACGGCAGAAAAATTTACTTAATTGTTGTTTTCCTGAATGCAGTGATGCTAAAAGTTTCAAAAATTCTTTATGTACCAAGTTGCAGAGCTATAGAACTTAAAGAGACAGTACAAAGTGGTGCAGTAATACCAGGTATTACCAGAGAACTACACCAGAGAATTAAGTTTGGAAATGGCAATTAAAATAACTACAAGTTCAAGTTCCAACCCTGCCACAATACATGTACGTATTTTTAAGCAGCCTGGACATTTAAGAGCCTAAACAAAAAAGAGATACCATGTGCCATGGGTATATGCTAACACGGCTAATAAAGATTACATTTCTGTATTCCCCAGCATTCCTATTCATAAATTTGACTTACACTGATGATTGCATAAATTTTCTGCGAGTTCTGAACTTATTTTTCAAGTCATATCCTCACTATAATATGTTCAGTAGTGAATTAAAAAAACCAATATAGCTTTCAGAAACACACCAGTTCTTATCCAATCCATGGAGAAATAAATGCATGGTAGAAGCATGATGATGAGCTTGTTAAATTAAAAAGGAATTCATCAATGTTATATCATCAGTATTTATTTTCCCCAAGAAAAATCAAATAAGTCAGTTTTCTAGAGAATTATGACTAAGTAATAGATAGCATAATTAAAAAGGGGGAAAAAATTAATGTGTGCTTCTTCCTGAATTAATTTTCAACCTTTTTAAAATCTCAGCAAAGTATAATTATTTGCTATTACAATTAGCATACAAACAATATAAGTGGAAACATAAACATACCATATCTTTCCAGAGCTGCAGAATCTTGTTCTTTCAAATTCTAAAATGGACTTCTACAGTTCTTGTACCTATAATGCAAAACATTACAATTCAGTTCTTGCTCTATGCTCCATATCAATCTGAAGCTCAATAAAACTTCAAGACAATACTTTCAAAAGTGCCTATTGGATTAGCCACAAGTCTGCAACTAAAGGAAACACAGAATCATAGAATATGCCTAGTCAGAAGGGACCTACAAGGATCATCAGACCCAACATCCCACTCCTCAAAGGACTACCCAAAACTAAACCATGTAAAACAAAATCATACTTCTCATAGAAAAGCACAACTGAAAACAATTATTATATTAGATAAACTGCAAAAGCATGAAGTTCATACACACAGTGTTCCCATTCTTTTCCCTGTAGTGATGCAATAGTTTTACAATTCCATTCATCCAGTTCATTACAAATACTTATTTCCTTTCTCCTTCCTGCCCCTTATTTTGTCCTCTTTCTTTCTTTTCTTTAAGAACTGGAATTTATAATAAGAAAAAAAAATAAACACTCAAAAGAAGTCACAGATAGAACCAAATCTTTGTTCTGGGTGCATAAAACTACTGGAGTTGGAGTTCAGTATGCTGTTCTATGAATTCATTTTCAGAGAAGTCATAATTAACAAGGGACTAAAACATACTTGAAATATTTTCAACAAACACCTAAAAGCACAACCAGCTTCAAGAGAAAAGGTGACAGAAACAGACATTTGCATATAACTAAAGAAAGACAGGGGCTGTGGATTCCCCATCACTGGAGGTGTTCAACAAGAACCTGGATGGGGCTCTCAGTAACCTGGTCTAGTGAAAGGGGTCCCTGCCCATGGAGGGGGTTTGTAATTAGACTTTTCTTTAAGGTTCCCTACCAACCCAAACCATTCCCTGATTCTATGCAATCTACTAATTAATTTCCAAAAAAGTCAGTAATTTGGCACAGAATATCCCATTTTCAATACCATGAAGATTTAATACATGATTTCTTGGCTCAAAACTCTATTAAGAACAAACAAATCCAATGCAGCTGATTTAGGCTGATCTCCAATATAGATCAGGGTTCCCACATCAGAAACCCCAATTTGGTTACCTTAATAGTACATTCAGTTTTATTTTAAAAGATGTCAAACCATTAAGAATACATTTAGTATCAGGGGCCAAATTCTTTATCAAGGAACCGAAATGGGGTGACCCTGGATCAGTTTTGCCACTAAAGCTCTAAGCATTAACAATGCCAGCACACTTTTTTGTGTTTAAAAAAAGTTAGTTATATAGGGCACCCTACAAGTTTTGTGAAAAAAGACTTCTATTTCAACAAACAATTCTACTAATTATTTAGACTTCTGTACAGTTAGGATTACTGTGTTAATGATATGCAACTGCGTCAATAAAACTTTACTACCATTCAAAAAAAAAGAAGAAAATTTTATCTGAACAACATGAGACAGTAACTTATGATTTTCCTGTTTGCAAGTAGCACTTCCACTCCATATCCACAGCAGAAATCCAAAATACCTTATATTCTACAAAAGAATAATTCTTCATTCACAGTGGTGCCATTAGACAAACTCAGTTAAAAGTATTCTGACAAATGTGACCAATATTTTTACACTTTGTGAACTCAAGCCACAGGACTTCTAGATTCAATGCATACATTTGTTCTTGTACAGACAGAGAGCAGTGTCATCTGTATAAAATTCTCCCATTCTCCTCTAAGATACAAAAGCACAAATTTTCAGTGTGCACAGTTAGGAGGACAGCATCAAGCACAGCATGAAAAAGTATTGCAAATACATGTACCAGGGATCTTATGATTATTGCCCAACAATAGAGACCAAAAAAAAAAAATGTTCCCAACAGAACTGAAGCTATGAAGTAGTGTAGGGCCATACAACTGATAGAGAAAACAAGACCACAAAGGAGGTGATGTAGACAGGTTATTTGCATAATAACACACAATAAAAGAAGAGCAAATCCAGCAACACAAAACTGAAGTTCCTGGACTTCCAGTTCTTCTCCTTCAGTCTCTCCCCACCAGCTACCACTAAGGCAGAACAGAGTTCAGCAGTCTACTAAGTCTAAAGTCTACATTCACTCAAAGGCTACATAACAACACAAAAGGAAATAAAGCTCTGTAATGCTTGTCTAAAAGGAATGAAAATTATTACATGAAGTCAGATGTACTTCAACATTCACCTTCAGCATACTTAATTAGCACTAAGCCACATCTGCCTAAAAAAATGCAAATGACAATGTGAATAGAAGCTTGGCCAATCTTATTGCTTCTACTCCACATTAAAAAAACTTGATCGATGATGTGACCAGAACCAAAAAAGCTGCCTGTTTACAACTATGTCACACATTTTCAGTAAGAAAAGGAGACTTCAAGGCACACTGAATTATATTAACACAGACAGTAAAGCACTGAATTAACCACATTGTAGCACACGGAATTACAAAATATTTAAGAAATTATTTATAAATTACAAGAAATATTTTGCAACTCTCACGCCAAGCTTGATAAAAGAGATCATAAAATCATCTCAGGTGCTTAGATTATGTTTTCCACTTGTGGTTTTGAGCTGTTGTGTTTGTCTGGTTTTATCCAATAACTATAATACAACAAGAATAGAAGAAAAAATTCTGAGAGCACTACCCTAAAGAAATAATACCTACTATTATACATTTTCTGACAATTTCAAATATTTAAGTTCAATTAAGAATAATTTTCTTACACAATTAACATTTTAACAGTAAACAAAAATCACACTAGCCAAGTAAAAAACAAGTATTCACAAATATCCTTCTTTTAATCAGATATTCAGGTTATAGGAACAGGACAATTGGAGTGTTTTTCACAACCTTACCATGTAGAGGGCTCAATCTTTGCAAGCAAGAAATACCAGGGTTTCACATAAGTGATACACTCTCTTGGGAGCTCCCTTGTCCTTGAAATCTGATGGGATTTGCAGGTTGTGTGGACTCTTAAGTATGTATCTCTACTGGCTACAATAAGCAAGTTTTGCTACACCAGCTGAAACACGATGTGTTGCTACTCAGCCACTGTACACTGGTAAACCTTGGACTTTCTAAAAATAAACCTGGGTGTACACACATAGTAAAACACAATATTCATCACCAAGACTTTGGACATAAGATTTCACTATGAAAAACACGCAATCATTATCTGAATATAGCTACACAAATAAGAAAAATTTAAAATTGTATTTGAAACAGAAATTCTGAGGTACTCACAGACCTGTTCGGTATTATCTAGCTTTGTAGAAGTTTTTGATTCCTTTTAAGAAAACGGCAAATACCATCTTGTAAAATAAAAATATTTAAAGCACTAGCTAGCTCAAACATATAATTAACCATAATGCAAAAGCAAAACTTGTCTACAACCATGACAGCCTTTCTTGCAGTATTTTGACCTACATTCCATTTGAGAAGCTCAGTTCCTTTAAGAGCAACTCTACCACCCGTTAACAGCCCAAGCCTGCTGAACTGCAGCTGCTCCAACCTGGGTCCCAGGGAGCATACCAGAGCAGGAGTACACAAGTAGTGCCAGAGCCTGGCTGCCTGGACAAGCCTGGCATCTCTCAGTGCCTTGCAAGCTTGGCAACACAAGATAGATCACTCTTGTGCTTCCCCTGCACACAGCTCCTAAGGGTAAAGGAGAGGGTGTCTGTCATCTTGATCTCCTAATTTAATAGATTTCTTTGTTGTAATAATCATCAACAAAGTATTAAAAAGTTCTAAAAGCAGTGTGCCAAAGGAAGCAAAGAGCATGGTCCTCACACCTAGAACTCTAGCTCAGTCAGAAGTCCTGTCATAGTCCTCACACAACACCAGAATGAAACGCAAACTATGTGGACTAATCATTGCCAGACCATTATGCAACAATCACCAAACCCAAAGAGAGGTTCTGTAATTTTCTGCTTGTGATCCTACCGATCCACAGGCCACCAAGATCAAATTTCCTTTGGGTTTCAAACCACTCTTTAGTTTTTGATACTTAGATTTTGTCTTTAGTTGTTTAGGTCACAGCTTTGACATTCTGTCACACAAGGAAGGAACGTGAAGGCACATGGAAGACAGGGAGATTTGAGACAGCCAGCACGGCTTCACCAAGGGCAAGTCCTGCTGGACCAACCTAATGGGCTTCTGTGACAGAGTGACTGCATCGGTGGACAAGGGAACAGCTACTGGTGTTACCTATTTGGACTTCTGTAAGGCCTTTGACATGGTCCCCCACACCACCTTTCACCCTAAATTGGAGAGACAATGGACAGATGCTTTGGTGGATGAGGAATTGGTTCGATGGCTGCATACAAAGGGTAGTGGTCAATGGCTTAATGCACAGATGGACATCAATGACAAGAGGTGTTCCTCAGGGGTCCATGCTGAGACCACTATTGTTTACTAGCTTCATCAATGACAGACAGTGGGACTAAACGTATTCTCGGGACACCCACAAACAATACCAAGCTTTGTGGTTGTGGCTGATACACCTGAGGAATGGAATGCCGTCCAGAGGGACCTGGATGAGATTGAGAAGTGGGCTCATGGGAACTTCATTCAATGAGGCCAAGTGCAAGGTTCTGAACCTGGGTTGGGACACCCCCTAGTATCAATACAGGCCAGGGGATGAGGGAATTGGCAGCAGAATTATGGAAGAACTTGGAGATCTTGGAAGATTGGAAGGCCAGCCTTGTCCCAGCAATGTGTGCTTGCAGTCCAGAACGTATCCTTGGCTGCATCAAGAGCAGCATGGCCAGCAGGCTGAGGGAGACCCGTCTGCCCTTCTACTCCTCTGAGACCCCCCGACCTGGAGTGCTGCATCCAGCTCTGGAGTCCTCAGCACACAACAGGCATGCACCTGTTGGAGCAAGTCCAGAGGAGGGGCACAAAAATGATCAGAGAGCTGGAGCAGCTTTCCTATGAAGAAAGGTTGAAAGAGTTGGCATTGTTCAGCCCAGAGAAGAGAAGGATCTGGAGGGAACTGTTTGCTTTTGTTTAATAGTGAAGAGGAGCTTACAAGACAGAGGAGGACAGGCTTTTACAAGGGCCTGCTATGACAGGATAAGAGGTAATGGCTTTTAACTAAAAGACAATAGATTAAAGTTAAATATAAGAAAGTAATTTTTTACAGTGAGGGTGGTAAAACATTGGAACAGATCGCTCAGGGGAAGGAGATGCTCCATCCCTGGAAATATACATGGTCAAGCTGGACGGGGCTCTGAGCAACCTGACCTATTTGAAAATGTTCCTGCTTATTGCAGAGGAATTTGGACTAGATGACATTTAAAGGTCCCTCCCAACCCAAACTATCCCAAGTCTGTGGAAAAAAAAAGTAATGCACTGCATATCAAGCAATCAAGTGGTACATCAGTTCGAGCTGTCCTATACCCACCATCACTGTAACCCAACTCTGGGTGACAGTCCCACTTCTGTCATACTACATAAGATAAACATGATTCTCAGAAGTAAGTGATGTTAGTACACAGAGCATGTTTTTAAAGTTATTTGAATGAATGCAAACAGCAATGCTTTTCAATGAAAAGTACTGGGACAGCTACATACTATGAATGCCCTTTTCAAGCCACCAGATCAAAAAAAAAAAAGATAATTCAAAGCTCTGCTTTGCTAACTAAAAGTTTATCTAAAAAAACCCATATATGCTTCTGTTCTAATGAAATGCAAGTAGCTTCAAAAGAAGATCACCCCTCTTACCTAAGACAGTGAAGTGAGGGTCCAGAAGGAAGCCACCCATTTAGTTCCACTCAGCTGAACAACTGCAGCTTCTCCTAATTCTTCACCACTCTGTAAAACATGGGTAAAGAACCATGCAGGATGGTAACGGAAAGAGTATCGGTAAAGACTGACTTCCACCCCCTTCCTCCATTCAGCAGTTTGCATAATACAGGGAAGCAGGCTCAACCTATTAAAGTAAGTAAAAAGTAGTTAATGCTTCCTTTAAGAGATTCATTCATAAGAGTATTTGTTAGACAGAGCTATGATAATATTTAATTTACAATGTAATTTTGCACCCAGCAAGTTATTTTGTCAATAAGCTCTTTCCCTCCTAACCACAGGAAGGTGCAGCTATTCAAAAATAGCAATTTTAAGTGCTATTTAGTCAGATGTTACATTGCCAAACCTGAATCTTGGATCTCAACATTATTTGATTTTCATATTCCTTCTATGAGGTTATTTTCCCGAAGAAATGTGTCACCAGCTGGTGTAGTTACTGAAGTATTGCTTCATTGCAAAATGTTACCTTTAGACTGTATTTGCTGACTTTCTGCTAACCAACCAGGTATGTTACATATATTACTATTCCTATCAACCAGCTTTTTTTCCAAACTTTTATTCATGGGCAACACAGCCTTATCAAGCACTGCCTGCTAATACAAAAAGTTAAAGCAGTAAAGTATTTAAGGTGACAAAATTCACTTCAAATATGAGATTTGCTCACTGCTGCTGTCTCTGGGAATCAGCTATTTAGCACAGCTTATAGAACTTCAGTGAGGGGGTAATTTTTTTTTTAGAAAGTAAACAACATACTGTAGATTTTTTCATTACAGATCCTGATAGCAAATGTATTACTCCCCTCCTTCCAGGTATAAATCAGAATCTGATTAGTGACAGAAAACCTTTTAACACTGCTTCTCTAAAAAATTCACAGCTACCTTAAATACACTGGATACTTTGGAAAAATTGTAAAACACACCTCCTTTGTTTAAAAATCAATATCAATTCATTAATTAGAGCGAAGACTTGGCCCACACTACCAGAAGGAAGACTGATGCTTGAAATGAGATCTGTGCCTACATACTTTATGAATTCTGTTCCTTTTTCCCTCAATTGCATGTTCTGTTTTTTAGGATTAGTGGCTTTCATCTTCAGGTGTATGAGTACACTGGGGTGGGGAGGGAGAAAGACATTTCCTGCGTTTAATTCTCTCTGGACATTCACTAAGTAAACTAAAACTGAAAGCAACATAGGGAAAAAAAAATCTTTCCTGCACAGCAAAAGTTAGGATGATGCATACTTACAAAAACATAAAAATGGAATTAATTCCATGATAAGTGTCATATCATGTACTATGCTAATTACTGTACATAGAAAATATTATACGTTTAAATATGTTCACAATTAAACATGTTTATAACTTAAAATTCAACTCAAAGGTATTTCCACCCCCATTATTTATCTGGTTAAGCAGAACCTGTGAATTCTGAGAACTAGTGAAGAATATGTCAACAAAGGACATAATCATAATGAAAAAAGCATGATTTTATACTGCGTGTGCTGGGTCCTGGCGGAACACATGACATTTTATACTTTCAAAAGAGAAGTTAGATTATATGAAAAAGAACTTGGTTTATTTTCTCAAGTTGATTAAAACAATCGGGGACAATTTCCAGACACTCTAACAGGGACTCCAACAGGCTGAGAACATCCCTAGATGTATTCAATATATACACACAGTTTTCAATTCCATTCACAAAAGAATCACTATTCCCACGTTTTTAAACAGCAGCAGCAATAAAAAAAAGGAAAAGACCAGAAGTCTTGTTTGCTATTAAAAAAACCCACACAACTACAGAGTTCTGAAGAGGACTTGGATTGAGAAATCTAGGCTTTAAAACACACTGCTGTGAGACAGTTTCTGCTTTTTCAAGCCTGACTTTTTTTACAAAGTCACAGAGCTACACCCTGAAATAACCCAAACATATCAAACATTCATTTTGGTATCTAGCTTGGTTCTTTTATTCCTATATTCTTGGGAGATGCTCAGGACACCACAATGAGGAGAAATAGCAAACACCTCTGATAAACAAAATTAACTTCTTAATTCCAGCAGGAAAGATGCTACATTAAATAGCAACTTAGAGTGGCATGGAATATATTTGTAAAAGAGAGATGAAGCATCTGTAATGCTGTACAGAAATAATTTCAACTAAAAGTATCAGCTCTGTAAATGTAAGTAGTAGACTAGGTTTTCTTTCACCATTTTTCTGTCCTGAGTTGACAGAATGATACTGCACTACAAACTGCATCTGTTTTAAAAGACAAACACATGTGATAGTTTTTTCCGTATATCCATATCAATTTAGCAATACGCATTTCATACTTTCAATTCAACACACTCAAACTGAGTTTTGCCGTGTTTTCAAATTTCTAAAAAGTACCTTCAACTGTTTCCACAATGAAAGGGCACAGCTATTCAGAGCCAACATCTAAACCAAGCAGTTTGTAGAACTGTAAGCCCATTTTCAAACAGTTTTCATTCATCAAGTAATACACTTCTCACTATCTCCATTATTTCCCTCTCCCCCCATAACAACACAGTACAACTCAGAGCACGGCTTCTTCCTTACCAGGAATCTCTCTAACTGGATGCTATTTGCATGAATTAGGAACTTAATCTTATCTTTTAGACCTCTCCCTTTCAAACCAGTCAGCTAGTTAAAAAAAAAATAAATAAAAAGGAAAAAGAGATAAATTGACAACACAATCACACACGTCTTACTTAAGAAATCAAAGCTAAAATGGGGTACAATTTTCCACTGAGAAACTTTCTGCTAGACATGCAAGAAACATGGCTAAACCACTCTGAGAAGCCGATTTCTCACAGGGCTTCAGGTTTGCAGACTCTTACTGAAGCACGTAAGTTTCCATACAGACAGAGGGACCATCCCTGAAGTGATATGTAAGACACGCTTAGTCCCAGAATTCGATCAACACATTACACAGAAGGAAACATAAACAAGTATTTCCATTAATTGGAGAAAAAAAGAAAAGGAATAACTACAAGTCTATAAATTACAGGTTCTTGTCACTTAAAGGAGAATTGTGAAACATGTTTTGCTTCTTAAGCAGTAGTAACTTCTGAATGACCACAACACATCATCTTAGACATCTGATTTACAAATCAACAGTGAACTGTAACATCCTTTAACAGAAATACTCCTAGGTATGCTTAAAAACTGAAGCCCAGAAAGTCCCGCAGTCAGGAGCGACTGATCACATGCATCAGGAAGCAGCCTGCTCACAGGTTCAGATCCAACTCTTCAGACTGGACAGAAGGTAACACGAGCAAGTGATCAGACGTACTTTGTCAAACAGGCCTTGGCCACTACTTAAGAGACCCTCGCAGTACTTCCCATTCCGGCAGCCGGCCGCGCCGACGGCACTGAGCCGTCCCAGGCCCACAGCAGCCCCGAAGAGTAGCCACGGAACCGAGAAACCGAGGCAGGGGCAGGCTGGGTTCACCCAAGGTCGCCCAGCGAGCCCGGTCTCCCCGGGGGGGCAGGAGAAGCTCGGAGCCACCCGCCCGCCCGGCCTTCCCGGGCGGCCCCGCACCCGTGTGTCTCACGGCGCGGAAGGAGAGGGACCCCCGGGGCTGCCGCCTTCCCCTCCCCAGCGCGGGGGAGCTGGCAGGGCCGCCTCCCTCCCCTTCAGGGCCAGCGTGAGCCGGGCGCCATCCCCGCTCCCGGCCTTGCGCAGCGCCCACACCGACCTGGGCACCTCGGCTGCTGCTCCCGGGCACTCCCGCCGCCACTGCCGCCCGGGCTCATGCGGGGGCCGCGCCGCACTCAGGGCCGGGCCGCGGGCGAGAAGAAGGCGCCGCCACCGCCGCCCCTGCTGCTGCCGGTGCCGCGGCCTGGCGGGGCGGGGAAGGAGAGGCGGGCAGACGGGCCGGGCCGGGCGGGCGCGTCTCCTCCTCCTGCTGCTCCTGTGTCGGCCGGGCCGCGCTCAGCGCGAGCCCCGCACCTCCATCTTGGGACAACGCGGATGTCGGCGCGGCGCAGGCTCGGGGCGCGCGGGGGGGGGTGCGCGGGAAGGAGGGAGGGAGGGAGAGAAGGAGGGAGGACCGGCCGTGTCCCGGCGTGCAGCGCGGGCGGGGGCGAGGCGAGGCGGCGGCGGCGGCGCGCTACCCACCGCGGGCAACCATAGAGAGCTGCCTGGCCGCGCCTTCCGGCCGTGTGCAGTCGCGGCAGCGCCCGGCGGAAGAGCGGAGCCACGGCGGCGCCTGCGCGCCCGTGCGCGCGAGGCTGGGGTCGCCATGTTGGAAGAGGGAAACACGGGGTGGGGGCGCCGGCCAGGCGGCGCGCGGGGCAGGGCGGGGCTCGGGGTTGCGCGTGCGCAGGGTGCGGGGGGCGAGCCGTGGGTGCGGCGGTGTGAGGGAACGGGAGGGGTTGTTGGGTGCGACTGTACATACACACATACATGCACGTACTTACACATGTATGCACGAACATATACAAAGATAAACACGAACACACGGGCGCACACGCACACTCATACTGACCCCCACGCAGACACACAGACACACACAGGTGTCCAGCCGCCCACGCAGCGCTGGAGACTGGCGGGCACCCCAGGCACTGGTGGCACAGCAAGGGCCCATCGCTCCTCTGGGCAAGGACAGTGGCCGCCACCAGCTCTGAGGCCCTCAGCAGGTCCCCCACCAGAGTCCAGCGTGTCCGGCAGGCCCCTTGGCAGCCCGCCCAGGGTTTATCGGGTGTAATCTGGGCAGGGAGCCATGGCCGGCTGGCAGAAGGGAGCAGTGGAAGGGAAGCGGCCGGTGACCTCTGGAGGGGAGCCCACCCTGGAGCCATGTGTCAGCCAAGGCATGAGAGGACAGGCAGTGCCAGGCCTGGTCAGTCCTAGGCAAGGGAGGAGAGGACGGGGAGAACGAGAGCTGGGTGACCCATAGGTGGCAAAGCATGGGGACAGCCTTGCTGTCCCAGCCTGCTACGCTGGGCAGAGAGCCAGCACGGTGTAAATTTAGGCCATCAAATGCCTGGTGTTATTTAAACCTAGCACCCCGAGTGGGGAGGGGGCACAGAGGGCAGAGCTGGCTGGTGGGGCTGGAAGTGTCAGGCACTGGGACCCGGGGATACAGCCCGAAGGGTGGGTAACACACCTTCTGGTCCTGTGCAGCCCTGACTGGCACCTGGCTCTCTCCTCTGCCCCATGCATATTTTTTCCATCGCCTCTTGGGTCATTCCTTCCCCTACCTACACCCAGGCCTATGCACTGCAAGTACACTTTTTGTGTGATGTTAAAAGCACGAGTAAAAGTTGTGTTTTGGCAGGTGAATGTTAAAAGCAGTTTGATCAAATAATTTTAAAACTGGGCAATGCATGCAAAATTTTACTTCTTTTGGATGTTGAGTTTTTTAAGCTTTAAATATGTGGAGTTACAAGCATAGAAGGGGGGAAGGAGTAAGTAGAAAAAATAGATCTGACTCTTTTCTACATTATTCCTTAATAAAGGCAATTAAATAGAGGTGCTTCTATTCTGGTAGAGAGTATACTGTTCTGTTTTGTTTTGTTTTAAAAAGTATAGACTAGAAGAATGAGTAGTTCTCAAATGTTGGAATAAGCTGTTAAAACCATAAACGTGAATTCTCAAAAGTATGGTACTAAAGCCAGGTTCTGGGCTAGGAAATATTTTCTTGGGCACAATTGTGCAAGACCTATTGTGTTTGTTGCTGGGTAATAGCTGTTAAGACCAGTGGACACAAATGGCATTATTACAAACCAGTGCAGAGTCCTGGTACTTGCAGAGGACATGGTGTATCATTGAAATATTAAGACTGAATGAAGTATTCTTGTAGTTCAGTGTGGTCTGAAAGCAGGGTACATTGCTGTGTACAGATGGACATTGGTAATCATCTAAAAATAATCACTGGCATGAACACAGCCTTCTGCATCTGGAGGCTCTCTCCCACATAGTAGGGAAACCTGCCAACTTTTATGTATTAAAATTTTAGATTCAGACCAAAGTTTATTGTGCCATGATCTTTCCTGTTACCTCAGAAATAGTAATATTGAAAAAACTGCATATGGAAAATGCATTGTCTTGCTACTTTTCCCTTGCTCTGTTGCAGAGCCCACGTGTCTAGCCCTTACCTCCTGCTTGATTATAAGGATGCTGTGGGGCACCATTTCATAAGCTAAGTCAAAGTGAACATCTGCTCTCTTTTTACCTACAGCTCAGCTTTCCTTCTCAGCTCAGGCTGGTCAGGCATTATTTGCTTCTTGTATATCCATGGTGGCTGTTCCTAGTCTGGAAGTTCTTGATCTTACTGTATCTGGAAGTAAGCTCCCATATTTTCAGGTGAAGCTGCTCAGCTGTATCCTCCTTGCCTGCCCTTGGGGACCTCTGACAAACACTGTGATTATTGAGAGATGGCAGAAGGTGGCCTCACAGTGACATTGGCCAGCTCTGTTTATGTTATGACTTGACATCTGATCTCATGAGCTTACATATGTCCAATTTATCTAAGTAGTCTCTAAATTCATGCTCCTCCTCCAAGAACAGCATCTTTCTCCCTCAAGCTTTGCTACTCTCCATAAGGTTTGATGGCACTGATGTACTCTTTTCTGTATCCCATGCTGCTGATGCTCTGTCTCATTTAGAAGCAGTGTCACAATTTCCTTAGTCCTCTTTTTGCTGCTGATGTACCTACTGATGCTCTTATTTGTCCTTCACATCCCTCACCTATTTCAACTCCTGTTTAACTCCAGCCTTCACTATTTTATCCCTGCATATTCAGGTGATGGTCCTAAAGACCTTCCTGGAATTTATGGCAGTCAGTCATTGCGTGGAAGCTGTCTCCATAACTTTTATCAGAATATTGGGTCGTCTTCTTGTTTCCTTATAGCAGAAAAGACCAATATCCAAGATAGGAATGCAGTTGGTTTATACAATGATGGTGTTTTTAAACCCTCTATGTTTCCAAATAGTAGCTGACACTTGTTTGGGTTTTTTGGCTGTTGGAGACCATCAATTGTATTTTTTTCCATGGATTGCAATCCTGAGATCTTGTTCCATGTTAATAATGAGCAGTTCATAACCCATCTCTGCTCTGAGGTAATATAGTTTAGATGTGTCACAAGTTTTCTTCTGAAGAAACCAGTGCAATTATGAGGAAGGGGCAGATGATAACGACGGAGGAAATGTGCAGGATGGATCGAGCTGATGTGGATGCTGGTGGTTATTTATTGCACTGCCTAGATGCAGAGGTAGGGGAAGGAGACTTTTCTGAAAAGGACACAGTTGTGAAAAGACTCACCTTTCCTTCTGTTTTGAGATGTGAGACAAGTCACGTTGGCAGTGGACAGGTGAAGAATGATACATTAAAGAATATACCCAGACTAATTGCAGTATAGCAGTGTTGCATGGATGACCAGGCTGCATGACAGATTTTGTTTTGATTTTGCTGGGGACAAGATGCCATTTTGGGGGAAATACTAGATCACTTTTAGGTTTTGTAGCATGTGCTTGGGGCTTCTTTTTTTCTTTTGAGATAGCGTGACTACCAGTAGACTAACTGTTGCCAGTGATGTGCCTAAGCTGCTTGTGTTCCAGTGGGGATGATTATACTTTCCCACCTCATTTAAGTATGTTACATATTCTGAAGTGATGAGATACTAGGGTACAGAAATGCTTTTGCTGCCATGAGTGCATTCTGCTACTTTACATTGGTATAGCCAGCTGCTGGAAAGCAACTGGATCTGCCCAGCTGAGCCAGCTATGAATTTGGAGAAATCTGACTGGAACTCCCAGTGGAAGAACCACCACTCCCTCCTTGCTTCCTTGCTAATCCCTGCAACTCTAGGGCCTGGGTATGGACTGCAGCTGAGGAGAACAAATGGTTTGACTGCCTTTTGCAGTGATCCCTTCACAGAGCAGGCTCCGGTGAAAGGCTTCAATTGCATTATTGAAGTAATGCTTGATAAAAAAGTAAAAATCAACTATTATGGCTGATAACTTGGTCATGAAATGAAAGTCCTGCAGAAACCTAGTTTTAACATATGAATATTTGGAAACAGGTTTTTTTCAACTGCTGAAGGGAACTAATACAACTTGTCTCATAGACAAGTCATATGGAATAGGCACTGGTTCCCAGCAGGAGGAAAAAGACTTTAAAAATAGAATCCCAAGCCTCATTCACAATTTACTTATGATGCTGGAGAAATGCCATTGTGAACCAAGTCTGCTGCATATTAATTTCAGTAATGTTGATATCTCACTTCAGAACTTTGTGGCAAATAGTTTCCTGTCTTTGTAAACACACAGAGAGTGCTGTGTGTGTTCTGTTTAATTTGAAAACCTCAATACAAATAGTTAGATAATACTTTTTTTGGTGTTCATTTCAAATAGTTATGTGAGAGAAAATTAGATTGTGAAGCTCTGTAAGTGTAACCCCTTAGGTGGTAGGAGGTTAGAGACTGTGAGTCAAGCCAAATGCTTCAGCATCCCATTGCAGATAAAAAGATAAGGAATGGGAAAAGATCATCAGTGATGGAATGAAATACTAATGTTTTGAATTAGAGCTTAGTCTGGGCAACTGGGAGATTCAAGAAATCCCCTTTATGCAGGCATTTCTGAAGGGCTATGACTACTTCTGAGTCCTGAAATGCATACTTGTTCTCCCCTTTCTCCACACAAATGGATGAACTAGTCCCTTGGTTAAGGTGTGATGTGGAGATTCATGTCATCTTGAAGTGGCTCCCGTTTCTGAAGACTTCTCAATTGAGTGAGGTTGTTTCAGTTCCTCCATGTGAGCTGAAGGTTTCGTGATTCATTTGCTGAAATAAGCTTGTCAGGGAGAGTCTTGTTTTCCTTGAATGCTTTGCCCAGCCCAGTGGCCTCTGGAAGGAAATAAGGTGAAAGGAGAAGCAGCTCACATGTAGCTCTTTGTCTCCAAGTCCAATGTACAATCTTTCTGCAAATCTTGCACTTAGGTTCTCTAGTCTTCTTGAAGACTGAGCAGAATACAGGCAGCATTTCAGTTCTTTCTCAGGAGGTGAGAGATTTGTGGTTTGCTGCAGGTCGTCATAGAATTTCCATTGGTTACCTGTGCACATGAACTGGAAAAGCTATTTTTTTGGCCATTATGCATTTTTGTTGTTTTTTTTTTTTTTTTTTTTTTTTTTTTGTTTGTTTGTTTGTTTGTTTGTTTTTTTTTTCCTTTTTGCTTGCTGCTGTGCTATATTACACATTTTTCTATATTCACAGTCTGTCCCTGGTTCCTGACATATCTGTTTTCAGAAAGAAGTCTTGAGCAGTTGTAGCTGTGAAAGATGCTTAGGAGCAATGGTTTTGTTTACACAGAGATTTCATGGGGGCATCTTGGTATGTTTTGCAGCACTCAACACAGCTGAAGCTTACATTACATAGCTATGCAGGTTTGGGATAGCCATTGTTTTGATTGTAGGAGAGGAGCCTGACTGACAGCTGTTTTTCTGACCACATGCCTACATTTTTTTCCCAAGATATATATAGAAGCCTGATTTGCTGAGCAGAGCAAAATGGCTTTGTGCAGTTAATGTGACATGCTTAATAATGCTTGGAAGGATGCAGGCAACTGCATTTATTAATCTACCATGGCTAAAAAAAAAAAAATCTGACAAGCAATCCCAGTGCAAGCACGTGTTTTTCTAAAAAAGGGACCACGTAGTGCCTAGTTGTAATGTTGCTTTTGAGGCAAAGCACTCTATTTTTCTAAGAGAACTTTATCTTACACAGTGACAAATTCAATTTATGACTTTTTTTTCTTCTTTGGAATTTTAAGGTCATAATTACTTTTCTATTTAAACAGCTCATTCATTGAATATAGAGTATGGTTTGGTTATTAGCATTGCAGTGGCACCTTGGTGAAATCAGAGTCAACCAGCTCTCTGTATTTTTTCCAGTCAATAAATGATTTTTAAAAGGTCATCATGACATAATTGAAAAGCTGAAGGCTCAGGTAATTAGCATCAATATGCAGCTTTCTCCACCCAGTGTTTTATAAGCTGCTTTACTATTACTGTTGTCTGGGGAGGTTTTAATTTGAAAAGGGTACTCGCGAGGGGTGTCTACATGAAGATGAAACCTAATTTAGCCTGAGAAGAAATAGCATCAGCTCCAACATCTCTTGTGTTAAGTGCAAGAGGATGTTAGAAAAGAAGCCCATCTCCTCTCCTTTCCTCAGCAGCAGTACTCATTTTACTGTAGATGTTGCCACTGCAGATCACACCAGCTACAGCTACACACCAAGTTCAACCTCCTGTAGCTATAAGGACCTATCCTGAAGTATGACCTTGCTCTTAAGGTAGAATGTACAACTCACAACATTTCTTTATCAGTGTATAAACATCAAATGCTTGGCTAGCTACCCCTTTCAGGAAAAATGAGGGATGGGGAAGAAGATGGAGAGCTGGAGGTGCTTCATGTGCCTTGTCACAGTGAATTGCCTGGTTTTAGTATCAGGTGGAAGTTTAATTAATGTATTTTCTATTAATTAATGTATTTTGTGTCTTGCTCCCTGTCTTACTTCCAAGGAACATCAGAGGAGGAGGAAGAAAGACAAGGGTCTAGGAGGCACTGATCATTAAAGAATGTAGCTGGGGAGAAGAGGATGAAAATGTTAATTTATTATCAAAGTGGGGATGAATTATGTTTGAACCCAGAGGTTAAAAGTAGTATAGTTTGTTTGTGTCCTGAGACAACTGCTATCCCCAGGGCTGAGCTCTCCACAGAAGTGTAGGATTGAAAGACACCATACAGATAAAGTTTTATGCTTGGGGTCCTGCTCGAGTGTTTTGGAGGCTGAATCTGACTCATGTGACCTTGGCATATGACCCTGTCACACCTCTTAACCCCAGATATGGAACTTACTCTAGACTGGTAATACCCATATTGCAGAAGAGATCACCCAGTCTATTTTGTACTCAGCAAAAGCATTTGATAAGTGTTTGATCTGGCAGAGGATTGAACGTCTATCCCATTCATACTGATCCAACAGCTGCCCAAACACAGATCTATGGTAAGGGGTCTTGTTTGCATTTGTTCTTTTGCTTTCAGTTTTGCTTTCTTAATTTTGCATTTTGTAAGATTAGAAAATAAAACTTTCTGTCTGGCATGCTAAAGAAATACAGCTATTTTCACTGAGGAACTGAAATCCTATATGACAAATGCGTGAGTTTTTCCCTGAATAAGTATTGAAATGTATGACCCTTGGAATGGAAATAGACCTTGGAGTTTTACCAAGGTGCTTCAGAGATCCCTGCTCCCACTGCTTTTCTTTTTCAAATATGATGACTGGAGCTGTCTGGATGCAGGACTCATTTGAACTAAAAATAAGTATCTTTTAAAACAGGATCCTCATTCTCTGGTCTCTCAGAAAGTCTGCTAAGGTATGATACAGTTTTTGGTGCTGATTTTCTAGGCTGATTTTTAATCTGTGTAAACTGTGAAATGCTGATTTTACTTTATTTACGTAGAAAAGGCCAAGCTTGGGAGTAAATTATTGTGTTGCTAAAGATCTGATAAGCTTTTTAGTACTAGCTCTTTCCTAAGCTTCAGTACTCATTTATTGCAAGTACTTAAAAATAAAATTAGCTACGTCACTTTGTTTGGAGACATTGAAGAAGAAATATAGAGCTCTTTATGCACATGAGAATCAGATTCAAACAGATACAATGAATGTTAGTTGTAACTTGTCATGTTTTCCTTTTGTAAGCCTCGAAGTTCCTTGACAGCCTTACAATTGTGGAAAGAAATATTTTTTAAAGCCACAGAGCAGATGTGATTCTGTGCCCTGAAAGGCTGAACTGACATCACTTTTGCAGAAGGAAGCAGTGGATGAATGCTTCTATGATTTTTCACAAGTAATATCTGATTTAAGAAGTATCCTCACCATGCCGGAGAGAATATTGAAAAGGAATGTAATCTCATGCTTCTAAATTGATCAAAATTGATGTCTTTGCAGACCTAAAGGAATTGTAAAGCTGGATGAGCACTCACAAGGCAAAGAAGGGTAAGACCCTTAAACAATGTAGGTTCTATAATAGTGGATATCACAGCATGGTCTCCTGGGTTGCAGTTTCTTTCATTTGCTCTATGAACAAGACTGGATGCTTGTCTGTTATTTAGGGCTTCTTACCTGTACTGACCATAAAGGAGGTGAAAATGAAAAGTTAATTTTCAACTGGTGTGCTTTTGGATCCAAAGTCCTAAGAATTGCATTTTTAAAATTCAGTCACAAACTTCTGTGTTGGAATTGAAAATTTTCCTTCAAAGCACAAATTACCCTCTCCAGCTGAAAATTGTTGAAGAATCTGCCCCTTGGAATGAATGGAAATGTGGCAAGATGCATTGTATAGGATGGGAAGGTTATCTTTTATTAAAATACCCATACTGAACTGATGTTACTAAGACTTGCATGTTAAACTCCAGAAGGAATATTCTTCATTTTCCAATTTTGGTTAATTCCATGCTTACAAATACTTAACTTCGTCACTCTTAAACTAAGTTAATGAGCCCCGAAATGTAGTAAGTACTTTTTAATTTTTTTTTCTTCTTATCCATAGAAATACTCCTCCTAAACTCAAAAGCAAGATTTGCACAAGAAAATCTTTTTCCTGAGAGTGAATGCTGTGGCTTGATTTCTCTGTCAAAGCTGCAGGTTTTTCAAAAGCTTGTTTATAGGCATGTAGGGTCCTCAGCTAAGAGTTACATAGCACAGTAAGTGCTTGGAATAATTTATGAACTGGAATTAAAGTTGTAGAGTTATTTCTAATACTTTAATGCTTGTAATGCTGGAAATACTGTTTTCATATAGCACATCATATGCTTCATTACTAATTAAGATATAACTCTAGCTGTCATATCTAAGTAAGCTTTCTTTTTTTAGCCTTTTTTATTGTCTTTCAGAAAAATGATTTTAAGTCTGTGAACTAAAAATAGATGAAAATAATATGAAAATTAATGTCAAAACACTCAGGGTTAGATATGAGCTCTGAAGTTTAACAGTAAGAGAAGTTCTGATCCTCAAATTTCCTGTGACTATATGCAAATATGGGATACATAAGAAACAATGGGTTTCTTCTTGATGTTGAACTTTCCTTATGTAGCAGTTTTGTCAGAGGTAATTTTCTTCACAGTTACTGATACGGGCCTATGTTTTTGATTTGTGCTAAACACGGAGTTGATAATATAGAGATGTTTTTCTTACTGGTGAGCAGGACTTACACAGAACCAAGGTTTTTTCTGCTTTTCCTGCTGCCAAGTTGGTGTGAAGATTGGGAGTCCATGGGAAATTTAGGAAAGATATTGTTGTGACAGGTTACCCAAACTGACCAAAGGCATATTCCACACCATACAACATCCTTCCCTGTATGTAGAGTGGAAGGAAGAAGGAACGGAAGGACATTT
Source organism: Sturnus vulgaris (assembly GCF_052056855.1). Classification (NCBI taxonomy): domain Eukaryota; kingdom Metazoa; phylum Chordata; class Aves; order Passeriformes; family Sturnidae; genus Sturnus; species Sturnus vulgaris. The sequence goes on along the minus strand of NC_142244.1, from coordinate 87,983,962 downwards.
GAATTGATGGCATATATCTTTCCAAGTCACTATTATGCATGATGGACCCCTGCTGTCTTGGAGATGGCTGAACACCTGCCTGCCTGTGGGAAGCAGTGAAATTAATTTCTCCTTTTGGTTTGCTTCCATGCATGGCTTTTGCTTTCCCTGTTAAACTGTCTTTATCTCAACCTGTGAGGTTTCTAGCTTTACTCTTCTGATTCTCTCCCCAGTCCTGCTGGTGGGCGAGTGAGCAAGTGGCTCTGTAGGGTTTGGCTGCTGGCTGGGGTTAAATCACAACATCTTAGAATAAGAAAATACCTCTTATGCTGTCCCACAGAGGACATCATGAGATGTCATCAGAGACACAGTGCCTTATCTTCCTTGCATAGACACACGCTTATGGTGAGTGAGAACTGAAGAGGCCACCTCACACACTGAAACCCATTAACAAGTCCTTTGTGCTCATATTTCAGTTTCCCTTAAATTATAAATAAATAAATATAGATCTAGCACAAGAGAAGACTGCTTTTTATGGTGTTTATGCTACAGACTACATGTAAATCATGTGAATGATGAAATATTTGAACTGCAAGGTCTTTTATGTTACATTTACATTAAACAAAGTCTTTCCTGACCTACTTGAGCAAATAATTCTCTTGTGTACAGAGATCATGGTTTGTCTCATTTTCAAATGTCTTTTTCTAGCAGTCATTGGTCTAGAAAGTATTTTATTTTCCCTAGCTTTTGTGTTTGTATTTGTATGTGTGTTTGGAGGGTGGCGTTGATGCAGGAAATAGAAGGAAAATGTGTAATAAAGCCTAACATTTGCAAAGGTTTGCTTTGGAATATTAAAAGATACCTGTATTAGGATATCGTACACCTATGAAAAAGACAATTTTTATTTTTATCCTGATGAGGAATTGGTAAGGAAAACAACAGAAGCTTATTTTAAATTTTTTTTAAACAAAGGGTTTGAATGAATCTGTATACTGTTAAAGTAAAATGAAGGTAACTAGAATAAATTGCTAATTGTTTATATAGAGACACTGTCAATCTAAATGAGTATTCATAAGGAATGACCTGACTAATAAGATCCTTATATCATGTAGATTCTACATCAATGGTTATCACTGTCTAGTCTGCTGTTTTACAATTTTTTTTTATACCATTTGGGGATGACTTAATGTTTGAAAAGATGTGTGATGTTGTTAGCTTTGTGGCTGTGAAAATGTTTTCAGTCAAGGCAGCATAGATAAAAGGGCTGCAGGGAAAGCATCAGGGAGGGATGTCTTTGCTCCGCGAGTGCTGACAGGAGCTGATTATTGAAAGAGAGTTGTTCCCTGGACGTTTGTGCCAGGTTCTGGTAGCTGAAAATAGTGGTGATTGCTGTAGGGCTGTCTGTGAAGAACTAAATTTTATCTGTAGATAAGGCAATTATAAAAGTACTGTATGAACTACTATCACAATACTATTTTTTACCCACTTGGGAAAATAATGTGAGAGGCTTTGGACAGCCTTTGTTGATCCGTAAGCATCAGAGTCCTCAAGATGAAGAATTACTAGGCTGAAAATGCCTTGTACTGGATTTGGATCAGATTGCCTTGTACTGGTTTTGGAAGTTTATGCAGCATTGGAGTCGTGTGGTCCCAGGGGACAAACCTGGGTGTGCAGCTGCCTGAGATCTGAGTTAAGCACAGAGTAACAGCACTTGGGGAATTGTAGCAAAGTCCAAACCTCCAAGATGGGCTTCTAATATCTGGACAGGAAGAAACATCCCTGACTACTGCTGCTAGCAATCGTATTGCAACGATGTGGGATCCAAGCAGGAAATTTTACATTTGGGGGTCAGATTCCTGAGGGAGTGCTAAATGGCCCCCTCACATTTTCTGCACTGGGTAACAGATGAGTCATCCTCTCTGCAGAGTTATGCTCTGACTAGGGATGGAATTTTTCAGTACTGACCTAATAACTTTCTTATTGACGTTATGCAGAACAGAAGTGGGCCAAAGCTAACCTTTCAGTGCAGCTATTTAAATAAATGTAGCACCTCATGCAAGTAACACCTCATGTGTGAAACTTGCAGGAAGTCCCAGGGTGTCTAGGTGGATGTCTGAGACACACTGAGGGAGTGTCACAGAAAAAGAGTTTCCTTCTCAGCTCTCCTGGCTTTTGTCCTCAAAGATCTATAACAGGTTTTGCCGGGAAAAACCAAGTGGCTTTTCCCAACTGCATCCTGTAGGTCTGTGGTGCCCAAACTGAATGGCCTTTAACATTAGTCTTTAAATCTTTTAATGTAGTGATTAAAGATGACAGGGATTAAGTCCCTGCCCAATAGCAGCTCACCTGGGTGTGTTGTTGGTTAGATGCAAAGCACAAGGCCAAATGCTCTTAAGTACCCAAGCATACGGCTATTGGAAAACATAGCAAGACTTGTCACGTCTTGTGATTAGGAAGCATTTCTTTTTTATTGAAGATAGAGTGGAACAAAAAGGTGGAAAAAAGAAAGCCCTTCAGAGCAAAAGAAATAGATTGTGAACAAAGGTTGGAACAGAAATGGAAAGGTTTTATCCTAAGTGTTTTTAAAATATATGTATATAGTATGGTTTAGATATATTTATGAGGTACCCAGTCTAATGGACAAAGAACTTAAAATTTCATAATTTCCTCTAGTATCCAGGCAAAAGACTAAATTACTCAAATAAAGCAAATCAAATAGAGTTTGACACACAAACCATTAACTAATAAAAACATTCTTCTGGTTGCCAAGCCACTTAAAAATCTCTCAGGAAATGTCATAAAGGAGGTATATGTGTGAGCCATAGAGCCTTTAATTATATCAACACATGTTGCATTTATTCTTGCAGGCTTTTTGCCTCAGTATGTTTTCTTTTCTCCTCATGTGGATTTTATGGTTACCACACAGTTCATGCATGATTTAAAGCTTGTTCTGGAGACAAAGTCCTTTGTTTCCTTATTGGCCTTTTCCTATGATGCTAATTACTATAGCAACTGAGTGCTTCCCGTGGCTTTATTTTCATAACATCTCAAAATGTTGAGGGGGTAGCATTACTGTGCTTTACAGATTAACAACAGAAAGTTTGAGGTAAAAAATGAAGAAAGTTTATTCATTTATAGAAGGAAAGTGCCATTTAAATTAAATTGTCCATTGATGAGTTTTGTTTTCGGCTGGGAAGTGTGATTGTGTCGCTCTGGAAGCGTAATGATTTTTTTTTCCTCCAGAAGAATAAAATAAAAATATTTTCCTTCCATGTGCTTGGATTTAACAAGAACACATTTGTGTTGCACTGGCCAAATATTCCATTTGAAATCTTTTCTAAAGTGAAGTGGACTCGGACAGTGGAGCAGAGTCCTTGGCAGATTATGTCTCCTAATGCACAGTCTCTGTGCAGGGATGCATACGTGATGCTATGTGCTGCAGCAGATGGAAACTCAGTTGTAAGCCTGGATTTCTAAAAAGCAAAGAAAACATGTGGATTTATCATACTATTGATTTGTGTGGACATGCTAAAAGCCAGGACAAAAATGTCAATTTCCCTGCAGGACAATTTCCCTGTGGTAGGTATGCAATGAGGAAGATGGTAGACAGCAGCTGCCAGCTGCCCTTTATGGGTTGCCTGCGGGGTTTTGGGAGATCTTTGGGATGCTTTGTCAGAAACTTTCATAGGCGTTTCTAGACAGAAAATTAAAAAAAGGAGACCCTCAATGCCTCTCGGCTCTCAAAGGTTTTTCCTTAATCTTTCTACATTTACTTTGCATGCTGCTTTGCACCTCTTGCTCACTCCTGATGCCACATGCCCACCGTTTCTCTGCATCGCTGCTTCTCCCCAGCCTTCTGTGCTTCTTGTACCATGTTTTATTTATGCATCACTCTTGCTGCTGCCTTGCAGAACTCCAGCCCCTGCTTTGCCCTTTCATGTTTTCACTACTCAGCCAGTCCCAGTTTTCCAGTTCTACTCCTGCAAGTGTTATTTTCCTCATTGTCTTGATGACGTCCAAACCTGTGTTCTCTGTTTTGTCCTCCTGATCTTTACCTTTTCCTGGTCCAGTTGCTATCCCTTGCCTCACCCAAACCCTGCAGACCGATGATCCCCATCCAGTCCAAATCTGAATTCAGGTGTTTTTTTACATGCTGAGATGGCATATTGCTATTCAGTTTCAGACTGCTCAGTCTGTAGTGTCTGAAAGTTATGGAAGTGCAGCTCCAGGCACACGGGAGCAGACCGAGCATGTGACAACAGTGAGACATCAGTCATTTTGAGGAGACCTTTCTGAGGCCAGAGGGGCTGTGGACATCGGAAAGGCTGCTCATGGGCAAGCAAGATGTGTAAAACGGGATCCTTTGGCTGGTCTGGGAAGGATGTGGGGGGCAGAGGGTAGTGGGCAGGGGCCCGATGTGGAGACTGCCCCATTCCTCCAAGGTGGCCTTTTGGACAGCCTTGTTATTGCTGCCTCCTCTCTGGGGTTTGCTTTCCCCATGCCCTCTGAGGCAGCCAGAGTTAACATAAAGGGAGGCAACAGGACGTGGCGGAAGCCTTTGGCAGGCCTGCCTGATCTGTCCGGCAGCACCTGCATCCTTCACTCTGTCTGACCAGCACCCTCCGTGCACAGGGCTGCCTCCTCTCTCAGGGAGAAGGGCACTGTGAGGCAGGTGCTCTTTTGACCCTGCTCTTTTCTTTTTTGATGCACAGTGGCATGACCCAGCTAGGATTTTGTGAAGAAGAGCAAAGGATACTCTGAGGATTTCAAGGATACTCAAAGGATTTCACAAAATCCCATTTCATGAACTGCTGCTAGAGGGAAGCTGCCCCCACAATGGGGAGAGAATTTTCAACAGAGAAGATTATTTGCAGCAAGGTATGAAGGGGTGGTCAGAGCAGTCTTCCAGTTTAGCTGCTGCTTAACCTAATTTTGAGATTGTTCAAGGAAAGCTGGAGAAATGAGGAAATGGTGCATAAACTGAGGACAAAGAATACTGAAACTGAAAAATTACACAAGGTAAGACATCATCTACATGGCAAAGAATCCACAGATTCCATAGAATCCATAGTGGTCTGTCCTTACTGCTGGAAACGTACCTTATCTGTACCTTACTTCTGAAAACTGTTCATCTGTATGGGCAGCACAGCTGAGTTATGTTTAAGGAAACAAAGATTTTGCCCAAAGATATTCCTCATCCCAGCAAATGAACTGAAAATATAAAACATATGGGGCAATCTGATTTTTAACAATGCTTTAACAAAAACCAACAAAAAGGGAAAACACTTTCACTACGTATGTTAGCGTTTCAAGGACAGGAAAAAATCACTGGCATGATTTAGCTGTATCTGGAGACCTGATGCAATCCCTATCAGTAGAGAGTTATTTAAAAAATTTGGTCAGAGTTCCTGCTGGTGGTGTCTGATGGACGTCTTTGCAGTGTAGTAGGTGATATGTCGATGTTTTAGGGTCCCTGCTCTAGGTTCCTCTGTTCGAGCCTGTCAGTTCTGCTTGCCGACAGACTTTGGAACTGGGCTGTCCCAAACAATCAAACAAACACACACATTTAATCCAATGTGCCTTGAACGCCCAGAAAGTACAGGTAGACATGGTAGAGGCCTTTCTGATAGCTTAAATTGGGGTATTTTGCTGTCATTTGTATTTCTTTTGAGCTGAGAAGCTCAAGAAAGAGGATTTAGGTACCTTTGCACTGAGTTTCACAGGCAACATAATCACGAGTGTTGACAATCAAAGTGCCTGTGTTATACCCTTTGTGGAGAGAAGCAGGAGGTGAAGAGAGCAGGTGCCTTGAACATTGCCACAATGATGGTCAGTGTGGTAAGCAGAGGTCCCAGAAAGCCTATTTCAGCTAAAATAAACCACTGCAGCTTCCCTCTCACAGCAGACCAGAGATTTACACATTTTACACTCAGTTTACATTCCTCCCAAAGCTCTTGCAGCCTCTTCTGAACTCCTTCACACACATAATCCCCAGCTCCTGCTAAGTGTCCAGGCAGCCCAAAATAATTTATATCTTTATGCTTTCAAATATCATTGTTGCTAAGGGGAAATCCCTGCTGTTTCTTCCTCCTCTGTCTCTGCTTCTCTCCCCCTTGCCAGTGAGGATTAGGCTTGACTGCAGCTGACTTTGCTGTCTCATTTCCTGCAATGGGTTGCCAAGCGTTCCACAGTGACACAGCAGTTTTTCCTCTGTTCCCTCCATTTCCCCTGGCTGCCCCACTCATTCAAAGGCTGATGGTTTTGCCTGGTCCAGGGATGTGATAAGGCTCTGAACTTTGTCTGGGGGCTGGCTTGCTACAGCAGGTCTGAAAAGTGCAGCGAGGTAAAGGAGCAAGTGAGAAGCCACAGGGTTTTCATAGACTTTACCAAGAATGAACCAATTCAGAGTTTACTAACATTCTGCATTGGTGAAACAATACAAGCTCTTTTTTAATACTTTTTTTTTTTTTTTTTTTTGTGGGAGGGAAGAAAGAAACCATTATAAGGAAAAAGTTGTAAGTTGTATATCCGTGCATGCATGTGTGCACACATGCTTGTTTGGATTCAGAAGTGGAATTGATAGCAACTAATACTGAAAAATGCAAGCACTTTTTAAAAATTTCTGTCAGACTTTTTGCGAGCATAAAGCATTGTCTCAGGACTTGACTGGCTGCTGATTTTCAAAAATTGAGTGAATTTGTGATCTCACTGAAATGTCTATGAATTTTAATAAGTACAAGTTATTAAGACAGTGAATAAAATCTTAAAGACCTATTTTTTTCTCTTGACTTTGAAATATGGTGATTTATTATTATTGTTGTCATTCTTGCTGCCTGTCTGAGGTATAGAGACTAAATTGCAATATTTTTGAAGACACTCCTGGAAAACAAATGAGAAAGAATTCTGCATTAGCATGGATGGCCCACATTCTGCTCTACTTGGTACATTATAATTTTCCCTCTTATTTTACTTCTGATTGTCAAAATTTTCCCTCTTATTTTCCTTCTGATTGTCAAAAGCATTTTTTAATTTCTCCAAATCACTCTGTAAATTTACATTCTGGCTTAGCTGGTCTACTTTTCTATTTTAGAAAAGTCAAATTGAATTGGCTTGGAAAAGTAAATTACTTCCCTTGATGAGGGAAGGTTTCCTCAAAGAGGGTTTCCCTTTATGAGGGGGGTTTCACTCAAGTGTTGGTTCACAAGGTGTACAGTTCCCTAACTGCTGAGCTACTTTAACTGACAGAGATGCAAAGTTGTCCAGCTGAAATTATTGCTACTTGTTAAGTTTTGAATAGGAAGGAAAGTTGTCCTCTTTCCCCCCCATCCCTGTTCCCTGCCTCGTGTTACCTGTATGCCCAAGGCCAGCTCCAACTCTTTGGGTGCGGTGCCTGCAGGGCGAGCCTAAGGATGAGCAGCAGCAGAAGGGATCTTTCCTCTGCTTTCTGTTTCAGGTTTCATACTCACGCTCATTCTCTGTCACAATCACTTGTTCTTCACTGGATTAAATTTTAAACTCAAGCTGCCTGTCACAACTGGACTTCAGTAAACCTAGGAAAGCACATTATCAGTTTACAGGGAGAGGGATGCAGAACCAGGCAATATGAAAGCACCTGATGCCTGTGAAGAGGCTGAAGATATCAGACTTACTAAGATTTTTTGGTTTTCTATTTATGCTTTATCCCGCTGTTGTCTTTAGAAGAGCTTGAACGGCAGATGATTGTGTAGACAAGGTTGTCTTTTCTGTTTCATTGATGTTTATCATCTGTTCGAAAAATTTTATACATTCTAAGCTGCTTAAAGTCTTTTGGCTTTCCTTCCCCCCTGCCCCCGAAATCCTTATACCTATCCCTGACTTGAGAAGTCTTATGCAGACTGAGAACCTGATTGTGAAAGGTCTGTGAATAAGTATTTCTACTGGTTAATATTCTGGCCTGATGCTGGAGAGCAAAATATCTCTGTCTGCATTAAAATGCTAGCCATTCTAAGCATTGGTTCAAAGCTTATATTGATTATGGCAGAACCTCATCATCTTTCTGATCGTTATCTGTGTACTGGAACAGTCCCACTACACAAAAATTGAAAATAAAAGAGGAGATGAGATTGATGGTGTTCTCAGTCATATTTCTTTCTGAAGGGACTGAAGGAAAGAGGTGTCTGCATTTTCCCGGGCTTTACTTGGATATTCTTCTCTGCTACTCTGCCTGGCTCTCCCCTCTGGCTGAGAGCAGAGGATGAACTCTTGTGTAGAAATGGGGAAAACTTCAGAGCAAGTCACAGCCCTCAGAAAAAGCAGCTTGTCCTTTATAGAAGAAAGAACTTCTAGCGAGTAATGTTTTATTCCCTTCTTTAGAGGAAGGAAACACTACCTGCAAATAACTGATTTTATATGTCATGGAATAATTTCAAGTCACTAAGCAAAAATAAACATATAATGCATGGATAGAGGTGTCAAGGGAATCTTTTAATCTGGAGTTTTGGCAAATGCTCTCCATTAGTTGTGTAAAAGCTATGTTCACCTCCTCTAGCAGGGTAGCTCCATAATTAGCCATGGGAAGTGGGGAGGATGCTGCATTAGAAAGAAGATCATGTGAGAAAGTGAAATTAAAATAGCACAACAATAAAAAACATGGAACAGAACTGATGCTTGAAACAGCCATCCACACACACGAAGGAGTAGCAGTTGCATTTCAGAACTTCTGCTGCTTGTGAAGAGACATCTCTGAAAACATGCTGAAACAAGGAGGGAGGAGGGTGGTACATTTCTGAAATACTGAGTACTTGTGTGTGTGTTACACCATCTCTTTCTGTTCACAAATCTTTGTTTGTAGGTTAGATGTTTGGCCTACTCTGAGTCCCTGAACAGGCAGCAGAGAGAGCGGGACTCCTGTCTGGAATCTCCAAAGTGGTGAAACATCTGGGCTTGTTAATGTAATCCCTGAGAGCAGCACAGTGGGCCTGACTGAAAATTTTAACAGAGGGCTGAAAGAAGTGGAATATGGCAGCTATGCCAAAATTGTTCCTATTTTTCTATTTCATATCTTCAAAAAAAGACAAAAATCCATTTAGTTTTAGCCAAGTCACTAAGAAAAAAAATGATATTCATGTATCTGTTCTTACAGTGTGCTTCAACGATAGCAAAACCACAGGAAAACTGTCAATTAATTGAGTATGAGTTAGTCTGTGTGAGTGCCAGGGCTGAAAGTGAGACCAGTTAGCAAAATACAAGGCATCTTTGTTCCCCTCTGGAGCAAAGACACCATCTCCAGTCTTCACTTGACACGGTGGCTTGTGTCAGTTTATTAATCTCTGCTTGTCCTAGGGTGACTTTATGATGCTTTTATCCCCAGTTGTTCTGTTTTGTTTATGCTGGATATTAAATTCTGCACCTTGAAGACTGGTTCTGAGAGTGAGAGGGGCACGAGAAGAGTGCAGTTTGTTTGCAGAAGCTGCACTTGCTCCCCCACATTCCTTCTCTCAGTCTATGTTGTCTGCAGCACGGACAGCGGGAGCGAACTCTCCTTTGCTTTTAGTTATTTGTTTTTAGTTAGCTGAGGCCAGAAGTTTTTTGGAACTGTTCAGCTATTGTTTGGTCTGGGAACACCAGGGCTGTCATCCAAGGGCCTCCCAAGCTGGAGTGCAGCCAGGACACTGGACCCGAGCCCTAGAAAGAAAGACCCTAGCCCTGAAAAAGCTGAGCAAGCCCAGCTACACCCCATGGAAAAGACTTTCTATCTGAATTTACCATCTCTTCAGAACACTGAGAAGTTCCATTATTTAATATTATTTTTTTCTTTTCATGTTTCTGAGTACTTTGCTTGTTAAATCAACAGTTTTTTCCACTTCTCTCAAAAAATGTTTATATCTCCCGAAGCAATGGGGAAAAGGGCCACTTAAATTGGCTTTCTAGAGGGACCCCATTCAGAAGTTTCCTCCCAAATTTGCCCTAAACCAAGACACTCCTAAAGACCATTGTGCCCAGAGCTTCTCTCTGTTTTCCCCTGCTGGTTTCCAAGTGGGAGCATTATTCTCTCAAAGTCTGTTTGGGAACTGAGCTGAGCTATGGGTCTGGTTTTAATTTTTGCAGTCTTGCAAACTCTGTCTCTTTTTGTCCCCCTGTGGCCACATTTAGTGTCTTCCAGATTTTCCTTTTTGCTGGCACAGTAGAATAAGACCTGTTGCTCCATAACCATTCCTGCATCTGCTCCAGCATCCTCTCTGTAACAGTGGAAAGTGCCATTCTGGCAGTGAAAGGTCTGAGTAATTCTAGAGCATGATAGTAAAATAGAATTTCCTTTGAGGGGAAGAAATTTGCTCTTGCCCACCCTCAAAGATCCTGCAGCCTACACTGGAAGATAGCCTCCATTAAAATCAAATCACATCTTTTGTTTTAGCACTTGACAATTTTTTTTTCCGTGAAAATTTCCATTCCTTTTTAATTTGCAAAAATTAACTCGTTTTTTTTAGCTGAGACAACTGGACTCAGTTGTCTCTGGTGGAAAGGAATAGCATCAGGCAGTTCCTGTGGGAAAGAATTGTTCTTCATCCTTTGTCTTTCATTTTCAGCAGCTGGGAAATGATGAACAGAACCCACTTTCCTTGGTGCCATTCATTAATTAGTAGACCATTATCTTTTTCCTTCTCTGAAGTGATCAGGTTTTATTAGTATTATTCATGTAGAAGCTTTTCATGGCCTCTGATTGTTATCATTGTCATTTCTAAACTCATTTCTTGTCTGTTTTGTCCTTCTCAAGGTGTCCAGAACTGATCAGGATGTGCTCAGTTTGAGTAGTAAAAAGTATTTTCAGTATTGCTTCTCTGTTCCATTCTTTTCCCTTCCTAACTGTTCCTCTTTTTAGCACTAGGAGACATCTCTGCCAAAATGCCAGTGACACCCAAGTTTTTCTTACTCTTCACAGTTAAATTTAGAAGCCAGAAGATGTAGTTTATATTCTTCCTCTCAGAAAGCACCATCTTCTGTTTGAAAATGCTGCATTCATCTGTGATGGCATCTTGCTTTACTGGTATCTCACCCAGGTTCCTCTTTTGATTTGTTTAAATGTTTTTGCCTTCCAGCACCTTCACTCTCCCATTTCTTTGCTCCTTTTCAAACTTTCTCAGCAAAAATCTTTTGCACTTGGCTGTCCAAGACTGTTTTGTATTCACATTTTATTCCTCTCCATTCCCAGAGCCTGAGTTTATAACAAGATAACTTGAGTAATCTTCTACATTTAGTAGTGTACATATTTAAAATACTTCTAATCCAGGTTAGATCAAGGCATTACCATGGTTTATTAGCGGGTCTAAAAAAGCTTGGCTTGTCTATTCTTTACTTATGGCAAAATCACTTCATCAACTAGGATAAATCACTATAAACACAGGTACCAATCAGCTCATCAGTCAAACAGGCTGCAGGGGCAGCAAACAGTAATAATTAATGGCAAATTCGTGGGCTTTTTGTTTATCTCCCTGAGACATACTGACGTACAAAGAGAACACTGTCCTTGGATATTTTGTTATTACATCAGCCATCAGAGAGACATATTGGGGGGTCAGAAAAAGAAGATTACCAACTTTATTTTTAAATAAAAATGCTTTCTCAGGAATTGGCAAATCTTTTCTCATTACTGTAAAATAGTATCAGTTCAAAAAATGTAATTATATATTTTTATAAAGAGTCTGAAAATCCTTGCCACAAATGCCTATTTCTTCTTTCTCATTTACCATTTTCTGACTTGGGGACTGTTTCCAGGGCAACATAACAAACACTGAAGGAAGTACACGAGAGAATTCCCTCTTCTATTTTAGGTGAGAGTTATGTCCCTCCGTTATTGCTAAGGAAATGAAGAGTATCTTGCATAGAGAAGTACTCATCTTGCATCTCTGCCTGAAGTACGCAGAGCCTGTGCAGTCTGTTTTGTACCTGATGTTTGCCAAGAGATGGAGCTGCAGAGTAAGGCACCTACCAAGCCTGACCCTGTAAATCAGGAGAGATATAATAAAACCTTTGGCAGCAAAAACCTGTAGCCTCTCATACTGATGCCTGTTAGTCTTCCCCAAGTGGCGACGAGGCTTGTGTTGGGCACTTAGCCAACTCTGTTCAATCTATTCCAATTTATATCATTAAGCCAAGAAACAAGCTATATTAATCTTGCTGGATATCCTGGCCCCTGCTCAGATGTTGTAGAAAATGCTCAGCAGCCCCACAGTTGAGCAGTAACAGGATGAAAACAGCTGCTCTTTTGGACTTGCCTTAAACCCTCTGTTCCCTACAAACACTCCAGTGAAATATTGGTTGCACTGTATTGTTGTTACTCAGATGGTAATTTTCTGGGGCTACCTTCACAATTTAGGCATTATGCAAAATATGTTTCAGTTCCTAGGCACCTGCAGTGTGAGACAAAAGATAGCAAAAGGATTCCCAAACTGCCAGAGACCTGAGTTTGTCACTCTACAAAGTGTCCCTCCCCATATGGATTTACAGGCTTAGCTCTGGAAAGCTGTAAACCTGTGTTAGTACTGAGCAAAGCCAAGTATTTTTGGAGCAGAGCTTGGGTTCAATGCTGGGTTAATGCAGTGATCTGGCATGACTGAGCCAGCTGCCATCCATGACATGCTCCTGTCCTTCCTGTCCCAGCACTCTGGCAGGCAGAACAAGTCCAGGTTTGTCTGTACCTGTCTGTAATATGCCAGGATTGCCTGGAGCTACTTTGGGATTAGGTACAACATGGGGAGCCTACTCAAGTAATTGGGCTCCCACCCCTCTCCAAGCCCCTGGGGATTCTCAGAGTAGACATTCCTGCAAACCAAGTCACTCTAGTTGCTGGGTGTCCCCAACATCTGCCACATCAGTTTTCACACAAAAAGAAAAGAGCCAAGGATTACCCAAGTATCCTCTTGCAGTGAGCAGTCAGGGCATTTCTTTGTTTTCCAATCTGTGTTCTTCATTTACTTAACTCAAAATCCTCTACTGATCAGTGCCGACTGATTCTTTTGGTGAGAACTTCCAGATTAACATGGGATAAATTCTGCCTCTGCTGCGCTCCCAGGTGAGGGAGGAAGGGAGAGAGGGAGGTGAGCAAAGAGAGATCAGTCTATCTCTGCCTTTGGATTGCAGTGCAGACCTTGGGGCTGTGCCAACCAGTTTTGAGCCCTTCTTCTAATGAAGATTTAATAGATTTCATCCTTTGTATTATGTAAATAAGACAGAGACTCAAAACTAAAATGACTAGAAGAAAAGCCAATTATATGTTTGCTAAACAGGGTTGAGAACAGTCTTTTTTCCTCCCTGTTTTTTTCATGGGAAAAAGCTGACCTGAGTTAGTTATAAGAATTACTCCAGCAGGAAGATCTTGGCTGGGAATACTGATCAGACTGAGGAGTTTGAATACGTTTTGGGATAAGAATTCGGCAGCCTGTGTCTAGTTGGTATTTCCTTTGAGTGTCCAAGACAGCTCTTTGCTTGCTTATTTCTTTTCTTTCCCTAATTTTGGGCTATGATTGGTCCCAGGTGTCAGATATTCAGAATATTTAGCATGGTAGCCCTGAGGTCACTTTGGAATTTTAAACTGCACAGAGTTGGCAAAATACTTTCTAATCTGATTTCCCAGGGAAAAGTCTGTTTGTCAATCAATCTGTTGTTTTATAGTAGGGCAGGGAAGAAAATGCAAAAATAGTATAGGAGAGAAATGAACTATTATCCATATTTGTAGGTGATGGGTGTGTGGTAAAAATACATGTACATTTCAGGCATGTGTAGATCCAAAATAGCATAACACAAATTGTGCCTTGCTGTAGTGTAAAAAGAGAGAAGATTTTGAGTGGTGGAAAAGAAAAAATCTACTTGACTTCAGATGATAACTTTTTCAAATACCTATGGGGTTTTAATGTGGTAAATGAATTATGGGGGTTTTTAAAATCAAAATAATCCCCTTAGACTTCAGGTGTTCTGATGCAATGACTTCCAGGTCTATACATTCCACTGGAAAATGACTCCTAGTTTTCATAGCCATGTCTCTGAGCCCAACAAGTCCCTGTGGAGCACACACTGGACTGGTGAGAGTGCTGGCTTGGACACTGGGCTGTGGTCCAGGTAAAATATGCTTGTTCCTTGCCTCTGAACACTCACCACATCACCAGTTAGAAACTGTAGCTGTAGGTAAGCCCTGGTAGCTCACTGAACCTCTGTGCCTCAGCCTCTCTGCATTGGTAAGTAGAAACATTAGTAATGGATAAATGTAATGTATTTTGTCATAGCTTAAAGATATTCTGCTCTTTACAGGTGAGCTATGCTTTCCTACTGTCTCCCACTGTCTCTGGTTTAGAGATGTGATTACTGACAGAGGAGTGGGAAAGCAATTCCTCATGGAGTCAACAAACTCACCAGGAAGCTCTTAAGAGGTTTCACTTAGTGTTGGAGAGATGCTAGTATATTTATGTACATATATCAGCTGGTTACAATACAGCTTGTTGGGAGCTTTTGCTCTGTGAAAGACCTGAGGCAATTTGGTCCTGTCTCCTGTGCATATTTATCTTGGTTTTCAGGGGGTAGTTTCATGCACTGGAGAGCAGACAAATCACATGCATGGAGCTGAGCTGTGTTTTAAAAAAGCGATTGAGAGCAACATTTTTGCACTGCACAGGTAGTTGATATTTTTAAATTATGTAATTGCATGCACATACTTTGTTTATTAAAGACAAAGCACCTCTTTTGAAGTGCTATAATTAAATGACCACCTCTTGTTGGAGCAGCTCTACATTGTAAAACCACATTCCTCCAGCATAAAGTTTGTGCCAGCATTCAGTTGCCCTCTGAGGCCATGAAGATATTGCTCTGCTCCACCTTAACCAGGAGCTGGTTGTGTCTGGTGCTCAAAACCTGCCAGCTTTTAACAGAAGAAGTAAGCTTTGGTGGTTACTTCTGGAGTTAATTCTTGAGACCAGACAAAACTTTTAAACACTATTTAAATAACAGCTTTTTTCAGTCTCTAGCTGAAGTTCTATGCTATGCTGCTGTTAGATACTTTTTAAAGAGTGTGTCAGGTAAAGCAGACCTCTTGGACATTCCAGTTTTTCTCCTCTGGTGAGCCATGGTGTAGTAGTGACTCAGATTTTAGAACTTTTAAAAATCATGGGATAGTAAGGACTATTTGATCCTCTGCTTCTTCCTGTGCTTATCTGTTTGTAAAACAATGATTCAGTGTCAGTTATAGTGGGATCATAATGGGATGAGTATACACCACATTATTTTAAAACTAATTTATATGTGTATTATGGGTTGATACCATACATAAGTTTGAAGAGTGGGAAAAGAAGAACATCACAATTGGGCTTTTCAGATGAAAATACTAATGGAGGAACTTGGAGTAACTGGACAACAGATGGCATTGGTCCATGTGCTTCCCTTTAGATAGGTGTTTGGTTTGGCTTTTTGGGCATTCCTTTGGGACAACATGAGTAAAAATTTCTAGGGTGATGTGTTTAAGCGTAGTTTGGCCTTTGAGAGGCTTAGGATGAATGTAACAGCTTTTGGAAAATTTGTGTCCAGCTCCATTATACTCACCTGTTGAATGAGCATCTTCAAAGACCAGCAGGGTTTGCTTTTTTCTCAGACCTTTTCCTCTGACTTTTCTTAACCTCACTGCTATTAGATTCAAGACTTATCATAGTATATGAGTCCCACAGAGTTCTCTTTATTTATGAGGGTGGCTGGGCTGTGCAACTTATCTGCCAGCGTTACCAGTGCCAGGTGGTGGAAAAGAGAGGTAAAGCCCTTTCACTTTTGAAGCTGTCAGTCCTGGTGCCTTTCACAAGCAGCACATTCAACCTTTCTTCTTTGCTGGTGGCTCAAGCTGTTCCCTGTGAGGTTCCTGCAGTGTACTGATGCAGCAACAGGCTGACAGATTTTACATCAAGAGCAGTGTCACAGCACTTTATCCTAACAAGTTAAGGTGGTTGATTCAGGATATCTGGAAAACTTTCTGTTCTTCTTCCCGTACCTCTCTGGACCTTAAAATTCAAATCTATTTTTCTTCTCACAGAGACATCAGATTATTTTATTTCCTGCTGCATTCCCTTCTGGAGCACTCTCTCCATTGGAACATACAGTTCTGTGCAGAGGTACAGGCAAAGCCTGGCTATTTTTGATGTATACTTTAGCAATGCCAAGTGCTTGCAATTCCTGGACCATTAGACTGCTGGAAAGCCTAGTTCCAGAGGAAATCTGCTTAGTTTCCCACCAGCTCACAAGCTCAGACTTCTGGCCAGTGGTCCAGAGGCAGCCCTACCTTTCTGACAGCTTTTGATTTGTATACTCTTACAAAGTCACAAAGTTCGTCTGAGGCTCCCTGGCAGGAATTGGATCAGAGGACACTGCAGGTTGTGATCATTAACTGGGCATCTGAGCTACATCTGTGGTTCACAAGGGTCAGGACATGTGTTTGAGTACTACTCTGTGGTTTCCCACACTGCTTGGCTGGGTTATCCTGGCTGCTGGCATGGGTTTTTTTAGTAGTGATTACAAGCTGCAGATACTGGGCAGTGTGAGAAGAACAGCATATGCCAAGGACCTTTCCTGCCAAGCACTCTGAACATGGTGACCCTACTTTTGGGAAGAGAGGAATTTGCCATACACAGAGGAGAGCTGTGTTCTGCCTTTTGTCCTCAGTGTCAGGGCATGGCCCATTTTACTAGTCTAGACAAACCAGTAGGTGACTGCTGAGACATTAATTGTGCCCTGGCTACTCCAGGGAATGATGCTCCCACAGCAGTAGGAAGGGCTGTATAGAGCAGTCCTGTTCAGATGGCTTGAGGCTGGCTACCTCTAGGGCAGGCTGGAGCCAGCCCGTGGCACAGCTGGGCATCATGTGCTGGCCTCTGCCTCTGTTGTTGCTGCTGCTATTACTGTCACTGATACTGGGATGAGGATGATGAAGTGTGACTTTCTGGGCTTCCCACCTTCAAAATGATTTGAAGGCTCTTCTCTAATTTACCACAGCAACACTTTAATGTCAGGAAATTGCAGTTGCAAGGTTCATGCCTTGAGCTGGGGTGTGAAAGCCTGCAGGAGCACATGGAGGTAAACAATGGGCTGGGGTCATGCTGGATGGTGGTGATGGGCAGACAAATGCAAAGCTGGTGTCACTACTTCCACACTGCCTGGTGGGAACTGCTCCTGGAGCCTGCTGTCACCCAAAGCTGAGGGCAAAAAACCATTTATCCAGAGTAGAAGATCATCAAAGGCCAGGGCTTAACAAGGAACTTTGTGTTATTTGAGAACAGACATACCATAACAGTTTGAACTGGTAATTATGAAGTCCCAACTGTGCAACTTCTTAAGGGCTGCCACCCAGGGGTGCATCACTGTGCTGTCTGTCCCCAGGGCTTGTCCCAAGTGTGCTGGAGATTTCCTCAAATACTGACAGCTGCCCTGTCATGCCTTTCAGTGGCTCCTCGGGAGTGATGGGGCTGTTAGTATCAGTAAACAGGGACAGCAGCAAGCAGATGGTTCCCAGTTTCCCAGTTTCCTCCCCTAGACTGATGGGTGTTGTGTATCTGAGTATTTTCTCTTCCTGCAGGATGTCAAAAATGGCAGGCTGCACCCTAGCAGCTTTTGTGAAAGCTTACAGTGAGTCCTTCTGATTCACTGTGCAGGAAACATGTAAAAATTCCCTTTTCCCAAAAGAACATAACGGTTTTCAAATAATTTGACAATATAAAGAAATTATTTATTTTACTTTAAGGGATGAAGAAACAAAGTTTGGGAATATAACAGTCATCTTGGTTCAGTGAACCAAAACTTCAGAGATACTTTTTCAGGATGACTAGTTTTACAGTCCTGGTGGAATTTCTCCTTTTAATTAAAACCAAGGAGTTTTCAGAACATTTTACATGCATCTTGAATAAGAACTATTCTGGGACTAAACTAAATCTGAAGTAGTTCTCTTTAAGCTTCAATAACTGATCCATTCAAAAGAGGGATAAACCTTTCTGCTGTGAATCTTAAATGCAGAATCCTTGCTAATCTTCTTTTAATTGGTGGCAAAGACAGTTCTTGTGTTTTACACATCAGTACTTTCCAGTTGGTGCCATGCTGAATGACTAGGCCTTAAGGTGAAAAAGGAATTCAGGTCTGAAAATGCTGCACTGCTTCCTAGGATATTGTTATCTCTTTGATATAATTATAATTTAGAATAAAAAAGTATGGGTAGAACAGCTGCTTCTTCCTTGCCATTGTGATCCCACATATATCCTCTGTTTTATACCTGTGCTAAGGCATCATCTGAGCATAGAAGGAGTTAGCAATATGTACTTTTATGAGTCACACTCCTGATGTTTCTACTTTAGACAAACCCATGAACTATTTCATGGTTAGCTTCATTTCCACATTTGAAGAACTGGAGCTCATGGGAGCCAATTATGAATAACATTGCTGAATGACCTAGTGTTCTTTGCTGCTTGAGTGATACACTTGTTCTTCTGGATTGTCTAAAAAAGGATAAAAATGTGTTTTTAAAACATGTTGAATATGTTAGCTAAGAAGTTTTAATGTTTAGTTCAGGCAGGACCTGAACTTAGTGTCAGCTTAATTGCTTGGCTTGGAGTCTGGTGTTAAAAAACTTCTTCAAGGAAAGACCAGACTCTAATTGGCATTGTAATGCAAATAAATTTTTCAAAGATCTTGTAAGTTTTTCTTGGTTTTTAAAGAGACAATAATTTTTTTTGTGATTCATAAAAGTAAGATTTCTTGAAAGATACTGGAAAACCATCCACACTGTCATTAAAGGAGACATATTAGTTGCATTAGTTGCAAAACTGATAAGAAGTCATGGAGTTTGCAATGAGTTATATATCCAAACAGAAATAGACATATCACGGTAATTCCTGTTATGGAACTCCAGGGTGAAAAAGGGAATGACAGGTGACATATTTTTGTTATATTTTACTCAAAGATAAGCTTTATTTTTCTAATGTCAGTGCATAGTTAACAGTTTTAAAAAGGGTTTATCCCAGAATCAGCCGTAGTCAAAGAAACAGAAATTGCTTTACTGAAGGTGAAGTAGTTGGCTTAACTACCAAAAAGCATGATATAATGAATAGACTGAATTTTCCATCTCTGTCACACTGAAAGTCCATTTGAAATGTAATCTTCCTGCATTTTGATTTTTTCAGTTTTTTTTAGAAGTAATCACTGACTACTAACAAGAGGCAAGCTCTTACTGTGTATATTTCTAGTTATTGTGGGTTTATATTTCATTAATTGAGTGTGAAAAGAATAATGATATTCTTAAAGAGTGTTTGCTAGTTGTTTCTCACTCCTGTCCCAGCTGTGGTAAAGATATGTATTAGTTATATCCAGGTATGATACCTCCAGAGCTGGAAAGCCATGAGACCACCCAGACACAGCATATATGGCTATGCTTGGACACCTGAGTGGGAGAGGAGGAAGAGAGAGGATAACACTCCATGTTGTTTCATTACACACAGATAGCCACAACTCACACTTACACATATGCTCTTGCCTTTAGCTTGGTAGTCGTTTTCCCTGTGCAGCTCCGTGCCGCGCTGCATCACATAGCATGGAAACTGTTGAAAAGCATATAGGCTGTTACAACAGCAATGTTTTGCCACCTAAGTACCATCTGCTCACGAGTGCTGGAAGTTGAACCCACCAGTTGAACTGTTTGGAGGCAGCTGAAACACGATGCAGGAGCATGAGCAGAGAGGGCTGCTCGATGCTTTTGCTTCTTTCTGGATCTTTGGTGGAACCATGCCATCCTCCTGGCCTAAGGAAAACAGGAGTCAGTCTTTTGTTGGTTGTTTTCATAAAAAATGTTTGGTCTTAGAAGTTGCTATGGTTTAAGGGGAATAAAAGGCATCTTGGGTGACAACAGCAGAAGAAATTCACTTTGAAGAAGAGAAGAAAGCTGGTCCAGTCAGACCATCCCCTTATGAAGGGAGGCTGCAGAGGAGAGGAGAGGGAGAAAATGAACTTGTTAGTGCAAAAGCCAGGCTTGACTTCATGCCTTACCATTACTTACCTTGTTTCACTTTTTCCAGTCTCTCAGGCAGGCCTAACATCCCTAATGGCAGTGGTTGCAGCAGGAGTAAGTCGCTGTAGGAGTTAATCTCATTTTCTAACCTTTTCTTGTGGGAAGGATAACATGCCTGTATTTAAAAAGACTGTAGTGCCAAGTGCACTACACTGAGAGGCAATGCTGAGGCAGATTGTAGAAGCACCATGCCTATGCTCGGTCTGTAATAGCTGGGTTTGCTGAGAAGCTTTCTTTTTTTTTTTTTTTTTTTTTTTTTTTTTTGCTACTTTAAAAATCTTTTTTTTGGCATTATTGACTTTGGCAATCTGGGAGAATGCAATTCCTTGGGAACAATGAAGGTGTCATGGCAGGACTCACGTTTAAGCCACTATTTGGGACAATACTCAAGGGACAAGGTATTCTTAGTGATAAGGAGATTTGGAGTCAATGCAGATAGTGCTCACAAATTTAAAACAAGCTTTGAGCCTCACTTCAACCAGGCAGTCTCCTGAGTGCATGTTAACAGTAGGGTAGCTCTGAAATTTTGAGTAGAGAGCAAGCCTGTTACAACCCCAGCACATTTACTTCTAGTCCTAGTTTCTGAACTTCAAACATACTGAAGCAGTACTGGAAGTTAGATGTAATTGGGATTCTGCAGATAGCACAGCTGCCTCACATAAATCCTTAGAGGTTTTTTCTTTCACAACATAGCCTGGAAAGACTGGCCAGAGTGTCCTCTGCAGGAGCTGCTAATTAAGACAAAAGAGTGGAGATATTTAATCCCTGTTTCACACTACGTTTCAGAGGTGCATCATTTTACCCTTCAACTTCACTTTCCTCATGATGTTGCTTTGGGTTTTCTTCTTGTCCCTGATCAGAGGAGGCTGTTTATTGCTTTTGTGTCTCTCTGGTCCTTTGCTGAAGTTATTTGTGCATTAAGAAGGAGTAAAGGCCTGCCATTTTTTACCCTCTGGTCACCAGCTTACAGTTCTCAGTCTTTATAAAGCTGGTAGAATCAAAGGAAACAGCAGAACATCTCTTGTTTCAGTGTAACAAAGAGAGGTGACCTGTCAAGTTTTATGGGAAAAGCTTGGAAACATGAAGAAGGTATAAACTGTATTGGCACAAAGAGAAGAAAGACTCCTCAGTCTATTTTTTGAACCTCAGTCTTTTGGTGCTAACTTCAAGATTTTGACTGCTTTGCAGAAGTGCTATTGCCAATATGCTAAATTTGAATGCACACCCAAACACATGCATATATGTGCAGCTCCTTGGGGCTCAGTTACTCAGCCTCCTTCTTGGTGCAAGTTTGTTTAGCAATCATTCTGCCTGCTCAAAACACAGCTTTTGCCTAGCAGATGCATGTTGATTGCTTTACAGCAAGAGAAGTTAGTCCTGCCTGTGCAAAACATGTATTTTCTGGTCCTGTCTTAAGTGCTTTGTTCAGTTGTCTTTTGCTTGTGGCTTCCCATCAGATCTCTCCCTGTATCAGTGCATGTCTGAAAAGGCTTTCTGACACCTGCTGTGTCATCTCCAGCTCTGTGGTCTAAATCAAGCAAGGCTGTGGCTCTGGCTGTCCCAGCTTTCCTTCTCAGTGCTGTGAGCTGAATGTTGACTCTTCTGAGTAAACTGGTGATTCATATGAAAATGCTCAGCTGTGTGGGAAGAGTAACAGAGCAGTAACATGAAAATGAAGGTTTCTTTTTCCAAAGAATCTTTTGCAAAATTTTACTTTTGAAAATCTTTTTTCCCCCCTTCTTCAGATCACAAACAGAAAGTGAGATGTGTTTATTATTTTTTTCCTAGCTTAAAAATTGTAGTTTCATGTGTGATTTCAGGTGAGAATCCCCCTGCCACATTAAGGAAATAGAAAAAGAGCTCTAAGACTGGCCCCTATTTCAGTATTTCTTTCCTTCACAGTCTCTCTTCCCCAGTGTCTCTCCCCTCCATCTCTCTGCCTCTCCCAAAGCTGGAGGGAGAGTCTCCCGAATTCTCCATTTGCTTCTCATCTCTTTCTTCCTGGCTCTGAACATTTCAACTCACTTTGTGGTGTTTGCCTCATGTCTCAGTTTAATACAGATATTTCTCAGTAGCTTCTCTGAGGATACTTCTCACCTTTCTTGAGACATCTCTGTGTCTTTCTGTAGGTCAGGTTTCAATAAACAAAGCAAGAAAGTAGATTATGTGATGATATCTTCAAGTCAGAAGGCTTTTGGGCTGCAGTGGGCAGAGTCATTCAGAGCTACCTTCCTCAGTAAACTCTTATTTAAAATTTGTGCTTTGCCTGTATCTTCCACAAGGCCAGAGTCTCACAAGCAGCACACTATGACAAGCAGCATGGGAAGGAGCTGGACACCAGCATGGGGATAGAGCATCATCTTGGATGGGCTTGTAGCCACACACCTCTCTACTTGGGGACTTTGGAAATTAAAGGGGAAAATAGAAAACAGAGCTCTTGCAAAATCACCTAACCACCACCATACAGTCAGAGGGCTGCTGACCCTAATGAAGGCCCTATATGGTGTCTGAATCCTGCTTTTATGCATTTTAATGTTATAATGTTTTTGAGAAGTATATTTCTAATGCCTCAGAGAAGCCAAGAAAGCTCACAGCTTGCTGCATAGCAGGCCCAGTGCTTCGCTCAGAGAGGCAGATTATATTTTTCCTAATGTAAAGGAGTTTGTTTCAATGGGAGGAAAAATATAATATTGTGTCATTTATACAGGATATCAAAGATGTGCTGCACTCTGGCTAAAAAGACATCCCAGTGCCTGGAGTAACACAATCCTCACTGTCAGTTATTGCTGGCAATTCTGCCAGGAAATTTCACTTTTAGATAAGTCCCGTTGTAAATATAATATAACAAAAAGGGAGGCAATGGGGGTCAGAGTAGCAGGTAGGGGAGACATGAGGGACTGCAATGCTCAGAGAGACATGTGGATGGAAGCTCCTGTCACTCAGCGACTCTGTGCCATGACCCCATGCCCCACACACACATGCAACCTCCAGCACCTGAAAAAGCAGTAAGAAAATAGATTCAATCCTAGTGAATTTTATCAACTGCTCCTTAATACAGTCAGACAATTAATTATTGCATAGGTTTAGTTGTTCGTATCTGGAATGAATGGTGTGCAGCTAATGAGCCCTGTGGGCAGTGGAAGAGCCCTGTCTGCCCCTGCTGGCAGAGGGAAGGAGGGGAGGGAGGGATGCACGAGGTACAGGAGATGGAGGTGTGCAGGGATGCTGAATGCCCCTAGAATACAGTCCACCTCTCGGGGATTTTTCCCAGCAGATGTCACTGTTCACCCACCAAATAAAAACACTCCCAGGCAGTAAAGGGCCTTTGGAAAAAGCCACCGCAGGCTATTACTTAAAAACGAAATGCGCTGCCTCAGAGGAACATTTCCACTCGGGGATGAGAGTGAGAGCAGTTTATTTTTATAAAGATGGCATGAGATGGAAATTTGCTATAAACCTGGAGGAGAGCCTTACTAGGGGAGCTGTGCCTGCAGCAGCCCCCTGGCCCGGCACTGCCATACCTGGCACACAGCTTTAAGGTGGGCAACGGGGGGTGGATGGCAAGGAACCTCTGAGGGTGGAGGAGGAAAGCTTTAGCTGGTCTCACTAATGTTCCTGCACTGCAGGGTTTAGTAGGATTTAATCATGACTAACTATTTAGTGATTTAATCATGACATAGTTTTGTGGTATTAAATCATGACTAGCCCTACCCACGCTTTATTTATTCAATATGTAGGTCCTCGTGATGCCATATAGATACAAAATTCATACACAATTTTGGAAGAGCTAAACTATCTTTCCCTCAGTACATAAATCAGCCATGAGCAATTTGAAACTAGGCAATTCACACTAGAAGCAACTTACATTCTTATTCTTTTTTAAAGATTTTCAGGGATACTCTTCAGTACTCTTCAGGAGAAAGGCTATAGGAGGGCTTTGTTTTCCATGCAGTATGACAGAGCTGTTCCTGGCATGCAAGCAAAGTATCACTGCAGAGATATGCAGATACAACGATAAAGAAGCTCAGACACCCGAGTGACAGACGAGCAGAAATGCTGCACTGCACACAGGAGACAAGGGAAGCCGGGATCTTGCTGGCTAATGATGGGGCTGTAAATGGGATAATAGGCATCTTCAACCTGGGACATCAGAAATGTCCACAATGGTACAATTGCAAATCTCATCCTTGGTGATTTTGTGTTTTAAAACAGGAGAGGAGGCGTGCATCAAGAGAAAAGCAATCATCTTACTGCTGGGACATCATTAGCCTGGAACATGCTGACACTGATAGGGGCACGCAGCACAGAGCAGCAAAGGGCAAAACTGTGCTACACACTGCTTATCTCAGGGCCCCTGTGTGCAGAGCACTCCTGACATTACAAAATCCCTTGAAGAAGGGCTTCTCCACCTGAAAATGTGTTCATTTTTTTCCATTTCAAAATCCTATATTTTCCTGCAAGCCTAACTTCCCTTGTCTGCTCACCCCACTGACACACTTGTGCTTTCATAAGCACAGCAGGCTCCAGTCAGGAAGAAATTTAGACTCTCTTCCCCATTGTACTACACAAAATCTCATGCTGGATCCCTCCTCTCATCTGAATTTCCAGACTGAACTATTCATAGTCATTTAAACTTGTGCCAGCATTGTCTTTTGAGGTGAGGAGCTCCTCTGCCCCCCAGCAGGCATTTCTAGGAAAGCAATTGCATCCCCCTCTGTCTCTCCTCTGCAGGATAAACAACCAGGGCTCTCTGGGTCTCTGCTTGTTGGACTGGCTGCACAGTACTGGTCCTCCTAGCAGGTCCACATGGGGTCTGGGTATTTAATATTCCTCTTTGTGAGGGGGGTGAGCAGAAGTGGACTACTGTGCTGTGTGAGGCCCACTTGCACCCTGTACATTTGTTTTACCAGGCATTTTTCATTTCTTTAAAGAGCTCATGATGGAAAAGTTTGAGCTGTTAATAATGTCTGAAAGCAAGTGTCTGTATTCAGACTGAAAGTTATTGCTAAGATACTCCCTGAAATTGCTCCAAACATGATTTCCTTGAGGAACCTCACCAGTGATTTCCTGTTAGCTCAAGAGCTCTCCATATGGGGCTGCTTCAGTCTCATCTCCAAATAGTGCTGCATGTACTTGGCATGTCCTGACAGTAAACTCGATTTCCAGCATTATGAAACAGAGGTGACTCTGTGTGAAGATGACATATGTAAACATACCATGGGTGGGCTCAACTGTTGCTGTTGTTTTCATTGTTCATGAAGCCTCAATAGAAAAACAATTCGTTTTAGCAAAACAGTCATTGAGTTTTGCATAAACTCAATGTTATACCCAAACCCTATAATGACTGTGTTCACTCATGGGGCTGGGTTCCTGCCATGGTCTCTGACCTTCCCTCTAACTCATGAGGGGTTTCCATCAACTTTGGCAGGAACAGGAAGAGTTGTTACAGAAAATGTTGGAGGCAGATCATTTTGGGGTCAGGGAGGAGATGCCTGTGAGATACTGATGAAAAGGAGGAAGCCAAAGCAGGGCAGGAGGCCAGAGCTGGATCTCTGCAATGTGGCAGAAGGAGGAGTGGATTATGCCTCAGGTGCTTTTGGGGTCCAGGGTGACTCCCCTCCTGCATGTGCCTATCTGGACTGTGGGACAAGCCATGTCTGGGAGCAAGGAGCCCAAATCAGCTGCCTGGGTGCACCACTTCAAAGCTCTTTTTCTCAGACAGTGGGTGAGTATTTTGCTAGGGCTGTGGAGTGATAAGGCACTCCTTCATCATGAGTCTTACCCTGCCTGAAATCAGATTGCCTCACTTGCTGGCTCTCTGCTCAGCCAAGAACCATTATAAATTGGCCCTCATGAAATGCAAAATGCTTGTCTGGCAGAGTTAGAGAGGACATATTCCATTCCTTGGGTTTTGCTGTGACTGAATAACACTGCAGTGAATGGATAAGCCCCTGGAGAGCACCTTGTTTAGGAGACGAATTTATCAGTGTTGGAGGTGTAAATTAAATTCAGTGCAGACCTGGAGTCAGTGAAGAGGGGAAGCTCAGTGTCTGCACATCATGCTGGTGCTCCTCTGAGAGCACCAGGAAGAGCTTGGCTCACCCAAAATAGAGCACTGCAAGCATGGGCATGAGCAGATTTGGTCTAAATAACACCAGACCAAAGACCTAGTATGGGCCTCAGTTCTAGAGCTGAGCAATTTGCGGTTAGATGTGCCCATGTGGACTCCCAGCTGTAAACCAGGTATCCAAGTCTTCTTCTGCTCCATTCAGGGCCTCTCAACACAGGTCACAGGATCTGTGGGAAGCCCAGGTCCTTCTGGAGTGGCAGCTGAAGACATCTCAAGTGGCCCTGGCTGGCAGTGGCACTAACCCCTAACTCATATTTAGCTGGGAGGAAGAATCTCACTCACGGTGTCATCAAAATACAATGAAAAAAGGCCACTGCTGCATCTTTAAAAAACCACTTTGTGGATATGAACTCAATTAAAGCAAGTGGTGGTGGGCTGACTTGCTGCAGGCTCTGTTGGTGGGTTAAGCTGGAAACAGTCTGTCAGCACATGCCTGGGGCTCCTGTGCATCCTAAGGATGACCCCAGAGAAAGGTTTTGGGACTAGCAAACTCTGTAAAAAATGTTTATAAGCTGTTCTTGATGGAAAGTTTGTGCTTTATACTAAATTACACTATTTCATGAAAAATGCCACCTCCTCACAGTAAAATGCAGATTTTTGTTGTCAAAAGGTAGGTTATAGAAAATGTGCACAGAGCCAGGGTACAAGGATTTCTTCATGTGGGATGCTGGGTTGTCTTGTGGGATGGATCATCTTAGCTAGCTGCTCACACCATAGCAGCAGAAGGAAAATGAGACTCCTGAATCAGTGCTGTTGTGAAACACAGAGATACTCACAGCCAAACTTTCAGAAGAAAGCTCATATTTTGTCTGAAAGTTGGTAATTTCCATGGAAATATCCATAAAATCTCTTCACTTATTTACATTTTAGTTGCAAAAACAGTTTGCTTTCTGACCAGCCCAAGGGAGGACCATCCTGGGAGAGGCAAGGACTCCAGCTCAGGGGTGCTCAGCAGAAGGCAGAAACAGCAGTGTGTTTCAGATGGCAGCAGTCATCAACATCCACCTGGAGGTACAGGAGGGGTTTATGAACACCAGGCAGGAGGGGAAGCCCAGAGATTGCCCTCACAGGGCAGGCAAGATAGCATCTTTTAATAGGTACTCCTAAGCAGAGCTAAAACATACTAATGCTGGGAGAAATGGCCTTTGAGAGAGAGGCTTGGAAAAGTGGATTACAGGGTTCACAAGGAAACTTTCTTCCAGAATACACAAATTTTTAAAAAAGCTAGAAATGTGAAGGAGACTGAGAAAACTCAAGGCAAAGCTACCAGGTGAAACAAAAACCAGCTGTACTCCTCCTGCCCTTCCTCTGTAGGCTCATTAATAGGACTTATCTCCTGTTTTTTACCACAACATTGACGAAATATCTATGAAACACAGCAGAGACTGCTAGTGCCTCAGTCCAGAGGAAACTGGCCAAAGTGCTCAGAAGCTGCTAAGAAAGAGGTGGACATACAGGAAAACTCTCTGATCACATTACGCTTGTTTCCTTCAGTGCACAGGCTAATAGCAAACCTGCAATGTACACATGAATTGAGTGCCCTGCTGAGCCTCCCACTGGACTTCGATGGACCACAACCTGTGTGGTCGATGCTAAGAAGTCAAAAAAGGTCACAGCTTCTCAAGGTGATAGTTTAAAAGTCTCTTTTACAAAGAATGTGGAGAGGCAGAGAAATGTAATGCATTGTTCAGGGAGTTAATCTCTCTTGTTCTCCTGCTGTGACCATGACACCACAGTACAAGAAATATTTTTGGTGTGTGATACTCAGTTTCACAAACATGTGAATCCATAACTGGACCAAAATAATCAGAAACAGAAGCTTACCTAAAATACTTCAAAATGTACAGGGTTGTTACTAAAAATTTGCTTTTTCAAAATTTCAAAGTGACAGAAAAGTCTTGCCCAGCACTTAACACCTGCAGATAGTAACAGCTGCATAATTTCAGTAATTATGCAAACAGTGTTCTCTAAGCTTAATTTAACTTCCCCCATCCTTCCCCTCAGCTAGGAATTTGGTGCTAATAAAAAGGCCTATCCGTGTTTATTTTAAAAAAAGGGAGATGTTGGCAACATCATTTCAACCAAATGAAGAGAACAGAAGACAGAGCTCTGCTGCCTTATATCTTTCCTTGATGCTGTTAAAGGACTATGCAGTAAAAATCTGGGTTGATTTACTGAAAATGTGGGATTCGTTAGTTTTCCCATCCAGGGGAATCCACATTCATATAGTTCTTCACCACTCCATGTGAAGAATTTGATTTTGAAACACAGAAGCTGCTCAATTCAATGCATGGCCGTATAAAAAGTGGGACTATGACCCCTTCACAAGTGCAACAAATTTGCCTGTTATCCACCTTCTTCCACAAAGTGGGGAATACTTTCCCTTTCATTCTAGGCTGTAGAACATAATCTATGTATCAAGATGTACATATATCTCAGATAAGAATGTTTATGGCAGAAAACCTAGGCTTAGTCTAATGCTTATGGGACTATTTAACCAAAAGGCTAAGTTGTTCTAGGTAACTCCTCTTCCATGAGAGCCTCACTGATGGTCCTGCTAGTGAGAAGCATCTTCCTTGATGTGGAAAATACCAGACCTGAGAACAAACTTCAGGATAGAAAAACTTAATATTTCAAATTAGTTTCTTAACATCTTAAATAGTCCTTATGGCAAAGATGTTAATGAAATTACTTCTGCAGCTTGGATAAACCCAGCAGAACTCTGTGATGTGTAAGAAACTGTAAATATTGCACATGATCCAAAAAAGCTGCCCTACATCTCTTTGGAGAGCAGAAATTTCTGTCTTCCTTGCTAGGTTTTGACTGCACACTGACTGTGAGCACTCCTCCTGCAGTCACACGTGCAGATGGAGGGATGGTAGGAAAATGTGATTTGTGTTTTCCTCTCCCAACAGTCCCATGCCCTGGGAGGAGTTGTGTCAGAGAGAGACTGCAGAGGGGAGTCTCTCCAGCATTTAACACCAGCAGCAGAAAGGACAGGCAGGTTCGAGATGGTCACCTTTGGGTACCTTGTCCCTGGGTTGTTGCATCACAGTTTGCAGCACGTGCAAAAAAGGCACAGCTCATCCTGAGAGTTGTGTATATGGAGTTCTATCTGCATTTTACTGGTGGGGGGAAATTCCACATTAGGTAATTCTCACCCTGCATACCCGAAAATAAAGTAGGCACTACTCTGAGAATAGCAAATTGCAGCTTCTTGCTTTCTGTGTCCACAGCTTTAGCCCAGTGCTTTCCAGTCAGAACATCCCCAGCTTGGTTTTCATTAGCTTTGTTTTCTTTTGTCCACACAAGGGTATGATTTCTCCTTTGCTTAGGACAGACTCTAAGCTCTCTGAATGGATCTGTCTGATCCCATGCCTCCAAACCACTTTGTGCTTGTCCTCCAGACTCTTTTACAATTGAACAGAGTGGAGGTTGATACACACTGTGGGCCAGATTCTGCCATTCTTTGCAGTTGGCGATGGTTCTAATTCAAGTTTTGGTGACAGGGTGCTGCCTTAGAAATGCAGGGTCATAATGTGGACTTCCAGTATTTATTGTTTCCCATTTAGAGCTCTTGCAAAAAAACCCCCAAAACACTCAGAGGTCCTTGTTGTCAAGCACTCTATAAATCTATGTGATGATATTTTCATTTACTTTTTATTTACTAGTTTAAAATGCCACCTTCTGTGATTTATGTCTTGCAGTGTTCACCAGCAGCCTTTAAATATATCAGAACAATGATTTATCAACAATTTTCAACAATTCCCTATTGGAAGTGAGGTTTTGTGTGAAAAATTAGGAATTATAGCACTCTCACATCAGGCAGTAGTTTTTGACTAATAAATTTTGCCATTTACCACTTCTTTAGTTTGCAAATGATGATCATGGTTCTTAATGGTGCAGTGTTAATAATAATTATAAAAAAAAGAAGATGGCTTTCCAGAATATGACTACATTGAGCTGAATGCTTTGTTCCAGTATCCAGGACTTTGTCAGCTATTACCAGGCAGTGAATGAGCATTTATTCAGCTTTGAGAGGACCACAAAAGATACATGATTAAGAAGAATTGTAATTATTAGCTTCCAGTGTGTGAATGTTGTAGCAATGCAGTGTGCCCTCGGTGCAGTGCCCTCAATTTGAGCAACTGCTTTGCTTCTGCCCACCCATGTGCAATTTCTTTGCTCCATACAGAGCCTGATATTAGCCAGGTTCAAAGGAGAGTAGTGATAATTTAAGACTCTTATGCTTTCTCTTGTTAGTCATCAAGATGAAATTAGTCCAAGAGAAAAAATGCTCAGAGGATTGGCTCCAGCTCTACATGCCTTAAAATTAGATGCCAGAGTGAGACAGACTCCATGGACAGCTCTGCTGCCCTGCTGGACCATTTCCATCATGGATGGAGAGTGACAGGCAAACCCAAAGGGAAATCAGCCAACGTGATGTTTGAATGGCTTTCAGAAGTGACTCTCTGGTGGCTGCAGTGGGACCTGGGCATGCTGTGTGCTCACAGTGATGCTGCTAAGTGAGGTGAAACCACGCCTTGCTTGCCCTATTCATCCTTTTTCTTTTGCCTCGTTGTTGGTACTCCACCTGGCTTCAGCTAGACATTGCTATTTAGAAACTAGAGCCAGTCGTTGCTAAGTTCATACTAAGACCAAACTGCCCAGTGCTTACTGTATCTAAAAGGAGATTTTCTTTTTCTCTCTTTCCATGGAAAGGTGCTGGATTTTGTCCCATCTGTGGCTTCCCAGTACAAAACCACCTCTGAGCATGCAGAGCAGAGTTAGTGCTCCTGAGGTCTCATGGAGTCTATAGCCAATGCCCAGCATCCAATTGCCTTTAAAGCTCATCCAGCTCTGCAGGGACTCATGGTTCCAGAGTGAAACAGGAATCAGAGACAGCCTGTAGGGCTCAAGCCTTTTCATATCCTTTTTCCAACTGAATATCCTTTGCAAAATGGAAGAATCATTATCTCATAATTCTTGTTGCATAAGGAAATCACATGAAAACAATCCACCTGTTTTTTGAATGTATTACATGAGTGTAGAAGAGAGCCATATTACATGAGCCATCATCCTAGAGACAAATAAAAGATCATTTTGAGCTTCCCTGCATGCATGACAGAGGATGTATAAGTCCAAGTTATGGAGATTGTTCTTTTTTGCTGCAAGTGAACTACTTGGTGCTGGACGTGTAGCCTCCTATGAAGCTAAATTAATTGTAGAACTACAACTGTCTGAAGTAGGCTTGTCTGTAGAAGAGGCTGGATTTGGTTTGTTTGGTTGTTTTGTTGGGTGGGTTTTTTTCCCTTTTTCTTTCATAATATAGACATTTAGATTCTTTCAGGGTCTTGCTGGGATGCAGTTAGCTTTCTTCATACCAGCGTCTGTGGTACTGGGCTTTGCATTTGTGGCTCAAACAGTACTGAGAAGACACCAGTGTTTTGCCCACTGCTGAGCAGTGCCTGCACAGCATCAAGACTCTCACCCCAAAAAAGACCAGGCTGGGAATGGGCAGGAGGCTGGGAGAGAGAAGTGGCCAAAGGAATATCCCACACTACATGATGCTGTACTCAGTGATAAAAGCAGAGATAAAGGGAAGAATGAGGGGACATTATGGTTGTGATGTTTGTATTCCCAAGCAATTGCTATATGGACTGAGGCCCTGTTTCCTAGGAAGTGCCTGCTGATGGGAATTAGGGAATAAATTTCTCTTTTCGTTTTGCTTTCCTGCAAAGCTTTTGGTTTTCTTACTCAACCCATGAGCTTTTCCATCTCATTTTCTTCCCCCAATCTGCTGAGGAGAGGGAGGGAGAGTGTCTGGGTGGGTGTCTGGCAGCCAGCCAAGGTGAACCCACCACATCCTGCCAGCACAGCGTTCTGCCAACAACTTCATAAGCCTCTAGCCTTTGTGTGACTTCACAGTTGGATGTTTGAGATTTTAATTTCTCTATTGCCAGTGACAAATTGAAAGGTTAAGTTTTACTGTGAACTGTGCTGAGCCTCAGAGGGGACCATCATGAGAGTAAAGGTAGGGTAGGCCATAAAAAGCAAAAACAAAGGCAAATGCTGTTTATTATTAAAAACAATAGGGAATTAATTCAGAACAACTTCTTCTCCTTTCAACCAGTGTTAGTTACTCTGCATACCTGTGCCAGACCCTCAGCTGAAGCTGCACATCTTGAGGGCTCTTGGCTTGCCCAGCTGCCCATGCCAGAATTTGGACAGCTGGTGGGCGCCACTGTGTCAGCACTATCCTTGACCAAAATATATACTCCTTACACAAAAACCAGAAATCAGAGGAGATCCTCCAGGAGAGGGCTGAGGAACAGAGCCTCAAGCTGGGTTTTTTAATGACCGTCTATGAATAGCCTGAGAAACAAGATCATTAAACCTATTCTTGCAGGGATCTGCTGTTACATTTTTTTCCCTTTCATACTTTTCACAGAATTTCAGTGACTCACCTGAAAATTTTCCTCCTCCAACATCACTTGTGTCTGACATCAGAAAGCTGATTTTCCTTGTCCCTTTCCAGGACAAGACCAGAGTGGATGAACCTCTATCTGCCAGGTTTTTCTGAGGGGCATTTCAGATGTTAGGACAAAGAACACTCTGTAATGCTTAGCATGGTAATAAACATCATTCCTTTATGTTACTTGTACAGACAACAAGCCATCCTTTCCTTACTCATTGATCTGACTAATAATGTTGTTTAGGCATCTCAAGATAGTCCCAGGTGCCTTTTGGGATTTATTAAAGTTCCTGATCTGGACAAGATCATAGGTCCCCTACATCCAGACAATTTCTTCAATGGCTACACTGCAGGAGTGGATCCTATGGGATCTAGGGGAGCCAGAAGAGCTGACAACCATCTCTGCTTAGCTGAGAGCAGCACCTGGCTGGGAGGTGAGGCTGTTCAGCACTGCAGGCACAAGCCACACATGCAAGCACCTGGCTGAGAGCAGTGCAGGTTGGAGGCCCTGCCCTTAGCACGGGCACCTGTGTTTTGCTGTGTCCTTATTTCAGTGCTGTAACACCCACCATAAACCCAGCCTGGCTCCACAGTTTAGGGCAAGGAATTCAGTGCAATGCAGGGCAAGGCATTTCTGCTCCCTTTATTTTAATGCATCTTAAGCTTTCAAGCAATGAATGTCTAAAAACACACACACAGTTCTGCAGCAGTGTCACATAAGTGGAAGGTGTGGTTTACAGTAACTCAGTTACTCCCATAGTCATAATGATCATAGAACCATAGAACTGTAGAATGGTTTGTTTGGAAGGAACCTTAAAGATCATATTATTGCAACCCCTGCTATGGGCAGGAACACCTTCCACTAGACCAGGCTGCTCAGCCCACTATCCAACCTGTATTTAACGCTTCCAGGGATGGGGCATCCACAAATTCTCTGGGCAATCTGTTGCAGTGCCTCATCACCCTTGCAGTTAAGGATTTCTTTCTAATATCTAATCGCAATCAGCCTCTTTCAGTTTGATTATGCACTGTCAGACTTAGTGGTAAGCTGGGCTTCTACAGCCTCTAAAGCCTGAATGCTCAGGTGCTTATCTGGATTGCTTAAGCCGGGAAAAAAAGAATTCCTATGTTAACTGCAGTATCTTATTTCAACTGAGATTTTCATAATTTCTTTTGGACTCTGCAGTTTTACCCATCGTTGTATCTGATAAATCTGACTCTGCTAAACTGCAGAGGTTATAAGCCTGTAAAACAGTGTGGCCTCAGCAAAAGCACAGTAGTGAAATCTGGGAGAACTGGATGTTTCAGAAACAAAATGGAATTTTACTGTGTATGCTAAAAATAATGTAAGTGCATTGGCTGGGACAAGGACTCCCAGATAAGCTGAAGCAGCAAAGCAGAAATCTTCATTTGGCGATCAGAGACATGGAAGGGTTTGCAGGGAAACTTCTGGTGGGGGTAGTTGCTGGTAGTGATTTCTCTGGCCCCAAAGCTCCCTGAACTTTTCCGAAGTTTCACAGCCTTTCACTGAACTTCCCATAGGCAGAGCATCCCACAGGATGGCCTAAAGCCTTCACCTCTCTGTTTCTCAGCATCCTTCTCATCATAGACTCTTTCATTTTGTCCCCTTGGATTCCCCAGCTTTCAACTGAGAGACCTCGGGATCAATTTGCCAGCGGTGCAAAACCAACGTGTGCCAACCCAACTCAGAGCTGATCCCCTCTGTGAGAGCAGGCTGCTTCTGTTCTCATTATATAGCAATTTGGCCTTGGGTTTTCCTTGACTCCCTTGGGCTGCTCCTGTGGCTGTGCTTATGTGGGGCTGTGTGAGTGTCCATCCTGCTTTTGCAGTTTCCAGGAAGCAGAAGCCATGCTAAAACCCGCTAGAGTGAGGCTTTGAGAGTGTGAAATTGGTGTCTGTGTTGCAGGCTCGGGGGAGCAGCACAAGAGCTCGCAGGCACAAAGGCAGCTGGGGTAGTACAAGAGGGCTCTGTGTACCAGAGAGAAACAGACCTGGGATGGATTTGTCCTTTATATCTTTTTTCAGCAAAATGGGGGTGCAGTATACCTATGAAGTTACTGTAGAGAGGATGTATGTGATATTACCTGGCAGGCTTTTACAGATTCACTCTCTGTGGCTCAGGGGTTTTCCTCAGTAAGTAGCTGCAGACAGACCATCATGTTAATAGTTTTTGGTGGTGTTTCATGAACTGCTCTAATACCCTTTTGAAATTATTACCATTTCTTCACTTTGCATTATCCTGTGCCACTGAGTTCAGTGATACAATTATGTGCTGAGTGAAAAAGTTCTTCCTAATCTGTTTGAAACCTGCTACCAGACCATGCCACTCTTCCCAGAAAAACAGAAAGTAGGGAACAACTTTCCCTATTTGGTTTAGCAACAGTGTGTTGACTTTGGAGCCCTGTGCCATGTGCCCTTTCAATCATACAATTTCCAAAGTGAACTCCTGGTCTCTTTAATCATTGTTTCATTTGAAAGTCATACCATCCTGCTGCCCACCAGCACTGCTTCCAACTGTATTGTATTCCTTTCGAGATGGCATGACCAGAGTGGTACTCAATATTCCATGAGTATATACTCTGGGGATTTTCACAATGGCAGGATAGTATTGTCTGTTTTGGTTTTTTATCCTCTATTCTTTTCCTAGTAATTCCTTCAGTGTCTTTTTAATCACTGCTGAACATGGATTTACTCCCATAGAAGTAACACATAGTTTCAAGATTTCTTTCCTGACTGATTAAACCTTCTTAAGACTCCATTAGGTATAGTTAAGGTTTTAGTTTTTTCCCCATGTGCATTTTTTTGCAATTACAGATACTGAAATTTGCCTGCCATTATCTCCATGTTGTGTAATCCCTCTGCAGCTCTGCAGCATCAGCTTGCCTCTAGCTTTTCCCACAGTTGGGCCTGGCTGCTCTGAATCACTCTGCACCCCCTGTGAACTTGACACTTCACTTCTCCCCCCTTTCCTTTCCAGGTCATACATGGAGATGCTGTTTAATACAGGACTCTCAAATCACCGGATCCTGCTGTGAAATTCACTTCACTGTGAACCTGGACCATATCTGTGTCCTTTATGTTCTATCTTCTCACTAGTCACTGATTCAGAAGAGTGTATTCTCACATATATCCTGACAACTCAGATGCTTAAGAGTCTTTGGCAAGGAGCTCGTTCAAAGCCTTTTGAAAATCAAAAACGTGTACCCCTCCAAGATAGCATCCATTTGCTTGCATACTAATGTCTCATTTCTTTGGTTTGAAGTGAATATTTCTCATTTTATGGGAACTCTAGAAGGGTTTTCCTGCATGTCTGCATAGGGTTTGAGGGCTGTTACTCATGTATAAACGCCAGAGAAGATCATTGGCAAAGAGTCGCTGCAGTTACATGTCTATTTACTGAATAAGTTTAAGTTAACCCACATCAGCTGGCTTTGAATTTAGTTGATTATATCATTGCAGTTTATTTGACTGTGAGGAGAGAGACAGTTCTTCATTGTCTGGTAATGTGTGTGATGAAGAGATAAGGCCAAGGATATTTGCAGGATATTTGACCCTCCTGGTCATATTACTCCTGAACAATTAACTTAGTGACAAAGACTGCACCCACAGAAGAGGTACCTGGACCTTGAACTCTCCATCTGTCAAACCTGAAAAATAATCACCTCCAGTCCGTGCCAAAGATGCCATTATCAGCAGACAAGACACAGTCCTTTCTTTTTATAAAAGGGCAGATTGCAGGCTTTGACAAATCTTGTATCAAAAGGCAATTATATAAGTATTTCAGTTTTGTCTTTGTCATGCATGCATAAAGTAATTTAGAGTCCATATTGAGGACTATATTTTCTTCTCCATGTCATAGAATGATGTTTGCTTTGGAAATACCTCTGTGCCTTACCTATAAAACCCAAATAACCTTTGGTCTGCTAAGAGCCAGCTGGGAAGGTAATTGTGGATGACTGCTATTATAAAGATTCACATAATAAAGCTAGTTATGAATAGAGGAAGAAGACAAAAATTAGTACTTACAACAATATCATGGGTAAATTTTAACATTGTTTCCTCAAGATGTTGTAACAGGCACACAGCCTGAAGCCAAAACCATGAGATTTAACTTTGGCCGTTGAAAAGTTTGTAAAGACGCCTGTAGAAGAAAAGGAAAAAAAGTGACTTTTTCATCTCTTTACTGGACATGGAGCACCAAGTGGTGTCTAGTGCCAAACACAGGCAACAACAAGGGAGGTTTCACAGGGGAGAAGCATGCAAGCTTTGAACATCTTGGCTGGGGCTGGCATGAAGGAATGATCTCTATGCTTCCAGAGAGGACAGGTGGATGATTGAGGAAATGGTGCAAGAGGAATGAGAAATAATCTCACAAGAAAAACCAACATATTTATTATTATTTGACCTAGAACAAAAAAAGGTAGACACCAGCTGCTATGGAGGATGATCTCTTTTATTAAACATGCCCTTGTTCGGGAAACTTATTTTATCTTTTATAATGTCATTCCATGATTGTCTATCAGTGTAAAGTAACCATTTTATTCTCACATCCCGGTTTGTGCTAAACCTGATTCTGAGTGACTTGGCTGGCAGCAGATGACTTCTCTGGAGGTCTAGTGCAGGCAAACCCAGGGACCAGGAGCCCTAAATAAGCATCCAGATCTTTGTGCATTGCTCCATAATAAGGGTTATTCCTACTGCCATTGAAATAGAATGGGTCTGGGTGAAAAGATTAAATCAGTGGGCTGGAAAAGAAGGAATGTGTCTTACAAGGGAAAACTAGGAAATTCAGTGCTAAGGAGGAAGATGCTTCAACTTGAAGGTCTACAGGGAGTTACTAATATACCAGCAAAATCTCACGGATTTCAAGATTGTGATCTGGTCAAAAGCCCTTTGCATGCTGATTTCCAGAACATTTCAAAACAGAATACCCATACCAAACTTCTGAGTCTCAGGAACAAGAAATAAAAAGCTTTCTATGTCTGCAGTAAAAATAAAAAAAAAATAATGTAAACTACAAGCAAACCTATCCTTTTCTTGAGATTTTTAAAAATTGAGAAACCTGTCATTTATATTAGATCACTATTACATGTGTTTTGGGCCAACAGGAATTGCCTATATGAAGTAATTATTTGCCAACTGAGTCTTAAAAATTTTCATCTGGGGCAGTGTAGTGGTTGACCCTTGGCTGAATTCCAGGCACTCACCAAAGCTGCTCTTTCATGCTCTCCATGACTGGACAGAGAAGAGAAAATATAACAAAAGGATCATGAGTTAAGGACCGTGGGAGATCACTCACCAAATACTGTCACTGCCAGGACAACCTCAGCTTGGGGATATTTATTAAATTTATTGCTAACGAGATCAGAGCAGGATAATGAGAAGTAAAACAAGTTTTAAAAACATTTTCCTCCCACCCATCCCTCCTTCCTGAGCTCTACCTCTTCCCCTGCAGCACTGCAGGGAGATGGGAAATGGGGGTTACAGACAGTTCATCACATGTTGTTTCTACCGCTGCTCAGGGAGAGGAGTCTTTCTCCTGCTCCAGTGTGGGTTCCCTCCCACAGGAGACAGCTCTTCACGAACTTCTCCAGTGTGAACCCATCCCACGGACAGCACTTCTCCCCAAACTGCTCCAGTGTGGGTCTATTCCACACATTGCAGTCCTTTCAGAACAGCCTGCTCCAGCGTGGGTCCCCCACAGGGTCAGTCACAAGTCCTACTAGGAAACCTCCAGCGTGGGCTCCTCTCTTCACAGGTTTACAGCTCCCTGCCAAGACTCTGCTCCAGCATGGGTTCCTATGGGTTCACAGCCTTCTTTCAGGCATCCTCCTGCTCCAGGGTGGGTCTCCTCCAGGGGCTGCACGTGTCTCTCTGCATTCCCTGTGGCTCTCCATGGGCGGCAGGGACACAGCTGCTTCACCATGGTCTGCACCACAGGCTGCAGGGGAATCTCAGCTCCAGCATCTGGAGAACCTCATCCTCCTTTTGAACTGACCTTGGTGTCTGCAAACTTGTTCCTGTTCATCCCACTCTTTTCTGGTCCCAATTACATCTGCACATTTTTTTTTCCTTTTTAAATACATTATCAAATAGGCATTGCTGTCATTCCTGATGGGCTCATCCTTGGCCAGTGGTGGGTACATCCTGGAGCTGGCTGACATTGGCTCTGCTGGACATGGGGGAAGCTTTTGGCAGCTTCTGACAGATGTCATCCCTGTAGCCCCCTACAACAAAACCTGGCCATGCAAACCCAGTACAGTTCATGGTGGAATTTTGTACTTGCCAGCTGCAAGATGCACCACTCTTGTTGATAGAGTCAATATCCACCTGTACTTGTTCCTGTGATTCTTACTGCACTTCATGTTTAAAGATGATTTTTATCATTGGGATATGTTTATTTCAAAGCATTTGAAGAGATTGGTTTCATGGAGATTACCATTATTATTAGAATGTGCTTATTTTACTAATCTCTATTATGCAACTGTTCGTTCATGATTATTAATAATAATTTCCTTTTGATAGAAACACTTCCACAGCAACCAATTATAGTGCTTTGTGCAAACACAGGATTATGAATTCCAGGGGGAAATAAACAACAAGTGCAGTGGAATTTTAAAAACAAAGAGCTTGTTTTCATGCAAATGCCTCAGTGCTAAAAAATGGGGAAAATTATATGCTGGAGAAGCAGAAGTTCCTTCCAATTAGAATGTTTTTCAACAATTTCCACAAAATGCCTAAATTAAGAACTTAGCACTTGCTGGAGCAGTACATCTCATCTGGCATTCTCTCTCTAGCAGCAGCCAATGTCAGAAACGTGTAATCACAACTCCTCCCCAGATCCATTTTCCCTGAAAAGACTCACTGGATGTCATTGCTGGTCCAGTCTGCCTAATTAGGCAGGACTGCAGCCATTTCCAAGCAGAGCTTTTTACTGAGCAGATCCAGCTGAAAAAGGAAGCCCTGACTTTGTGATTTGTTTCCTGGCTCCAATACTGCCTATCTTGGGCAGTGCAGCTGGAGAAAAGGGTATCTGTGTTCTGCAAATACTTTTGTATATGATTAATGCTGTACACTTGATGAGAGCTGTTGTATCTAACGAAAAGCAGAGGACAAGGTATTTGCAGAACACATTTGCTCTTTGCTCTACAAAGGGTGGTCTATCTGTGAGAGGTAAGCTTTGCAGTTACTTTTAAACAGCTGATAATGCTTAGGCTTAAACCAGAATACTATATGTTACACATATCCAAATCTTAAGATTAGAATAAGATACATGCCAACAATATTTTAAAACTGCTTATTTAAGTTTGGTTTTATCAATCAGGAGATTTCCTCTGTGTTCATGGCTTCAATTTACTGTTTATAGCTCCACAGTGTGATTTTTTTCCCTAACAAATACAGCCTTGTACCCCTTATCTACAATAATGATTGCTTCAAATAAAATTTACTTTCTGCCTGTGAAAACAATTCCAAGGGTAAATAGCAATTTGCTAGTGTGTGCTTTAAATAAGCTTTACTTTGTTGATGTCGTATGTGATTATTTGGAAAAGAGATTTTATTCCCTAAGAGTTGGCTTGTGCTGTGAGGGAACTTGATCACCTGACAAATGCAGACATATAGGTACCTCATGGTAGAAAGAAAAAGAGTATAAATGTCTCATGGGCCCCTTTCAAAGGCAGAGCAAAATCAGAGAGCCTCCATCCTACAAAGGTCAGCCGTGCTCCCGATGCCTGGAGAGTGAACAGACACTTCTCTCTTGAGATGAATTTCCCTCAATTTCAAAAAGCCAGTTAGGGTGGTGAGGCAAAGAAAGGATGGCACAGCATATAATGATTTCTTCTTTGAGCTGGATCTGTGCATTTCCAGTGTGGTGTAAAGCAAAAGACTAAAAAAAAAAAAAAAAAAAATCAAATCAAAACTACTGCTCTGGCAGGAGTTATGGGAGTGTGTAATGGGCTGTATGGGGTGCAAGTACAAGGTACCAGGATGGATAAGCCCTTATCTGTCTGCCAGTCCCACAGGGGCTGTATTACAAGAAGAGATGAAGAGATGGCCCTAAGGTGTGGTGGAGGTTGGCAGAGATGTGCTGGGACCTGGGCAGTGTTGCTGGAGCTCTTTGCCAGGATATGACACAGCCCAGTGCACCCCTGTGTGAGCCTGGAAAGACAAGCTCGAGGCAGTGCCTGGATGCTGCTGGGCCTCAAAGCACAGGTGAGAGACTGAAAGCAGTGCAGGAGTCTGTTCACATGGGGAAAGGTATCAAGGCTAAGAGACCCTGAGCCTTTATTGGCTTTCAGTTGTGACTGGAGCAAAATTCTCATGAGTCCTATTTATCCCAAGTGCAACACAGCTGAAATCAGCGTGAGTGACCTCTTGGTTTGATTCCCCAAAAATGGCAATATCAGAGCTACCTCTTAACTGCCTGGATTTTATGAAACTTGTCATTTTTCTTCAGCTTTCCAAAGGAATTCAGGGAGCTTAAAAACCAGAACAACCACTCTGGCTATAAAGTAACTGGGTCTTAACTTGCCAGCCCTGTCCTTACAGGGGAAGAGTTGGAATTTCCCAGACAACCATGTCTCATCGAAGGATTTCGGTAGCAATAACAGAAATATGGGGGTTTCCTCTCCAAAAAATTCCCCTGAAAAATTCCTTTACAAATTCTGTAATTATCCTATTTGATAAGCTCTGATTTTCTCTGTTAGGATGCCTCTGGTTTTCCCACGAGAGAGAACCTGATCCTGCTGTAGCCGAAGCCAAGGGTATCTTCAGCACTCTTTGCAATGGAGCAGATGCAGAGTTGCAGAGGGCTCTGTTTGGGGACCCCACAGTTCAGCAGGGCTTGCCTTGGCTGCTGTGGTGCTTTTGCCTTGGTGGAGTTGCTTTAGAGAGACAAATGGTCCCTTCTATTTCTTTTAGAGCAGCAGTGTCAGTAAGGTCAGCTCTTGTTGTTCTGGGGCATTGGGTGAGAAAATGCTGACAGGAGCAGGACTGGTTCCCAGGCACAGATGCTTTAGTGTGATTTGCAAGCCTGGTGCACATCTGCAGGTTGTGCCTTAGCAGCAAGCAGATAGTGTGGCACAAATATAAACCAAAGTTTTAAAGTTTTTTTCTTCTTCTTTTGTTTCCTTCTTCTTCACATGAGTCTTTTAAAGATGGACACTGATTTTAAGCTCAAAATGGTTTGTGCTTCTTCACAGGAAGGCATTACACTGTGAATGTCTGTAACTACTGGGCTGACCAAAGCTTTTTTCCACCTCTGCTTACTCTTCTGCAGTGGCCCTAGCAGTCCTGTGTCAGGCTCTTCATGAAACTCTTTTGCTTATCCTCAAAGTTGCTCTTTTTAACTTTTGTCTTTTATTCACTTATTGGGATAAACCTTGACTTCCCTAAAGCTCTGCCACTTTTTGCTCTTTCTGGAAGTTCTTGGCAGTTTGATTGTGGTTCTTGGTTCTGGCTTGAAGAGTGTACTCACAGGATTAAAAACCACCACATTTTCTTCTTCACACTAGGTTTCTGTGGGAACAGGGAAATATCTCATGTGCCACACATGAGCCGGGCTCTCAGAAAACCCATAACAGAATGAGGACTCTATGAGTACAATGTGGCCATCTCCAGCTACACACATAGAGTCTAGTGGACACTGTTGTCTAGTGATGAGTAAATTAGCCACCATCAGTGACAAAGACAATAAATATGTGTCTTTACTCAGGGTTGTGGAATGGGGGAATATTGTACCACAAATTGCTTTTTATTAAGTAGCTGTTTGTGTTGGTTTTTAACAATTAAAAAAAAATTATAATTATGCTACACTCTGAGCAGTGATAATTTGAACTTGAAATTTCAACAGCATGAAAGAGATCCTGGAGCTGGTCAGGAAAGCTGAAAATACAAACAAAGAGCTTGATCTTTTCCCACTGCTGTAGCCTTTTTTCCTGATTTTGCATAGTTCCTGCCCTTCCGCCTCTCACCAGGGATAAACCTACTGACCTCATCAGCAGATGTATTTTTAGATGTATTGTTTCTAGCTAGAAGGTTGCATCAGAGAGGGCTGCTAACATGTGTTACTTTGAGTTTGTGCTTTTTGTGTTTCAGAATACTGCAGCCTTCAGCACCTTTGAAGGGGATGGCCTTGCTGCACTTTCCTTGATCTTTTATGGACTCACTTGGCAGATAAAAATTCTCTCCATCAACGAAACAGTCTTGAGTTTGGCCACTTTTGATCTGTAATGTATTTGATGCTGTTTATAACACTGCTAAATAAACAGAACGATTACCCTGGATTTGACTCCCTTTAAAACAGAAGGAAATAATGTGTAACATGGAAATAGATGTTTAGTAATTAGTACTTATTATGCAGCATCACAGAGCCACTCATTGTCAGAGCACACACCAACACTGCTCACCTGCCTCATGGTTTACCTGTACATTTTCTTACTTGAGTGATAATGTTACAAGACAAGATGTGCCTAGAAAGCTGTGATGCCAACTCCCTCATGGACTTCATTCTTCAAATCAAAATTAATTTTGAGTTACATTTGTACAGGAAAAATTAAGTGGAAAGACTTTAGAAGCTTTTATACAGGGTCTGTTTCATTAATACTCTTCTGCAACTTGGTGAGACAGAGCTCTCATTGTCATCTGTATACCACTCCCTCCCCTGTTCTGCTGGCTTTGTTGACCATAAAAGTACGCTCCTAATTTCCTAATTTCAATAATAAAATAGAGCATTTTTGTGGAATAGGGGCCAATTCACAATAATGAGAGTCCTCAAATATTTAAATTGAATGACAAATGAAAAAATATGCTAGCTGATGGTTATGTTGATACATGTGGCCAAACACCTCCCTCTCTTACTCTTCAGAGCACAGTTCCCCTGTGCCAGATGACACCATCATCCATGTTCCAGATGTGTAAAGCAATGAAAATACACAGGCTTTTGGGCTGTGCAGTTGGACATGCCTTTTCCAAGGTGTGCAAGGTTTAAAGGCAAGGGGAGGGTGGATGTCTCAGCAGATGCAGTGCTACCTCCTGCTGAACCAGCCCCAAACCCTGGGTGCATCCCAACACTATCTCTGTGGGAAAAAACCTGCTCCTGGGGCACAGGGTGGGTGAAATTGTGTCTGTATCAAGAAGAGAGGCTTATCCTACACATCTGGTCCAAGTACCAGAGCCAAGCACTTAAAAGGGAGGGAAGAAGCTGTCTGGGCCAGCTCTGCCTTGATAAAGATGAGCTGTGTTCTGGCCAGTGAGGACAATCATGGGGACTCTGAGAAAAGTGGCATCATTTTCCATGAAACTTCACCTCCTTCTCATTGCCTCTGTGGAAAGAATTCCCTTGGCTGCTTTGTAGATGGTGTTATATATAGCCCAAACACTTAC
Organism: Sturnus vulgaris; assembly: GCF_052056855.1. Lineage (NCBI taxonomy): Eukaryota > Metazoa > Chordata > Aves > Passeriformes > Sturnidae > Sturnus > Sturnus vulgaris. The sequence continues at coordinate 87,939,925 of NC_142244.1, read as the reverse complement.
TGCCTCTACCTATACGGATACCTATTGTGTAGCAAAGAAAAACAGTGGAAGATAATTAATCCTGGAGGCCCAGCCTTCTCACGAAAAATCAATAAAGAGTTTTCCTTGCTATGTTTCCAGGTAAGAGAAGAGAGGACAATCTTTATTATTACTGACAGTTCCCTTCCCTGGAGCAGAAAGGTTTTCCCTTACATCTAGCAGAGAGAATAGTGTTTTGCACCTGCCAGATGCCGTTGCCATGGCAATTGAACTTCGCACTTACATTGGAGAAGCAAAGCCCCAGGAGTAGGTACAGAGCAAACACAGCAGAGAGGGTGCTCTGCTGGGGGCTGCCAGGTGGCCCAGGACTTTGCCTCCCCATTTCCCCATTCAATAGATGGGCAATTTAACTTTTTAAACAATTTTGGAAGGAGTTTCAATTGAGCAAATGATGCTGGCTGGGAATTTTCTTGCCAGCAGATTATGTTTGGGCTGCTTGCCTGTGGCTCTGGATGCTCTGGTCTGCAGGAGCCGAGCGTGCCTTTAAGGCTCTGCCAGGCCAGGCTGCCCTGCCTTGTGCCCTACTGGGCCTGTCCCCTCCTGTGCCCAGATATTATGGTTAGACAGCTGCAGGCTTTTTAAAGCACTCCTCATTTCCCTGAATTCCTTCACCAGTACCTAAATATTCACAAGGTACCCTTGCAGGTGGTCCAAATCCACCCCAAAGTGCCCACGAGACCATCGGCAGGCAATTTATTCCCAGCACCTCATTTCCCAAATGTCCCAAGCAAATGCACATTATGGCTGAGGACTTCCACACCAAACTTAATTCCCGAAGGACTTTCCATTGTTCAAACACAATTAAGAAGTTAGGGAGTCTGTGGTGTAATGAGCACCCAGAGCTCCTTCTTGGCTCAGCTGCCTCTTTGTTTTGAGAACAAAGGATGTGGCACGCTGACCTTAATCATTGATTGGTGCCCCATCCTGCCGGGCATTGCATACATCAAGAGAGACTTGGCTTCAAGAGAAATCCCTGTTTATCTTGCTCTGGCAACAAGAGAGTCATAACGTGGTGAGAGGTGCAGCTGACAACTGCAGAGTGCTGTGCACTCACTGGAGGAAAGGAACTTCAGTTGCACGGTGCTATTCTTTTTAAAAGATAATTTTCCATGGAAAATAAACCCCAAAGCTCAGTGAAGAGTTATAGGTGAGACATTTCATTAGGAGAAATGACCGACTGAATTAAATACTAATCAAGCAAACTCTGAAGCAGCATGCTACAATCTTTAGTCTCTAGGACCTTCAAGAATTGGCTTTCTTACAATTTCTACTTAAAAAATAAAAAATGGATGATGGAAAAAGACTTCTGTTTTAAACTACATACTCCTAACTGTTAACCTCTAGTTACCTTGGCTGAGAGTCATGCTAGTCTCTATAGCTCACTCAACATGTTTATTTCAGCTACTGCATGTTCACATTCATGTTCCTTCTGTAGTTAGTGGAGAAACAGAGTCATTGCTCTCGAGGCAGACATCCAACCCCAATCTGATGAACCTGACAAGTGCCTGTTCCCCTCCCTGTTTCTCAGGTGGAGCTGGTGCTACAAGTGGGGATGGGCACTGTCTGCACTGGGCATTTCTAAGCTTAGATATGTGGTATTTCTAAGTGTAGGTCACAGGTCTCACTGTCCAGGTCAGCAGAGAAGCAGCATTGCAGACAGGCAGGAAAGGCTAAAGTCCAACCCTCACTGTGTTTCCTTGAAGGAAGTTGTGCTTGAATCTTTGTGGTAGTATAGCATGAGATAAACAAAAGGAGTAAGGGGACAGAGGGTACTGAGCTCTGACTTCCCCAGTGAGCTATCCCAGCTCCTCCTTAACACAGAAGAAAACATTTCTTTGGTTCTTTTTCTGCTTTTTGGTCCTGTCTAATAACACAGTACTTCATAGAACACCGTCTGTTTCTCTGGGTCTCCACAACAAAAATTCCTCTAGTCTCTCAAATAATGTCACAGAGCAAATAATAAACTGATCTGTCTGGGTAATTACAACAAAATTAATCACTTGAATGGCAGGAAGAAGGTAATGTGCAGTGGCTGAAGGAAGGGTCTTCCCATCTTTAGGTCTGTGTTTCAATCAATCAGGCCACTCAGCTTTGAATTATCTCCCAGAAAATGCCACAGGAGCAGGGCTAAAGCAGAGGTTAGTATTAAAAAAAGGATCAGTGAAGAATTTGGGTAGGGCTCAGTGTAGCTGCCACTTGTGAACATTTGGTCCCTGGCATCAGCACACACAGCATGTGAGGATGGACAGCTGGACTTTTTCACTAGGGCAGATTGAAAGGGTCAGACAGGCCAATGAGGGATGTGCAAGTGTATTTAGAGAGGGATATGGCTTTTGAAAAAACATTTGACCCCCAAGTACCCCCCGTGCCACCCCGAGGTAAGAGTGGCTTATGCTTCATCTCCATACACCAGTTTCCCTTGAAAATGAACATATTGTACTCTGCAGAGGCGGACAATTTGCTGAATTTAATTTCACTCCTTCAATCTGCTTAATGAATAACAATAAGCTTGAAGGTTTCACTGGATTCCAGCACTGAGCTGAAATTTTCATTAACAATAGGTTTTCAGACATCACTTGCATTTGGTTCTGCATGGATCACCTGCCTCTTGCCTATCCTTGCATGGCTAAATTTTATGTTGCCAAACTAAACCAGTTGCTCCATGTTCACCTAAAAGGCAGAAAGAAACAGTCTAATAGGAAATTATTGAAAGAGATTTGTAATGCCAAAAGTTACTGCGTGGACAGATTTCACTCTTCTGGTAGTTAATGTGACTCATTTTGAAATTGGATAATTGCTATATGATGGTGAGTTCATCACTTCAAAACAAAACGAGGTGTGGGTGTGTTTATGTGTGTGTGCAGGGCATTAGCATTTACTAGCCATTAAAGAAAGTATATCTGCAGTCTACTAGTTCAACTTGAACTGTTGAACAGTTGTTTCTCAAACTGAAGTGGAAACTCTCTGTTCTATAAATAGTTAAGGCCCAATCAAATGTTGGTGGTCTTCCGGATTCTGACCACCATTCATCCTGGACAGGGGAGCTCTGTCAGCTCTGTCCAGGGAAGGGTCAAGGTCCTTGCAGGAAGGACCCAAATACACATGGCTGGATGCATGACTAAAGTGATGACAGAACTTGCAGTGGTGCAGCCCAGACTCTGGCAAGACTTCTTGTGGTGATCTAAGCTGAACCTGCAGTGAAGAGAGATGATCAGGATAGAGGTAGAAAAGGATTCTAAAATAATCCTTTTGCCCTCATAAGCAATTCTCATGATTTATGGTTATCTTTTAATTTAAATATGCTTAGATTATACAATAAATATGCTTACATTATACAATAAGTAAAAAGACAGGTGTTCATAAACCTTTTTGTCCTTGACATTCTAGCAAATATATCTTTAGAACCGAATTATTGAGCAAGTCAGGACCAGGCTGCTTCAGAACTTTTCAATGACATGGACTGGCAACAAGAGCAAATTAACTACTCCTAAGGTGGAGACAGATGGAAGAATTCCATCCCATGCATACATGACAGAGGATGCATGGTGTTTTTCCATTGTGTGAGGAAATGCAAATGTCTGAAGATTATGGGATGTTGTTCGGCCTTCTCTGAAGACCCAGCTTCTTGTAATATTCAATCTAAGTCCTACAAATCACAAATGAACGCCCTGAACTTGAGTCCTTCAGAGATAAAATCCCATTTCTTAAGTCTTTCTCATATTCCAAAGAGAGAGGAGAATGGGAAATTTTCAAAAGTGATCTGGGCAAGACCTTGAACAACGTTTTGAAGCTAACCTTGTTTGGAGCATAAATTTGGGCCAGACAACCTTCACAAGTCCCCTTAGAGCTAAATTTCCCAGATAATCTATCTTTCTCTGAAAGGGGATTCTCCCCAGACAGTTTCCATCTTTCCTGAAACACAGTGTACATACACAGACATTGAACTACATCTTGGCTTTGAACAAAAGTTATTTTGGATGCTTTATAATCCAGTTCATACACTCCAGTATTATCTTCACATAAGAGCTCTGCCTTGTGTTCATCCTACGATGGATGCATCACAACCCCTACATCCTTTCCTGCATAACTCTCATTGAGTTTTTCCCAACCCAGTAGGTCCCTAGTTGAATGCTTTTGTACACCTGAACTAACTTGCACTTATCTTGCTGAGTTTTTTGGTTTTTTTTTCAGCCTACATCGCCTGTTTGTTGAGATAATTTTGAATTCCAACCCTATCTTTTGATGTACTTACACATCAAAGTCCCCTCAAAGCTTGGTATTTACAGATTAAATAACCAGGAGGTTATTAGACACTTCCTGATCTCTCCCTCTGTTCCGCCTACTTCTTACAAGTGAGCCACAGAGGAAACATGAAAGACCAAAGGAAGATATTATTTTGCTATTGGATACTACATCTGAGCCACATTTTCACTGAGAAAAATAAAATCCTCTGTTATGGCCACCCCTAAATAAAGACAGTGTGATCCCCCAGAGCACAAAACAGTAGAAATCCTAACAGGATGAAGGGTCATATCATAAGCCAAGCCAGCTAGCACACTTGAGACACACATTCCCCTGCTGAAGGCCAAGGTGCAGAAGGAGCAGTGAAAGAATAAGCCTAGCACTTGCAGCACAGTGCTGAGAAGTTGCATTAACATCTTCTCTTGAGCTGCTGCCTTCCTGCAGAGAGCTGTGCTGTTACCTTCTCCCACTGCAGGATGTCCCAGCAGTCTCTGTGTCTCAGGCCCTTGGCTTACTGGCCAAATGCTTTTCTTTCACCCATGCAGAAGAGCATCTGCACAGCTGTTTCATATTAACCAACGTGTGGTTCACAGTTGTAGGAGCCATCTGTGCTGAGTACCATTTTGACTGATATCCTGATGCTTCTAAGAGTAGCCTTGCTCTCCCTCTTTTTCAAATGTTATAGAGCCCCCAAGACTACACAGCACATTTATTAAGTGAACAGAATTTGTTCCACACTGATAGCACTCTCTGGGAACATAGTTCTGAAGCTAAATGCTTTTGCCATGCACAGATGTCAAGTCCCATAAGGCTACCACGAGCCAGACATGGAAATGTCAGCAGTCTGTTAAATGGGGGGTGGAGGGAAGCTCAATGATTATCCTCAATTAGCTGGAAATGCGAGTAAAAAATCTTGCTAAAGAACTTTCAGACTTTTAATCACCTCTTGTTGATGGCTACACCTCTTCCCATCTAAACATAGTGAGGGCACAAAGTCTCAAAAGCAGATCTGTAACCTTGGCTTTGCAAGGACCCAAAGGATGGACTGTGTCTGCACAAAGCACTCCTTTGGAGTATGCAAATGAATCTGCCACAGACTTGCACGGCATCGGTGCCGTAGACAGCTTTTGTCCATGCTCTCAGCTCACCACCATCAGGAATGATGAGCCAGGAAGTAGCAATTTACTTCCAGGATGATTCCACTGGCCCTCAGCTATTTCCCTCAGTGCTGGTCAGGCAGTTTTCCACCAAGTTCCCAGATTTAGGATACATCCTTGTTGTTGCAGCCCATGAAATTATCTTTGGATGGGTGCAGCATAAAGATAGGAATATATTGCCAGACGTGGGAGTGACTGTCAGGGGCAGCAGAATGGGTATTCCTTGGTGTTCTTTCCCCATAAGTGAGATAAGCTACCTGGGATAAGGGAAATCTAGCTGTGCAAACAATGTTTTATAGTTAAACAATGAAATTAAAGAGAAAATTTTACAGTACTTTGGTCCCATTGGCGGGGTGCCTATTCTCCTGCCATTTCTTCCTGCAGGCTATGGAAGCAGTTTCTCCCAAAACATCTTATCTGCAGGGGTCAGAAAGGGCAGCTCACATCAGAGGAGGTCCTGGTATAGATACAGACACAACTTTTTCTCTGCAGCAATGGCCCTACTGCTTGCCCCAGTGTCCTGCCTTCCCTCTGATCCTCTGCCAGGTTCTAGCTCTTCCAGCTCCACTAAGCACATTCCACTAGAGAATACCAATTAGATCATTCCTGTTCTCACAAACTCTGTTGTATTACTAGTAATAGGCCAAATGTCAAATATCTATGTAACAAAGAGCAAGCACTCCTACTTCTGCATTAGCTCAGTTCAGTGTAGAAATCCAGTTTGTGTATCCAAGTTCAGACTTAGATGTGCAAATAGGAGACCCCACAAAACCTTAAGTAGAAACTGTGATCCATAAGCCTACATGACTAATGTCAGGTGCATTTTTTACTCAAAAATCACGTTTCCTCTCAGAGATAAAAGCCCTTCCAATAATTGATAAGGTAGGTTTAAGACTTAATTTAAATATTGTCTATCAGAGTCTGGGTCCATGCCTGTACCCTTATTGAGAACATTTCTGGGGAGATTCAGCTCATCTGACATATTCATAATTATAGGTGTCTTCATCTGAACTAATCAATCTGGACTCACTTTCATAATCAATAGAGGGAAATAGGCAATTTTACACTGTGAGTCATCCGACATATCTTAACATCTGTTTTAGGATAAAGTGAATCATTCTCTAGAGCTGTTCCTTTTCTTTCTTTTTTTTTTTTCTCTCGAGGCAGCTACATTTACTGAATTGGGCAGCAATATCTACACACCTTTCTCCCCTTCTGCCCTAGAATCCATCCAGATCACAACATCTCCTCTTAGGCTCTGAATATAAAGCTTTTGCTTCAGCTTTTTCACGTATGCAGTTGTGTTCTGGTCAGTGCTTTGCCATGGCTTACAATATGTTCACTGGTGAAGTCCTTCAGGAGCTATCTCTCAATGCTCTCTTCCTACATCTCCCCATCATTCTGCAGCTGTTTCCTCATGTGCTGCCAGGGAATGAGCAGGACATCATAACATCTCTGTGTCTTGTGAATGTCTGCAACCTGAGTAAAACATTTGTATTTTCCTAGGCTGGCTGACTTATACTCCTGCTTTGCTTCTGTCTCCACGTTTTCATGGTGTCCAGCTGAAACCCAGCTAGGCTGTAGTTGAACATCCGCCTGTCCTCAAGTCAAACAGGAAGAATAGAACAAATTAATGAGAAGGAGCCATATTTCAAAGTCACATTCTGCATGAGACCAGTCTCAAGTGAGCTCTGCAGAACACAAGAGGAGCATTCTTGTGGAGAGTTCATCTACTGGCACCTGCAAGAGAGCTTGAGAGAGGTCTGTGTGTGCCATTAGTGTACTCAGCACAAGCTGAGAATCCCATTTTCTTGAGCCTTGCTAGAATTTCAAATATACCTGCAATGCTGATTACCTGTAGATGTATTAGTTCCATAATACCACTGCCAAATTCTCCTAGCATAGCCTCAAATTGTATCTTGCATCACTACACCATTTACCTAGGTACCAGAGGCAAGCTGTGTTTCAGACAGCAGTAATCTCTTGGTTTTGCATTGATACAGTATTGAGGTGAGAGCTGCCTGGGGCAAGCTCATGACAGAGATCAGTAAGAATTCATTCCCTCCTGCAGAAATTCTGGAGCCAGACCACGACTCCATTGTGGTGTGTGAATTTGCTTGCTCCTGAAGAGCTGCTTTGCAGGTGGGATAAAAAAGCAATCACAAGATGCATTATGCTGTGCAAAAATTTCTGCTCCTGGAGATCCCTGAGGATCCCTGCAAGTCCTAAAATGTTTCTTTCCCCTTCAGCAGCAACTGGGAAGCTGGGTTGTTTCACCCTGCTATAAGATGCCCGAGTGGTGCAGAAGGCTGTTGGACCATCATTCTAATGTGATGCAACAATTTCCATCTTTCAGAGCTGCAGAGAGGGGAAGGCAGAATCCATTGCTGCTGTGCCAACTGAGCAAAGAGATCATCGCTCATGCCTAGAAAGATTCTGCTTAAATATCCACTGCAGCAGCTCACTGGACTGCACAGCAATCCCACAAACAGCAATAAATTAACTTGCTCTGGATGGAAAAGGGACAGTCATATAGGCTGATCCAGAGAAATCTTGTGCTGAGACCCTCTCTTCCCCAAATGTCAAAATTAGAAAACACAGGAAAGCATAGGGTGGGATGCCCCTTCCAGGGGCACTTAAAATCACAAGGCTCATTTACCTTCCAGGGCTTTTTTCACTGTAATATCATGTATGAGCTTTTGATATGTGACCTACTTTTCTAATCCTCCAGTCACTTCCCATATTTATTAGTACTTGTTTATTGTTTTGTTTTGGGTTCTCTCTTTTGTTGTTGTTGTTTTTTTCTTTTTTTCCTTTTTTTTTTTTCTTTTTTTATGATAGAAGCAGCAGTGGTCTAAAAAACTTTTGGGCAAAAGGGAAAAAAATACAAGCAGAGGGATAGATTGCAACCTATTTCTAGTTTCAGAAAAAGCCCCAGCTATTCTATTACTGAAAAGGAATCTGTAGTGCAATATTAAAAGATAAATTTCTTTAAGAATGAAATTACTCTAAGAAGGATGAATATTCTATTGCACATGTAAGGTTGGTGTTCATCCAGGAGAAAAAAGGACCTTTTATAAGGTCATATAATACATTTGCAGCAGTAGAAAATGTTACTAATTTACATTCCACAGTTTTTTCTTCTTTTAAATATTTCCTAGCAAAGAAAATGGTTTCAGGCTAAGAGAACCCATTCACTAGATTTACTTTTCTCTTTGGTTAGCCCACTATGTATAGGCAAAAGTGTAGTTTTGCTATCTGCTAAATCTGAGCAGTATTTAACAACAACAACAACAGCCCAGCTGAAACAAATAGTCTCCTTTGTGGAGGAAGAAAGAATTCAGTGAAAAAGTGGCAGTGCTCCAACAAAAGGCTCAGTCCTGAGAGATACTTAGTAGTCTGGCACAGATCCATCACAGCCCCCAGTTTGAAAACTGCAGACCTATCTGTGTCTGTATTGCCAAGCATTTCCTTAGGCACAATGCAAGAGCAAAACACCCCAGATCCTGCAGGACACAGGCCCAAACAAGAAGAAGAAATAACCTGAGCACATCTTCTGGGTATAACAGAGGTCTATGAAATGCTATGACAGCTGATGAGGTAAAAAGTTGACCTCAAGAAGCACTTGATTTATGTACAACTGTTGTGTAAGCCAGTTTTTTTAATAGATAATGACTGGTGAGGTAGCTCTATTACTACCAGCTGGTATCCTGTTCTTCATCTTTGGATATTGGCTGGAAGCAATTAAAATTAATCCTATTATACATGCTACATGGAAGATTCGAAAGCCAAAGAGATTGCTTGGCACTTGCTTTAATTTTTTTTTTGGGGGGAGGGGTTGGCAGGGAGGGCATGTAGATAGAATTGGTATATTCCTTGTTTTAAACATTAGCACCTTGTATTCTTGTAGATTCTGAATTTTTTTGTTGTTCTAAAGTGGTGTATTAGACACTGTCCTGAATTGCCTGCCAGGTTTGAAAATTACCGTATTTGAAATCCAATAGTTTATTTTTTCAAGGATACTTTTAAATTCTATTTCTGGAGCTTTAAAGTTCTCTGATTTTTAAAAATGTTTTCTTATCTCGATAAAACTGGAATGATAAATGCAAAAAACATTGTAAGGCCATTGCATATTCACAGAAGTCTATCTGAATTTTTAAATTCTATTGTCCATTTAAGTAAGCCATTTTAGTAACCACTGGCCACTTATTGCTTTATAAACATTAAAAAAAAAGATTATTTTGTGTCAGACCGTCATGGACTGCAATTATTCCTCAACAGTGGTTAATCCTGGATGACTTGGGAGGAGGACCAGTATATATTGGATATTTTATCTGATCTTCAGGCTTTCACAACTGAGAGGTTTCCTACAGGGATGCTTCCTAGTATTGTTTCTTGGTTACCAGCCTTCTGAGGAGGACATGGCTCAGGACTGCCCTAGGCTGAACAATCATCTAAAAAACTCGTACCTGAAATTTTCTGGAGGACTCTTCCATCTAATTTATCTTTGAAAAGTAGCATCTTTTCCAAAATGAATCCAAGAATCATTGCATGATGTGGATCAGAACAGATGCATATTTCGCACTGGAGAAAAATGGAGAGGATTAAATTGGGAATTCGTTTCTTGGCCTGTCAGCCACTGAGTCATGAGCTGGTCAAAAGCTGATGGGATGTGGTGGCTGGAGCTGCTTTTGAGATACCCTTTTCCCATGCTCAGGATTAACAAAATCAGCTAATGTCTGTCTCTGTGCTGAGCCATGAATAGGGTGTCCTGCACCCCTTCCACCAGGAGCCAGGACAACAACTCCCAGCCAGCTCCATCCCTGGTGCTGCGTGTGCAAGGGATGTGCTGGCTGCTGAAACCTGCTTTCCTCCTGAACACTGTCAGGCTCTTGGGGAAAGGCTGGAGCCACATGGAAATATCCCATATCTGTGGGCTGCCAGCTGGACCACTATGAATAGAGGCTGATATTGCCCCATGAGCACACAGACAGAAAGAGGCCATCCTTCCTTCTGTGGAAAACAGCAGAATGATAATTCTCTTGTTTCCTAATAAGGAGATTTCACAGAGAATTTTAGTTTAGCCAATTTTTGTCACACATTGCTGGCTAATTGTTTTTGTCTCTTAATTAAGTTCATCTGCCAGGATTTACCCAGAGAACTGTATCTAAGAGCTTTTTTGCTGACTTCAAATGTCTGTGGAACATTTTTTTCCTAAATTGTTTGATTTACTGTGTTTGAATTTGTCGATCAGAGTTGTCAAAAGTTTAGGGCAGGACTTTTGGTTCATTTAAGGAAGGCTTCAAAATATGTAATTGGCAAAGTTTGCATTTTGATAATGATATTAGAAGTTCCCACATATCCCTCCCCCTCCAAAACCTGAAGAGCACAAAAAACAACAGATCAGAGGTGGATATAGGTTTGCTGAGCTTCATAATAGCTATTTTAGAGAACCTGAACCCAAATCCCATAACTTGAGATGATTCATCGTCTCTCAACAGAGTCATCCAAAACTTGGCATTGTGTGGCTGCAAGGGAAAATTCCACAGCTTTGACATCTCTCTGATTTTGTTGTGCTTGCACAGTTAATTTTTAAAAGGCAAAGCAGATGCCACTTTGAGAAAATCTAGGAAAGAAATTAAAGGGAAAACCAAGAGTTGATTGCTGGCTGAACTAGAACAAAAGGAACAGAAACAATTATTTTTAAACTTTATACACTGTAAATATGTAACTGCTAATATTGTGCTTATCAGAGGAAATATAGAAATAAGAATGATCCCTTACAACAGTAAATATTTTCCCCCCTTTTCAGAATAGTTTTGAGGTAACCCATTGGTAACTTTCATTTCAAGCAATTGTTCTTTCTTAGATTTTGGAGAGTCTTCAAAAAAGCCCCCCAAGATTGGCTCCAAATTGTAGTTAATGTTTAAATATGTACTATTGTGAGATACAGCACGTGTCCTCCTGCCCTGTTATTTCAGTATTCGTGTCGATCACGTCTCATTTTCTTTTTCCTTAGTCAAGAAGAATTATCTGCATTTGTCTGGCTTCAGAAGAACTGCTGTCATTATTTATAAAATAGTTACGTCTACAAATGGTAGGTAATGGAAACCGAACGTGATGGACAACAAGGAAATTGCTACAATGCAATTTCCCAGCCTGTGTCTATTAGGACCTCCCTACTCCTGGAACATTGAGTCCATATTTCCATTCAATGCTTCCAACAAACACATAAATGGTTCCAGACATTTGGGGTAGTGAAACATATCTAATCCTGAACAACTGGGAGACAACTTCCCAGCAATCCTGAATAAATCTTCCCCGAATCGCATGAAACAGTCCATCTCCCACTGCAGTCAGGACTTGAAGAATCTAACCAGAAGACTGAAGCTGAAGCTCTCCAAAGTTCACTTTGGCTGTGGAGCAAGAGGACAAAGGAGCAAGGCCAGGAAGATTCATCACTGTGTGCATTTTCAGGCCATGTTGTGCTGGAGAAGCTTTTTCACTCCCCTGTGCATCTTCTTAGTCTTATAAATCCCATGGAAATAGTGCACATAAGGACTTTCTATCTATTTGTAGAGTGCTTGGTGAAATGGGAAGTCATTTTTGATGTTAAATGTAGTGAGCAAAAAAGTTGAGAGAAAATAAAAAAAAAAAAAGCTGCCAATAGGTGATGGCTAAGGAGGAGTTTCATCCCCATCTGGACATTTCCAGCTAACCCATATAAAATGAAATGGTTTTTTAAGGTGTACATAAATTCCTAGTCAGTCTGTCAAGAAGTGGTCTCATAAAGACAGAGCGTGAAGTGTAATCCTGCAGTAAGCAGGCATGTTGGCACCAGGAAAAAAGTAAAAAAAGAAAAAAGGAGATAAATATATTTATGCAGACTGAATTTGCTCTACAGAATAAAAGGGATTGCTACTCTATGGCAAATGACACCGTCCTTGTACCTTAAGCAACCACAGTCACAATAAGTCTCTGAAGAGAACTGCAGAAAATGAAAAAAGCAAGTGTCAGACATGGTCTTTTAAGAAGATTATTTTTCCAATCGATCTTTTATGTAGAAGGAAGCTGATTTTGTCCCATCTCAATCTTAGAGTTTGCTACAAGATTTGCCATTTTTCTAGTCTTCAGTGAACAGAATAATAGTTTGCTTTTCTCCTTCACCTTGGAGCGAAACACTGAAACCTAGAATTATTGCCACAAAACAGATGGGGATATTTCTCATGAAGATGAAAAAGCAAAGACCTAATAAATGAAGAACATTTGAGAAGAGAAGGTTAAAGCAGGCTCTGCTGCACTGTGTTTGGCATTACTATTTTAGCAATGTAGATGGTTTTACAAACCAATGCTTTTTTATGTTTTAACTGCTGCAATGCGTCTGAAGGGAAGGGTGGATGGTGTTCACTGTTCACTGCAAAGGTGGGTGAAGTCTGGTCACAAATCTGGCCACACTTCAGCATTTCAGATCTCTCAGAGCTCTGTTCTGGCCAAAGGGGTGAAGAATTGCCAGGTTTTCTCCACGGCTTCAGCATCCCCCTTCCTTGGGGTTTTTTCCTGCTGGGACCAACCGTTCTGTCAACAGGGACACAGCCAGGGCAGGGATCTGTTTTGTGGCTTGGCTTTCCCCCTTCTCTCTGTACACTCAGAGATGCTGGTGGATAATATCACCAGTGACCTTGTGTTTTTGGTCAAGGGCTGCAGCTGACTCAGTTGTGTAAAAGTCAGGATAAGAGTTGGAGAGCTGAGGTCCCAAGACAGGCTGTGTAGTGTAGCTGCACCCAGACACTCTGGATAACACCCCTGTGCCTGCCCAGCTCTCCCTACCTGGCTTCCTTGTTTGGAGTATCTCCTCTTCCAGATAGGAACAGTCTGACTCTCTGTGGTAGCACAGTTTCTGCTACAGGAATTAGCCATTTTTTGTTCCTTATCTTTTTGACTGAAAAGTGGTCTCAAGAGAGGAAACTGAATTACTGTTTTGTGTGTATGGTGTTAGTTTTTTTTCAAATTTTTTATTCCTTCGATTTCTAGTCAGCTTTTTTTTCTTGAGTTTTCTTTCAAAATTAATATGCAGATAGTGTTATCCCCTGAGACCAAACATGAAGAATTTGAGGCCTATCAGGGAGTTTATCATAAAGTTAGCATCTTGTGAAAACCGGTGATCCTAATAGAAATTTATAGATTTTGAATCCAGAAATGACATTAGGACTGCATAATATGACCTCTTGTATAAAATAATTCATGGACTTTTACTTAAAAATTTTCACCCACCTTAACTAAATCAAATAATCTTGAAAAGATAGATGGCCTCATTTCAACAATTCAAGATTAAAAGACACAGCCTGGGATTTTGTTGTTGTTGTTTTGTTTTGATTTGTTTTGTTTTGCTTTGTTTTGAGTGGGTAATTAGTTTCACTGTCACAATATTTTGCTCACTTCTGTTATGAGTTTATCATAACTGTAATACACATCTGTCTGCTCTGGAAAGAATTTTCTCACATGTAAGCTCTTCTCACATCTGATCAGCTCATATGCAGAAATTAATAATTTCCTCCCCTTATCCCGCAGACTAATCAGAAAGAACTCCTTCATGTTTGGTGAAAGAGCTAAATTTTACATTCTTGTTGTCAAGTAGTGTTTTTTTGTTTGGGTTTTTTTTGGGGGGGGGAGGGCTTGGTGGGGTTTTTGTTTGTTTTTTAAATTTTTTAAAAATTTTTGTTTGTATTTTAGCATTTAGCTGTTGTGTCAGGATCTTCTTCATTTACAGAGAAGGTGTTCTTTCCTTTCAGTTCAAATCAAATGGTGGAAAAGCAAGCAGAGCATGTTTTGTGGGCCAGTCCATCCTTGAGATTCCTGATGTTGGATAGTAGATCTGCTTCTTTACACCAAGGCCTTTTCTGTTTTTTGCCTGTATAAAAGTCCTTTGATCAGTGAAAATTTGGGGTGGATAAATAATAAAGCAAAGATGTGCAGGGCCTCATGCAAGAAAGGGGCCTTTCCTTTATGGTTACTAGTGCTATCAACAACCACTATGAATTACATGGATTTGCAGTAACGTATTGAAAGTTTTACAGAAATGCAGAAAGATGACATCAGCTGGCTTCTTTTGATCAGCTGGATGGGTTACCTTGTCAGAAAATGAAATTAAGTTTGACATGAGCCCATGCTGGCTGTGACTAATGACTGAAGTGTCCTTCAGGTGTTTTTCAGTAATTCCCAGAATAATCTTCTCCATAATTTTACCAGGCACTGAAATGAGACTGGGAGGCCTAAAATTTCCAGGGTCATCTGTTTCACCCTTCTTGAAAACTGGGACAATGTTAGCCAGCTTCCAGTCAAGTGGGACTTCTCCTGATACCCAAGATCCCAATTCCCAAGATTGAAAAATCATTGAGCGAGGCCTCATGATGGGATCAGCCTCCTACTTGCTCCTGGCAAAACAATATTTAGAATGAATGAGGACCCTTTGATCTCCAGCATCTCACCCTTGGTAAAACAGCAATGTCACCAAAGATAGCAGGATGAGGTTTTGAGCTTTTGTTGGAGTGTTAAGCAGGCCATTGTTTTACATTTCCTACTTGGATCCTTAAAAAATTCCATTTGATCTAACTCCACTGCTAGTAGTCCAGAAATAAAGCAATTCCTTGGGGCATGAATGCTATTCAGACAAAATAATACCAAATTTTGTCTGCTTTCCCTTGCTGATATCCAGCATCTTTGCCAGCTCATTTTTCCTTAAAGAGGAAATAACCCACTTCTGGAATTTAGATTTTCCCGACTTCTTGGAAAAAGGGAGTATCAAGTGTTCTGAATAATGTTCCCCTTTGAAACCTTCTCAAAATAGCCTTGAAAATATCTACTGCTTTGAAAGTTTTAAGTTCCCTGGGGGTGTAATTCTGCTGACATTGATGGCATCCGCCAGCAGAAACTCTGTTTCTGCAGTTTCTTCTGTGAGCTGCATTGCCTTTTGCTTGATAAGGAAAGCTGCATGAAGTAGATCCAAAGCCAGCCATGAGTATCTTTTGCTGTGCTTTTCTCAGGCTGTGCTCAGCACTCAGGCAGGTCTGATGCTGGTCTGACAGCAGCTGAACCACTCTGGTTAGTGGGGTCACCACTCACAGCTGAGGGGGAGGGCACTTTTCCCTCGAAAATATTTGGTATGGAAATAAGCAAGCATTTGATCACTTTCCTAGGGAACAAATCCTCCCAAGATAATGAATATAAATCAAAAAGCAAAGCTCTCACATATCACCAGAACAGAAGTAAAAGTTTCATAATTCTTACTGAACAAATCACATGCAAGTGAGTCATTCATAATTGCTTTATAAAAATAGTGAATAAACGCTGTCTTATTCTATACCTGATTAAGTACCTGTATAACTTTAATCAAAAGAAACTGTCTTGTGAGCATGAAGTTGCGGGAATAAGGCTCAGTAAGAACAGCACCTTGTGGAAAGTATGAATCCCACAGCCAAAAATGTGTTTGCTAGATGCAGTTCACTTTTAAAGCATTTCCTACTTCAGGAAGATTTGCTTCAGTGCAGAGGAAGAGATTGTGCTTGTCTCTCTTTTGGTAAATGAAGCTGTCTCCCAAGTTAGCATGGTAGAGGCAAGAATTTCATCTATCTAAAAATTAGTTCCTTCATAAATGTGTTGTCTATCTACCTGGATAATGGATAGGAAAGATAGCCCAATTTTGTTTTCTCTTTGCTTAGTTACGTCTTTGCCCATAATACTTTCTTTTCTTCCTCGAATGAGGATATAGGCTGAACTCTGGGTACAAAATAAAACCAAGCCAAACTCTTGGATTCAATATATTGGAAGGAGAAAAGCTGTGCCAAGCTGAAGTTAGGCAATCTCATTCTTTTAATTTAAATGCTATCAGTTTTCTGCCAGGGCACTTCACCATCTCTAAAGCCAGATTCAGTCCATGTAAAAGTCAACATGAATGTTCGATTTTGGCTTGAAAAATAGTTTGCTTGACAGGTATTGCTGCAGAGTGCCAAAGAGTCTTCAGTCCACCCACCTACAGCTCTCCTACTGACAGGTGAGCAAATTCAGCACTCCCCCAATCAATGTTTTGAGAGGTTGCATGTGAAAAGAAAGCCTCAGAAAGCTCTTCCAAAATGAAGCATAGAGGCTTAACAAGTCCACAGGCACTGTCCAGATGAAGGCTGCCTTTCAAACCTGCTTTGGAAAGGCTGAGCAGTTCTGTATCATTTATGTCTAATCCACTTGATGGGTTTGCCCCATGGACCCCTGCAGTTGAAATGTTTGATGAATTTATGCACTCCTTCCCCATCGGCTGTTGGGGAAAGGTATTGAAGAGCATTAGTCCTAAAATGGAGGATTCTGTTAGAGACACTATTGAAAGTTTTACTGAAATCCAAAAAGTTTCTATTAACTGGCTTCCCTTGATCAATTAGGTAACCTTATCATAAAAGGAAATTGAGTTTAACCAGGAATTTTCCCTCATGAACCCGTGCTGGCTGTTCACGAGGGGAAAGTCCTGATTAACAAACTTAATTTTTGGCAATAGTTCTCCTCAAGGCAGTCTGAGGACTGTCCAGCACACCCTAAAAGAGATGCCTCCATCTGGTCTGTGCACCTGCTTTTCAAACATATATGAAAAATCCTAAATTCAGGTGTCTTAATCTGTGAGGTAAGCAGCTGTGGTGGAAAGGGTAGAGGGCAAGTTGCTGCCATCACTCCTGCTCACAGTTCAGGGACACCAGGACTGCTCCTTCACATAAGAACTGGTGCAGGTCCCTGTTTCCCCTGAAGGAAGAAAATTTTTGAGCAGTCCATACTGCTGCTGGTGTCTTCCACCTCAAAATGTCTCTGAGTATTTTCCCAGCATAATTTGGTCATACTCAAAACTTTTTGAAGCAGGATGATGCAGCTGCCTTGTCGTTGCTCTTAGGATGTGAGACAAACGATAAGCAAATGCAATATTCCAAATATTAAGGTTTCATACATTTAAGGGTATTAAATGCATTTTCCTGTCAATCCTTTGCTCAGAAAGCTAAGTTGCCCAGAGCTAGTTCAGCCAACCCCTTGGGAATATCCCAGATGAGTGAGCCTAGTAGGCCAGATCTAGTAAAACAAACTGCTTTTCCAGGCCTAGGAAGTGTTTTTAGGACCATGGCAGTTCTGGTCAGATAGAAAACCAAGTTTTTGGCCAGTGCTGTCATAACATGGTCTCTTTGTGTGTCCCTCAGCCATGTCCTAAAATGATCTGGGCAGTCCCTGTGTGCTCTAAAGCCCAAAGACAACTCCAGCTGCTCTGGCAGATCCTCTTGGGGTGGAAGTAATTAACTGAGGAGTAATTGATGGTGTTTGCTGCCAAGGGAAGCGTGCACAGCATCCCCTGGGGCGGGCTGTGCAGTGCTCTGGGCTGGGATGGACCCCTCTCCTGCTTTGCTTCTGCTGGCAGGATGGAGATCTGGTCCTTCTCCTGAAGTACAATGGGTACACTGGCAGCTCTGATTAATGCTCTTGTCACCTCATGCATTGATCCTTCCAGCTCATCTCCTCCATTTCACCTGCTTGGCCTACTTCAGGAACCACCTGCTCTGCAAGAAAGCCTCCATCTCTGACATGAGAAACGAGAGCTGCCCAGCCATGGTCTGCTCCACAGTGATCTGGGGTAGTAGCTGGACGCTCATGAAGTGTTTTGCCACATTTTTCACCCCACTGCTCATAGGGGCTGGTTTAGAGCTCTGCTGACCATGGGGTGTCAGTGCTCACCTCCAGAAATTCTGCTGACTGCTTTGTGAAGATGGTTATTTGCTGAATTACTGTAGTCTGAATAGTAGAGCCCCCTTGTCCTTTCAGCTCAGGGTACAGCAGGGACACTGCCTATCCCGTGCAGGGCTGTGCTGCTCTGAGAAGCAGCACCAGGGAGGGGTAGGGTGTGAAAAGGCTGAGAAGAGGGGGGTCACCACACCCCCACCCCTGCCAGGGCCAGAAACAGGGAAGGTCCCACTCCACTTTTTGTCCTGGAGTTTACTAAATGGAGATGCGATGGTATTGTAACTATTGGGAAACTGTGATACGGATTTGCATGCTGTTAAATGGTCCAAGACTGATTCCTGACGTTGCCTGCTGTTGTAGCAAGGCTGTGAGTGTGGTCAGACAGCTAACAGCCTCAGGCAGAGCTGATGCAGGCCCAGCCCGTGTCCTTCTCCTTCCCTGTCCGGGGAGAAAGCATTTCCACACCTGATATCCTGTCTGTCCTGGGGCACACATGGTGACAGGACTATGGCAGCCAGGGCCTGGCCTGCTCACACAAGAGTTGTAAAAGCATGGCACACAAGCATCCTAAGCTGTGCTGTAACAAGAGAGAACAAACCCAAGTCATCAACAAGGGTCTGCATACACCCCCACCAGTTTTGTCAGTGGATGTGTACTGCCCTGTAAAATTGTCACCTCTGTTGTTTTGTTCTTCCAGGAACAAAAGAAAAAGTTTTTAAAGTTGCCCAAACATGTCCATTTTATTAAAGGTAGAATATATTTTTAGTAGAAACTGTGACCTTAAAAGAGCAATTTTTCACCACTGGATGGCAGAATCTTCCTCTGGTCTAACAATCTAATAGCTGAACAATTTGCTAAAATTAAAGAGAAATTGGTCTGTCATAATCAATCCAGTGTCTGATCAAAGTGGAAGGATCTACAGGAAATGTAATTCCAGAGGCAGAAGTTATATATTTTAGAAACTCCTTTCTGACTATAACACCTGACCTTTCAATATCTGTCCTGTTCATATGAATTACTGGGCACTTGCTCTTCTGACGATTTGTCAGTGTCTCACAACATTAGTCACCTTATCAACATGGTGTTTATATCTACACTGAATATTTTTTCTCTTGAACTCCATATTGTGCCACAATTAAATGTCTGAATTAGGGAAATCACTACATACTTGGGAGATGTGTTTAGGAAGATGTTGTTAATATTATATCCTCTTAAAAACACCAACAATAGTAAGTACAGGTGCTAAAGTTCAAGTAATATAGTGATTGGACTATCAATGGAAATATTATAAAAGAAAAAATATATGTACAATATCTATAGGGAGGATGTGGTATTTTTAAATCTTGGAACCTTTCAGGAGTTACTTTTAAATAAAGAAAAATAAAGGTATTTATTCACCATTGCTTCTTTTACTTATGCAGCTTCATTAGACCATGCCTGTGAAAAAGAATATTGAAATTAATTAAGACTTCACCCTTGCCAAGTGGGAAGACAAACTTCATGCTTCAGAGGGCTTGGAATTAGTTTCTACCAAGTAGAGACTATTAGTTTCTATTAGCAGAGACCATTAAGCAATTTTGAGTATTGTTAAGAATCTAAAACTTTGATTCTTTTCTAAGTTCTACTTCCATGGCCATATCCATGTGAAGGTTTTCATAGAGATTTGAACAACCTTCAAAATAAAACTCACAACATTTGGTAATCCTTCTTTTAAGAGAACTTTTTTAAATGTTCAAATGAAAAAATTTCCCCAAATGGTTAGCTTTTATAAAGAAAACAAAAAGTATCTGGATAGATGAGAAAGGAGAAAAACCAAGGTGTGTGATAAACTAAGTTGTTTCAGTGCATGAAACATCCACTTTGTATCTGACTTCTGCAGCATTCTGTGGCAATGAGTTCAATAGCATCATTATATACTTTGTACAGATTATGTCTTTAGAAATCTTTGTTCATGGTGTTTTTACCCTTTTCTTTATAGGTAATTTTCAAATTCTAAGCTTTTTGTTGAAGGGATTTTAGCCCAAAAGAGACAAATTAGCATTTTGACTGATAGGAACTTAAATACGTGTCGCTTTCTCAGCAACAAAATATATATGATATCCTAGAAAAAGTAAAAGAGAAAGTAAGCAGGGCAGTATGAGTGCAAATAAAACAGAAGTCATGTTGATATCTTTGGAGGGGTTGGGGATGCCACTTGCACTTCTGTGAAGCACGAATCTCCCTGTGTATCAGCAGGTGCCGTGCTGGAGCAGCATTTCAGGAGACAGCAGTAGCTCACATAGCAAACCCCAGTGAGGGGCTGAGAAGTTGCTTATTCTCCCCCTTCTGGCAACTACCTCTTGACTCAGGATTACAGCTTGCCTTGATTAAAGAGACCCCCAGGATGACCTAAGGTCCACCCCACCCTCCCTCTGTGCAGCTCTCCTAGTGTGTTCTCCAGAAAGCATCTTAACCCTGAAAGCTGCAGAACTGCATTTCCTCTGGGCAGCACTTGTCAAGTTGTGCCAGAGGGTAAGAGGGCTTTGAGAATATCTGGTTTATAATTAAACAGGAATTTCCAGTAACTAAACCTAAGTGTTTTGAACAACAAATTCACTGCTGATAAAGCAAGATGAATTTAACAGTCTAATCCTCTGTGTTTTCTTCTGTCCTGAATAAAATATAACTTTGTAATTTATAGCGAGGGAACACTGGGAAAGGTTCATTTTCACTTGAGGGCTAATTGCAGGCCCAATGAAAGACTTTATCAATGACAATACCTAGCAGCATTGCAGTTCACCCGAGTGCCAGGCTCATCAGAGAAATATAGAATTTGAGCTGCTGATTAAGAAGTGCAAAATGAGATTCACAGCAAATAAACTATCACTCATGATGTTTCAAAATATCCTATTAAAGCCAGAGTGAAAGTATAGAAAGAGTTTGCAGCATGGCCTGTAGTTTATTTTTCTAAAGACCTCCTTGTTCAGCAGAGGCATATCAGGATAAATTCCCGATAATCGGACTCAACACAGCAAGTCACTGATATGCACAATGTGATATTCATAACAGGGCAGGACACTGGTGTTACACCTGAATTAAACACATCTGAGGCTGCTCTCTGGCATCAGGCCAGCAGGTGTAATAAAGCCTCACTGCGATTTTCAGTCTCTTCCTTTTGGAAGAGGGGATGAGAGGTGCAGCCAAACTGTGCACTCAGAGTGGCTGCTGCCAGTGGCTTTCCATGACCATGACCAGATGGACATGTAAGGGTCTCTGCTGCTCTCCCCGTGACACCCTGCAAAGGGCATGCCATGCCTCTTCTGTTCCCTGTTTTCTTACAATAAACACTGTCTACTTAGTCCTTGGCCTTTTATTTTTCTCTCAGTTACCATAGGAATGGTACAGAACATCATCTATACAGGTGGAAATTCCTTGAGGTCTCCTCCTACGATTCACATCTGTAGTAATATTAATGCTAGCACCTTACACTTGTCATATCTCTGCTGTGTTACAGTTAAATGTCATTTTTCATTAACAGTAGCCAAGTTTTTTCTCCCTTAATGCATGGGGAACTGCTAAAGAGGGGTTTCCCAATACACTGCTAAGAGAATATGAGGCTCTGAGTGGCTGATTTTTACTACAACTCTTGTCTGACATCACACAGCCCTCAGCTGCTGTGTCCTCATCCAACGCATCGCAGATTCGCTTTGGAAGGAGCCAATGGACTAATTCAGCATGTCAAAGCTAATGTTATGAAATCCTTGGGTGTTTCCAAGCACAGTCATAGAAGTCAGAAACTTCAGCGATTGAATGAATTGCAGCAAAATTATGGTTTAACCTGTCATGAAGAGTAGGCTCTTAAAAATTGGTAATCTTGCCCGTGTTTTGCAATGTATGTCTTTGGCTGAGGTCACAATGAGAAGTCACTGCTGAATGTTTAACAGAATAAATGGTACACAGCCTGGTGCTTCAAAACTATTTAAAATTTTTACTTGTGCTTTGAACATTTATTTATTTTTCCCATTTCGTTTTGCAAGGCTATCCCTGCTGTATGAATGTCCCTATGAAATGCTGCTGTCTTCCAGCATTAATGTCACAGGTATAGGGCTTTGTCTCACTGTGACTGATCCTGCATGTAAAACAACCCAGCTAACCTTGGAAGACCACAAGAAGACCTGTTGGTCCTCCCTTTATCAGTGTCACCCAATCCATTAGTGAGATGCTAATTGGAAGGTCTTCACTTATGGTCTAACTCTGCTCAGTAAGGTCAGGATTTAATGTAAGGGTTTCCTTGACTGGACTCCTCAGGGTTAATTCCTTTCCTCTGGCAAAATGACTTGTGAGATGGGGTTCAAGCTTGATGTCTTGGATGAGAGGAAGAAGTTCCAGCACTTATTTCTGACACCTTTTTCTTCCAACAGTTCGAGTCTTTCTTAAGGCCGTTCTGAAAGCTTAAGGGGTCACTTTGTTCTTGTGCCAGCTCTGTGTGGATGCAAACCATCACCTCTGGACACTAAATTGTCTGGTTTGCCAAGGTGGAAATATGCTTCTGCTTGAGAAAATGGGGTCTGATTTGTGAGGACATTTGGGAAAGAATGGGAGGTGCTATCTTTGTGACTCACTCTCTCAGGCAAAATGCAAAATAGGGTAAAGACTGTATAGCAGCAACAGGGAATAAATAGGTTTCTGTTTTGCATAGCTGTTATCCAGGGAGACAGGGCTAGAGCAAACATATTCAGTGATAAGTCTCCTTTTTTTGTCTCATTGCTGGGTGTAAAAATCACTGTTCTAAGCTTGAGTGGGAAGAATTTGATGCACACCAAGAACGGGCCAGAATAAATGAAAAGACATGAACACGGACCAGGGTGGGTTTGTGCTGAGGGGAGCATCTGCAGCTCTTGTGAAGAGAACTACCAGGAAGTCTCTGCAAATCGAGGTACTTTATTTTTTATTGTATGAAAATAGAAAACCTGCATCACAGTGAAATGAAACTCTCCGTGTCTCCCTAGAAACAGTGGTTCACTCCTCCAGAGGTTCCTATTCCCTCGATGGTCTTCGAAGGGTAATGAGGTGATCAGTGGAGGACTCCTTCAGCTATTAGTCTTCCCTGGGCTGAGTGATACTGCAGAGAATTAAAGCTCCCAGAAGACAACAGACATTCCCAGGATCTCAATACATTTTATTTCTGTAAGTGAAAGAAAGGCTACAACAGAATTATTCACCCTTCCCCCACTCCCCATAACTTCCCTTACTGCTGCTGTATAAATTAAAGCTTGCAAGGGTTTTTCTCCTGAGCAGACTCTTAGGGCAAGTGCAAAACTCATTAAATGAAAACAAATGTTCAACCCTTCCCTGTTATTTCCCTCTCCATCTGGCCTGTTAAAAAAAAATTCCTAAAACTGAAATAGAAAAAGGTAGGAGTTTCCTGTTTTACTCACTACAGGGAAAGGCCAAGCTGAGCCCTGGTGCAAACAGTGAGACCATCCACCCAGCCTTCAACTGGGACTGACCAAGAAAGGAGAACCAGCCTCAGAAGTGGGTGCAGGGATGCTGAGCCCTGTGATAAGCTGGTGCACAACAGGAATGAGGCATGTGTCTCCTCTTCAAAGCACAGCTCCAGGCCACTGCTGGGTGCAGACCTGTGTGCAGGCAGAGTGTCCCCCAGCAGCCTAAGCTGGCCATTTAGTGACAGTAGATGCACTCAGATTGGCTCCAGCCATGGTGGGATGGAGCAAACTGCCACAGAGATACATTGGCTTCGTGGGAACACACAGAAAGTCTGCCTCTGCAGTGATTAAATGGAGCTGTAAACAATGGAATAAATGGAGTTGTAAACAATGGAACTGCAGAAGGGTTTCTAAGGGGTGAAATGGCCATGCAATGCCAAGCAGAGCCCTTCACCATTTCATTCACTGGGTATGAAAACCCAGTACCAATGAAAAATACCCACAATTTCCTAGAAACTTTAGGTGGACTATGCTGGGGTCCATGGGTGCTGAAAACAGCCATATTTCTGAATGGTAACTTGCCAGCAGTGTTGATAGGGGTTTGGTAATAACACCAGAGCCCACATGGCAGTTTTATTTTGCCCTGGTGTGAACTAATGTCTTCATAAGTCTCTGTCAGTGAATTGTATTAGCTGCAGTTCAGAGCAATCAGTCTCTTGGGAAGTTACCATTTGACTTTCGCACTTGCCCTTACTAAGTAATACTATAAATCTTTGAATCATCTGGCTGCCTTTGATCTAGCAGCAAGTGTGTTGAATACTTGGTGACTGGAGTGGAGGAAGGAGGGAGAGAAATACCTCAATGCTGTGCTAAAGCCATTCAGAGTGCTGAAAAAAAGAGAGATGGATATGGCTTATCTTCCTAATGAAATTATTTTAGTTTGCAATGTTGCAATTTGTGTTATCACACTTCAGAGCTGAGGAGGAATAATTATTTTTGTAAGTGTCTATTTTCTGGGAAAAAAAAGAGATATGTTTAGTTGTGTCTTAAAATGGTTTCAAAATAAGATCTTGTCGATAGCAGACTGCGCAGGTTGTTTGTAAATGGCCAAATATTTCAACATTATACAAATTCTTAAACAAGACAGATTTGAGGAGGGATATGCTGCTTGCAGGTGGAGCACCCATGGCAGAACGTGGGGAACCAGATCATAGTGTAGAGTACACTGTACTTGCAGCATAAAAACCCCAAGTCATGAGCCCAAGTGATTGCAATACAGAAAAAGCACTGGATTTCCCAAGGGTGGGATTTATCTCATTAAGTTCAGATCTTCCACAGTCATCTAGAGTCCCTTTAGCAGATAACGAACAGACTCAGCTCATTGCATATCTGCTGGAATGTGCAGCTGACCTTGCTTTTTGTTCCCAGTTATCTGAATGCTGCTGTTTGCACTGCCCCTTCACACAGGCAAAGGGGATGTTTCTCATCCCCTGAACATTTGTCACCTATGTTTTTGTGACGTTGTGAAGTGGGAGAACAGACCTAAATCCTGTAACTGGCTTAGCATGGGCTGTATGAGCATTTGTAACAGATACCATCTGGTGGGCAGCTCTTTTGGGGTGGATCAGTCATTACTAGGGAGCAGCACAGCAAGATTTGCTGTGGGAAGTGCTTTACTGAGAGTCAACATTGGCCTTATTACACCATGTCAATGTCACAGAGACCACATTGCCCTGAAACCTGCTCAGAAAAATGAGAGTGATAGCTGTGCCAAGCAATGTATTAAAAAAAAGAGGAAAAGAAGAGCATTGTATGCAATATTTGCAAGGCCATCAGCCACATCCATCAGCAATCACATCTATTAATATGATTACTATTGATAACGTGCCCTTCACTTCTGAGCTTCCTTAATTTGAGCATTCATGGAACTCAGGTACCAGCTGAAACACTTCTGATTTTTTTTCCCCCTGAATATTACTAGATGAAATTGTTATCAACGATGAGGAATCTTTGAAAAATGCCTTCCTCTGAGAATTTAATTTTGGCATCCCTTTTTGGTAATATTTAATACTCTCTTAACTGTCTGCAAACAAGAGCAGAAATGGGAGAGAAATGCATCCTTGAGCACACGTTCAGTGCTCAAATTCAGCTGCAGCACCAGATTTGAATGAGACAGCAAAGCAGGACACTCACCTTTTACTCCTGAATGCTCTTGAGGTCAAAAAGGAGAAAATGCACCATTCAGCTATAGAGACTTCCAGTTTCTGAGGCAATCACTTATTTTTTGCTGTTATCAGCTACTTGTGTTACCGTCTGTTATAAAAAATTACTCCCACACCCTTTATATCCTTGTATTGTGCTTGTTTATGCAGTTCTGCTGAGGCACTTATGAAACAGAGGAAGCTTGAAACTCGTCTTCCTATAATACTACACATAGACAACATGTGTGAGTATATGTCTGAATACATGTATATTTTTCTGGAGGCTGGTATAGTCAGGAATCCCTGCAGACATTTATTTATCTCCTGAGAGGAAAAGTGTATTTTACTATAAAAAAAAAGTGTATCTATACCTGTACCTGTACCTATGGCATGGAATCATAGAATGACCTTAGAGATCATCACACAGTTTTTTACATGGGCTCAAGCCTTCTGCAGCTTAGAAAGGCTCAGAGGGAAATTACGAGTCCAGTCTATCTCTTCTGTCACAGATACGTCCACAAATGTGAGTTATGCAGTGTAGTTTTCTGGTCACCTGCTCCTAAAATGTATGTTATACATATGTCTGTGAATACCACAGAAGAAAAAGGGATGTATGCCTTGTGACTAGCTTTCCAGTCCTCATGGGAAATAATATTTTCTGCTTAAAATATGTTGGGTTTTGTGGTCTTGAATTTCTTATGAAAGAGGAAGGCTTTCGATTTTCAGAAAGGAAGGCTGACTGGAAAACAAGTTTGATGTGCATATTTTGAGGAAAAATATTGACGTTTTATGTGCCAGGACAAAACTATCCCTTTTCTGTTTTTTGTGAGCAGTAGGAAAAGCATATTTTGTGAAACACACTTTAACTGTATTTATGCTTTGAGGCAGGTGAGATCCAGCACACTGAAAAAATGTGCTTGGTGAAAACAACAGGCAAGAAATCCAGGTGCCAGACTAGTGAGAACCAGGCAATGAAAGCACTTTTCTCTCCTGTAACAGAATCAGAGGTGTAAGTTACAGAAACCACACTGCCACTTTCCTCCAATATGCGGGACTCACCTCTGGGACTGCTCATCTGGATGAACATGGGATGTTTGGAGGGGGGAAGGGTTGTTTTTCTTTGGGAAGGCAGAGAGCAGGTGTTGTGGTGCACTTTCTATCTGCGTGCTTTAGTTAGTTCCCTCTGCCATTAGGAAGTGGTCCCCAGTTCCCACATTTGCAGCACAGAACTCCCACAGTGTAAAACAAGCCAGGGGATGCAACCTTCAAATCAGCTCGCAGGATCAGCTCAGCAGCCCAGTGCCAGGGTCTGAAGACAAAACGACAGGAGGAGGCTGCATGAGAAATACTAATTCCCACTAATGGTTGAGAGCAGAGGCACGTGCAACAGTTTGATTTGATGCATTTTCTTTAGCAGTGAAGCAGGTAATTTTGGATCTGCTCCAGACAGCTTATTCTTGTCTTGTAATAGAGTGAGTAAGTATAATTCCTTGCTTGTAAGGCCGGGCCCAAACAGATGACTTTCCCCTGGGGAAGCTCCATCAACCCCTCTTCAGCTCTACCAAGTTCCTTTGATTAGGCTGAGTGCATTATATAGTAATAAACCTCTTCAGTACTTTGGAAAACCTGCATTAGAACCAGCAAACAGGGGGTGTGTGACAGTCTGGATAGATGGATAGCCAGGTCTGATCACAGCAGCAACACCCGAAGGAGCAGCAGGATATCATGCCTTAGCAAATGCAGTGGCAGGACAAAAGAGTGAGTGAGTTCAAGGAAGCTTCAACATGTCCCCCGGAGGTAGTCACAGCTCAAGCCCTTACATCAGTAGGCACAGACCACCTAACAGCAGTGGGAGCGATCAATCCCTAAGAGAGAGGCCACCCACCTGCTTGCCTGGGGCAGCTGCTCCCTTGCACCTGCCCTGGAGCTGCCTCTATCTCTAAACACCCCTCCAGAGTATGGCAGCCACTACACTGGGGCACTGGGGCTATCTCAAAAGCCCAGGCATTTCTGAGTGTCCTTTTCCCAAGCTTACAGAAAAGTTCAGATGCCCCAGGATGGGTATGTTGACCCCTGCACTTCCCAAGCACAACCAGATTGTTCTGGGCTGCTGGCCCTCAAATCACTAACTTTTTAAATGAAGAGCAAATTCCTCAGAAAATACAGAGTTTTTCCTTTAAGCTTCACTTCATCATTGTACAGGACTAGTGGAGATTTCCCCTACGATGAATAGAGAAGCATGTGCCTCTTTCCAGTACCTACACTGCCTGACAACAGCAAACCACAGCTCTGCTGGAAATAGCTGCACAGAGCAATTTCTACATCCAAAAGTAGGTGGGAGCCAAACTGCTGCTGTGGTGGTCTCCTGGGGGTGCAGCATTTTCCTTGAAATCCCTCCATAGCCCTCTGGAGCAGACCCTGAAAGCATTTCACAACCATCCCCAGGGATGTCCTCTGGCCTTGGCACAAAGCCTGTGACCGTCTTCTTTCTCTGACAAGGAAACCCTCTCCAGTAAAGCTTCTGATCTGACAATGTGGAGCAATACTCATCATTTAGATCCTCTTAAAAAGGATGAAGAGTTTTAGGACTGGGATGGATGCACTTGAAATTAGAAACCTTGGTGCTATTGAGTGCTTACCTTGGGTGTGTTCTTGGTTGCTCAGGTGGGAGGTCCAGCCAGCAGTGTCTTGGAGGCTGGACATTTGCAGCCCTTTAGGGAACTCAGGGCTGAGAAGCACTGTGCTGAGCAGCAGCACTCATCCCCTTGACAGAGGGCTGCCTTCTCCACCTTAAACATAATGAAGTGAATGAAAATCTTTCTGCTTGAGCTTGGTCTGCAAACAAGGCAGGCTGGGGAAGTCTGGATGTTCCCCAGAGCACCAGATGATATTCAGGTCCAGTTTTAATTATTTTTAGAGCACGTATCTTCAGTTTAACCGTGTAAAAAGCCTCTGAATTATGTCTACAAACCAGATAGGAATTCCTGCTACACTTTTACATGAAAGCTTTCTGCTGCTTGTTGCTAAAGGCAATAATCTCTACATCTTTGCAGGACTTGTAGCCTCAAAGATTGAGAATCAGATCTCTTAGTTATATTTTTGTCCCTGAAATCCAGTACCCTGCTTTTTACCTTTTACCAGTGAAACTCTGTAGTTTCAGAATGCAGCTGGTAGCTCCTGTACCTCTCTAGGCTCAGCCCTTTCTTCTCCTTCCTTTTGTGCATGTGTTTCTTCCAGTTTACCAGCTCCATCAAGTAAATAGATGGTTGCTATGATTATGCTCCATGCTGAGTTAAATGTTGCTAACAGTATTAAAGAACTATAGAACAAAATGCCCTTCTGGGTGAAAATACAGTAGTTAAATGTAGAAAACCTGGGTCTCTCCATGCAGTCAAAATACAATTTAAAGCAGCCAGGTTCCAAAAAAACCCAACCCAAAAGTGCTTTATTTGGGCAAACATAGTGCATACTTTTGTTATCAAAATATACATGGATCAATATTGCTCTTTGAAATCTCATGGGGTCTCTGCTGGAAGATGACTGAAATGAAAATTACTCAGTCTAGGATTTCACACAGGGCTTTGTTTGCTCTCAAACTGAGGGAGAGGTTAGAGAAATGCTGATGCTAAGGGTACTGAGCTACCTCTGAAAGTCCTTCAGCTTTTCTTTGGTGTTTTCTGGCCAAAGGATATAAGGCAATGGAAGTCAGGTATAGTATTTGCTTCAGGTCCTGCTAAGTTGCAAGACATAGGGTTATAAAGATGTTATTGAGCCCTAAAATCAGGTTGTTTTTTGAAAATAACATTCATTAATTATGATTTTCTTATCTCCTTGGGATACTTGTACTTGGATTTCTGTTACCATCAACTTTCCAAAAATTAAGACATGGAAATGTTTAATGCCTTAACTTTTAAGGCTCTTCATAGATACGTTTTTTAATTCTTTTTTTGGGGGGGAAGGGTTCTTCTGAAAGATGTGCATGGTTTGCAAAAATCTAGTTGGAACATGTGGATATTGGAAAAACCCCCATGTCATTTTCAAATGTTAATGTCCCATCTGCCTCCCTAAGACTCCAGGCCCTCTGCAGTTTCTTATCTCATCTCAGTCTTGATGCAGTTTTTATATTATTGCCCCTGCAGGGATGAAAACAAGCCCCACTGACAAATAACTACATGCACCACAGCCATGCAGCTTCTGGACCAACCTCCCCATCTGCATCTCGGGCTGAAGGCCAGGTGCTGAGAGCTAGGACAAAAAAAAAAAGAATAAAAACTCTGATTTATTTGTTTTCTGTATACCTGCACAGAAGAGAGTGCAGAATATCCTTGCCATGGTGATGCAAGTGCACACGTTGTCAGATAATTTGAAGGCTGGATAATAACTGCCTAAGTGCATTTTTTAAGGAAAGTGCATATGCTTCACAATGCCTGCTAACAAGCTGCAGAGGAGTAGCATGGAAATCGGCATCCCCCTGCCCCCGCTGAGCCTGGAAAATGCTATTTAGAGCAGTTTGTTTTAATTTTAGTGGAGAGATTTGCTTTAAAAGCTTGTGCTCTCTATAGTATTATGCAACATATGCCCTGAAAGGCATGTTATTTAATCTGTTTTCTTGTTTGTGTTCTATTTAATGCTAAAAGGAAAAAAGGGAATACAGAGGTTTTCTACTGTCCTCCCCCTAGCAGCTTTTTGAGGAGGGTTGAGAAGCAAAAGCAAGGGGCATCATATTTCTGCTCCAGGATGGATGCATTTTGGACAAGTAGGAAAGAAAGCTGAAGGTGTGGGGCCAGTCTCTGCCTAACTCTGCATGCAGGAGTGGAGATTGTGCTGCCATAGACAACACAGGGCTTGTGTGATTTAGCATTTCAGGGCACTCCAGCCATTTCGGGGCATGGCAGCCACCTCACAGGGCAGCTGCTGTGTGACACCACTGATAGCAGCAGCACAGGTTCAGCTCTGCCTCCTCACATCTGAGTGAGGGGCTCAGCCCAAAGCTTCAACCAGAAACTGGTGAAACTCGGAAAAAATCTGCTTTTTTAGCATAAATTAAAATGCAGGATTCCTTCTATTGATAACCTCAAGAATAAATGGCTCTATAGGGCCTGTCTGTACTATTTCATGAAAAGAAACCCAGGACAATTCCTGCCATGAATTCCTGGTCATTTTGGGGCAGTGAGGTGCTGCTCCACAGAAAGCAGAGTTTTATTTGTTTCTTGGTTAAGCTGCAGGATTTCTGCCTGGTGTTTCTGGCCTCATCCTGCACTTCTCTCATGGACTGAACTGAAATAATTTCATTCTCAGAGGGCTCTGGGGAGCACCCTCAGCCCTGCGTTCAGATGTAACTGCTGAAACATCCCCAGGGTGGTGTTTTGGAGCTTAAAAATCTCTCATTCTCAGTAAGGGCAGCTTCATTTTCCCACCTTCTGCCAGCAAGAAGAAAGTGATTCCCAGGAAAGAAAATACATTAAAGCCCTGTTGGAAATAATTTCCCAGGGAGAGACTGGGAGGGCATGGGGTTGGGGGAAGGTGAAAAGGGAATAGACTGTATTCAGTTTCTGGACAAGTATACAGAAAAATTCATATGCCACTGTTGGTCTCCTAGGCAGATCACTCTTTGCCAAGACACAACCCAAATCTTCAGGGCAGGAACAACCTGTGTCAAGCCCAGAGATCCAGCAAGTTTCTCACCACTGGCCATAACTTTCTCCAAGACAAGTAGTTCTTGCATGGAAGAAAAGTAACACAATATGATACTCAGATTGTGTAGATTTTTCCCTCCTCTTTTATTATTATTTTATATATTTTTGTTTGTTTGTTTGTTTGTTTGTTTGTTGAGGCACTTCAACTTCTCCTGTTCAGGAGACGGGGAGGAAAAGAAAGAGACTTTTCTCTTCTGGATGTGGGAGTCTTGGCACCCTGTATTCCACATCTGCCCAGGGTGGGCTCAGACCCTGATCATTCCCCAGGAAGGAGATCCTTTGGTGAGTTTTCTCTAAGGCTGTGAAGCTCCTCTGATGTTATGGCCCATGGTTGCTTTGCTGGGGACAAAGACAGCCTTACCCTCACAGCCCTGGCCCAAGGGTGGGGTCACCCTCCTAGCAAGCAAAATTCTTGGCTGTACTGCCACAGCCATACCTAAAAATAAAATTAAAAAAAGAAGAAAAAAAAAGAAAGGAAGCAAAATGCAGTGTTTTCCACAGACTTTCCCAGCTGCATGATGTAGTTGTGATCTAAATACCTGAGGCAGCATTTTCAGAGCTTCAAATAAGCACACCAGCTAATGAAGGGATTTCTATTGGCACAAAGGATCCTTTTCAGCTAGTGGTGAAGGAAATAGGACAACCCCCTGAAGGAAATAGGACAAACCCAGACATCAGGAGGGGCAGTATTTTAACTCAAACCTCCTAAATCCTTTCTCTTTTGTCAGATGATCTGACTACCACAAGTGACCATACTTTGAAAAAAACCCCTTCTTTTCAAAATTTCTGATAGCAAAATCCCTCTTTAATCTAATTTGAATCAGGCCATGCTGGCCTTTTTCAGGCTGCTAGGGTATCCCCAGTAGTCACATTGCCCAGGAGGATGACAGGTTCATAAGAGTAATGGCAGCTCTGGTGAGGGAATGCAGAAATGGTCCCAGATTTTGTTATATGCAGAGTGCTGCCCAGATGGATAAGAATTTCCTCATGGAGCAAGGCTTGGACCATAGCTTCCTACAGTGAGAGGAGGGAATAAAACAGGGCCCTCATTTTTAAAGAGCATCAGGAAGAATCCACTCCTCAGGCAGAAGTTTTCTTTCAATAACTGAGTATGAATACAGGCCCCCCAAAAAATAAAAAGTGGAAAAACAAGGGAGTGACCAGGCTTAAAAGCAGTATTTGGGGTGGGATGCTTTGTAGTCATGCACTGCCAGGTTCTGGCTCTACCTCAGGGGTGTGTTGTGGCCAGTAACTCTAGAAGTACCTCAGATAGAAAATAATAATAAAAAAAAATCAGCTGACATTTTCCTAAATCAATACAGCTTACAGCAATTAAAGTAAAAAAAAGTACTTCATTTTATGTGCTTTTGGATATTTTTAAGGGTAATAAGCACTTGAAAAACCTGATTGTATTTTACTGAGTAGATGAATAAATATGTGAAGGGCTGATCCTGACTGGATACCAGGTAGCCACCAAAGCTGTTCTATCACTCTCCTCCTCAGCTGGATATGGGGGAGAAAAACATAAAAAACAGCTCATAGGTAAGGATAAGGGTAGGGACACAGCACTCACCAGTTACTATCACAAGCAAAACTCAAGACTCAGCTTGAGGAAATTAGTTTAATTTATTATAATTCATTATCAACCAAGTAAGAGTAGCGTAATGAGGAACAAACCCAAATTTTAAAACAGCTGCCCCCCACCTCCTTTTTTATCCCAGGCTCAAC
Organism: Sturnus vulgaris; assembly: GCF_052056855.1. Classification (NCBI taxonomy): domain Eukaryota; kingdom Metazoa; phylum Chordata; class Aves; order Passeriformes; family Sturnidae; genus Sturnus; species Sturnus vulgaris. The sequence goes on along the minus strand of NC_142244.1, from coordinate 87,906,680 downwards.
CTCAGTCTTCCATGAACTTCTCTGAAACAAGTCCTTCCCATTTCAACTACCCCAGCACGGGTCCCTTCCATGGTGTGCAGTCCTTCAGGAACAATTTACTCCTGAGTGGGTCTCATGCTGGACCAGGTTTGCTGGCAGGACCTGTGACCCAACAGAGGATCCAAATCACAGTTCCTGCCAGGAGGCTGCTCCAGCGTGGTCTTCCCACAGGATCCTTTGGGTATCCTGCATGAGGTCCTCCAGGGGCACTGCTGCCCCACCATGGTCTGTCACAGGCTGTGGGGGCATCCCTGCTCCAGTGCCTGGAGCACCTCCTCCCATCCTGCTCCACTGACCTCAGTGTCTGCAGGGCTCTCACATATTCTCACTCCTCTGTTTCAGCTGCTGTTGTGCACAGTTATTTGTCCATTCTTAAATCTGTTATCCCACTGGCACCAATGGGCTCAGCCTTGGACGGCAGCAGGGCTTTATTGGAGCTGGATGGTGTTGGATCCCAGAAACCTGGAATTTTTGAGCTTTCTGTGCTTTCTGGCACTGGCCCTCAGGAGAACACTGCTTTTGACCTGAGGCTTTGGAGAAGGCTTCCAAATTTAAATGATGGAGTTAAAGTCACAGTTGTTAACTAGTTAATATTAAATAGAAGTGTGTGCTTTCACATGGTGAAGGGTTTTGAATTTGAGGTTTTTGTAATATAGTAATAGGTATGGGACAAGTTGGAGGATTTTGGGTGGTGTCTCTTTTGGTGCTCATCTTCCTTCTTCTTCATGACTTCAGGTAGTAGTTTCTGGTTGGATAGTTAGTGCTGCAGTGCAGATCATAGGAGTTTGGTTATTGGGTTAAAAGTATAAATAATATAGGTGGTAATTCTCTATTGGACAGTTTAGCTTTAAGAGACCTTGTAGCTAGCTAGGTTCACCTCCATTTTGCTCACTTTTAGCTGGTAGCTGGAAGTGTTGCTGAACTCTCTGTACTTTAGATAAGATTTAGTAAACAACCAAGCCCTAGCACGAGAAAATTTGTCTCCTTCATGTTTTTTAATCCTGACTCTGAGTGAAGACAGAAGAAATTTCAGACACGCCACTAATTAAGTGGTCCAAATACCACCATTACAGATAGCACTGATTTCATTGGACACAGGGGAACTGCCTGGCACCTTCTCACAGAAGGCAGCCCTGTAGTCCCCCATTGACAAAACCTTACCATGAAAAACCCAATATAAAAAAGAAACCTGAAATTCACAGACAAGCCCAAATTAATTAATTAGCTTGAGAGAAAGCAAATTAAAGTGATGGTAGTTTAATAATAAAAAATCATACAAATTTTTATGAGTTCTGGAAAAAAATTTCTAGAGTGTCCCCAAGTTAAGGTGGCCTGTGGACTAACAGGAAAAAAAAGGATCAAGCTCTCCCCAGCTAACTGTAGCTTCATTGTTTAACCAGTGTGCTGTCTCAGGTTGGTGGAAAGAGATGGATGGTTGTGAACAGGAGTCTAAAATGAGGGGGTGTGTGTGTGTGTTTCCACAGATGCAGAGGCTGGATGCTGAGCATAAAAACTTCACTCTTAGGGTAGTTGCAGTCTGTGTGTCTAAGTTCAGCCTTTTTTAATTTTTCAGTTGTGCCACATTCTGTCAAGAATCAGTGGAAGGTCTTGCTTTGGTATCAAGCTTGTTACCTTCTTGGAGCAAGCACATGTGGAACAAACAAGAAGGGGTTGCTGTTGTTGCTGTTGGGTGCTTCCCAAAGGAGAATTTCTGTCTGCAGAGGTGGTTGGGAATATCTGGTTGTGAGGTGGGAGGTGGCACGAGAGTCAGGACAGCTGCTCTGTGCCTGCTGGGCTTAGTTTCATGGCTTGAGTGGGAGTCATCAGTGAGTTTTCCTCCTGGCCCAGTGGCTGAAACAAGCCGGGATCCTCCATCCTGGTGGTCTGATAGATGATCAGTTCAGTCTGTAATTGTTACTTACATGGGCCTCGAGGCAATTTGCTCTGGCCTGCAAATGCAAGATACAGCCATGCTGGGTGCCAAAATGAGATGTCAAGTTGTGCTGCCCTTTTCAGCGAGAGGAGGAATCTGCCTCGGACAGGAACGCGTTCACCTGCAAACCCCTCAGGTTTTGTGTAGGGGAGTAAAGCTGGCATCTGTACACTGAGCAGGCTCGAGCAGGCTGGGTGCCCACTCCTCTGCACCTGCACTGGGCTTTTATCTACCATCAGGAATTTACACAGGGATGGTGGCAGCTGCCTCTGCAGGGGTGACATCCTGTCCCTGCCAGTAGCCTGGAGAGCCCAAGGCAGCATCTGTGGCACAAGAGCACATCTTGTACTCCACCAGGTTCTGCTGCATCCCGTGGCACTCCACAGCATCCTGTAGCATCCTGCTGAATCCCATCACTGTCTATAGCCTGCTGCCCTGTCACTGGAGCTAAATTCATTTACTCTTTCTGGCTGTGCTAGAGCAGGGGGAAGGTTCTGCCTTTCCAGCAGCCCTCCCTGGCTCATCTAGAGAGAGCCAAACGTGAGTGGAGTGGTTTATTCAGTTGTGGCTTTTGACTGAATATACGTACTGGGATAATTTAGTGCAGAGACAGGGCTCACTCCTCAGCCAGTGAATAAAGGCATCTCCTCTTCAGTTACAAAGGATTGCAGAGAGGAATGCTGAGTGCCAAGATTTATGAAGCCACATGTTTATCAAGGAGATGAAATGAAAGAAAACACCTCACTAAAGCTCAGCAGAACTGTGGCACCTTCTTTTCCTTATTAATGCTAGAAAAAGAATTAATTCTCCCCACTATGACTCTTCTCCTGGCTTGCATCTTATTTCTTTACTGGGTCCAAAGCTCATCTGCCTGCCCTGCACTGCCAAAGAAAAGCTCTAGAACAGAGCAGCCCTGCATAGGAAACTCTTGGGAACTGGCTGGGGCAGCAGACAAGTCTGCCTTTGTGTGGTAGCTTGTTTTGGAAGTTTGTCACGGTCTGACACAGACAGGCACTCACTGTGCCCAGGCACCACCCAGCACAGGGTGTGCCCTGTGCAGAGCCCAGGGACCCTTGGGAGCCCACACCCTTAAAAAATGGGGGGAGGTTGGGGAGGTGAAGATGGGACAAAAGTAGTAATTAGGTATAGGGTTAGTTAGCACTGTGAGTGCTATTTTAGGGAGCTCAATTTTCAATGTAGTATGGCCTTTTTCCAGATTAACAGTGGCATAAAAATATCCTGACCTTTTAAATAGTTTTCAGAAACCTGTCTCAAACAGGTTTCTTAAGGATAAGCCTCACTTATATCTGAAGCAAATATAATTGAAGATATTACAGATTTTAGTTAACTCTTTCTTTTTTGACTTTGTAAGGAGCAAAATATGGTTTTCCTGCTGAGAGACCCTTGAAGCTTAGCTTTTGTCTCAAGGCACCTAGTTACAGGCTTAAAATCTCCATGTTGCTTTCAAATACAGGGGTTTTTTTACTAACTTTTTTTCCCCTGCCTCTATGCAGAAGCACTTTCTGTTTGAAGATAACAAGTGGATGGAAATGAAAGCCAGGGATGGGAACAGAAGGATACAAGGGCTTTTTGGACTTCAAGCAGGTGATTAAAAAGAAAAGTCCACAGTGTGGTAATTCAGTCACTTATATTTCTTGGGTTTTTTTCCTGCTCCAAACAAACACCATACAAAAAAAATGTAAATTGCTTCTCTCTTCAAACGACACTGAATTACCTCTAAGTAGTGTTCAAAAGTCTATTATTTAAACATGACGAAGTCTGCATGTTTCCTTCTGCTTTCTTTGAAAAACAAAAGTGTTCTCCTCTTCAAAACACAGCAGTGGGCTGTGACAGCTCCTGAGCACAGAGCTACCCCTGGCCTGGCCCAGCCAGAGGCAGTGACCTCCAGACTGTGCTGGAGGGACCAGCTGTGGACAAGGATGGACAAGGATGATGAGCTGAATAGCTGTCCCTGGCACAGGGCTGCCTGGCACGAGAAATTCCACACTCAGAGCAGTGCTGGAGAAGAGAAGGACATGGGATGAATCCTATTAATTTTTTAAGCAGGTTTTCTCTGCACATTCCACAGAATGGACAATACTGGTGGTGCACCTATACCTGTAAAATTGTTTACATGGTAAAGCACATCCTGATGCACACAGACTTAGGGCTTGTGCTCCAGAGCTGTCCCTTGTCAGTTGCCCTTCCCAAAAATGGGATATTTTGTATTTTATTTTTCTAAAGAGCCCCCAAGACAAAGAGCAAGCCCTAGCTGAAGTGCATGGGATGAAATCGTGGTAATGCTATATGGGGAAATAAAATTGGCTGAAGCAAGATCCCAGTGAATGGTTATATCAGACTAGGATGAGAACAGGGAGCTGCAGGGAGGAGAATAGTCCATGGATGCTTGTTTGGAAATGTATTTGGACATGACTTTCCTCTGCTTGTGCTGCTGCCTCTGGAGGGGAATGTGTGGGGCCAGAAGGTGCTCTGTGCAATGGAGAAGGTGCAGATTTGCCAGGGGTTGGGAGAGGGCTGGGACCGTCCCCCACTCCCACTGTGACCCCTTCCTGGGGACAGGGAGGGGCAGAGGTATCCACTGAGACCTCTCAGCTTTTGATGTGTCCCCAAAACCTCATGACAGGAGTCACTGCTCGACTTCAGTCCTGGATGAGCAGGAGCCATCTGGCAAGGGGGCGGTTGCTGGTGGGCTACAACAGCAGCCAACTGAATGCAATAAAACCACATGGGGTATTTTTGGAAAAGCTGACATCTTTCTTTCTCTCTTTAGCACTGAATAATCCAAGAGCTTGGCTTCCTTGCACTGTGGGCCTTGCTGAAAGCAACACTCAATGGGCAGGAAATGCTGCCACCTGTTTTTGATGGTTGCAGACACCACCAGTACATTTGGATATAAATGAATTAATTCATTCTTAATCTTCAAAGCTTAGAAAACTTCAGATGAACTGAAGATTTTGGTACCTAAAACTGATGAAAAATTTCCATGGACCCCCAGGGGAGAGGAGTCTTTGCCTGCAATGCCTCCCATGATGTCATCATTTGCCCTCAGTTTCCAGATGAAGCCAACTCAAACTTTCCATCATCTTACAAGGAGCTTTTAGCTATAATGGTTTTATTGAGTTCTTGAGTGTTAAGCAAAACAATCCAGCTATGGAGTTAATTGTGTCTGCAAAATGACAGGGATCTTACAAACTGCAAACACCCAGCCCACTCAGGATAAAAATGGTTCATGCAGCTCTAACAGTACACACGTGTGATTGAGAGTTTGTTGGTAATTTGGGTTTTTAGTAAATATAACCCCCACATTTTCATCAGCAATTTGATTTAAAAAAAGAAAAAGAAAAGGAAGAGCTTTGCATTTTCAGGTTTTTAAAGTGAAAAGCTCAATATCTCCCTTCTTGCTCTCAAGTTTTGAAGCATTTACACATAAAGATTAGGATAAGAAGCAGCATCAGGCCCTTCAGTGGGCAGTTGTGGGGGGTGTGAAGGACGTGTCAGCCAAAATGCTGCTTAAACAAGAGGCATCTCTGCTGTTTTCCTTAGCACATTTCTGGTTTGTTTCTAGGCGTGCAAATGGTGAGCAATATCTCTGTTGTGGTTTGGGTTTCTAAAAGTCCAAGTAGATTTTTGTGGGCATTGTGTTTTGGGAAGGAAAGTTAGGAAGGGTGAAAAGATAGGAACTACATCCAAGCAAGTCTGGCTGCAGGGACAATTCAGTGCCTTCATGCACATAAAATGGGTGGTCCAGGAATAAACTGCAGACTTAAAAACCTGCAGCCTTTGGAAAATGTGATGAACAAGCACTAGCAATATACCATGGGGAATTTTGGGCCAGGAAATGCTAATTTTAGCTGTGTTTAAACACAGCAGTGCTGTCTTTAGGAGTTGTGGGGCCAAAGTGAGAGGCCCCTTGGTCCAGCTCTGAGTCAGCACTGCCTCTGGAAACCTGCACCCTGTCCTGACTAGGGAAACTGCCCAGATAATGAAGAAGAATTAAAGTCCCAGCTTGTCTCCCTAAAGAGGGAATGGACACTCCACCTGGTCTGAGCAGCTTTTATTCACCTTGGCCAGCTCTTACACTTTTCCAAGTCTCTCAGAAGGCTCTTTCAAGCATTTTGTGTTCACTAACAGACTATTTCCATGCATTGTGTATTTATTTCTGTGCTGCAGCAACAGCCATGAGTAAACTAAATGCTGATGTCTTTAACTTGCTTTTAAGAAGGTTCTTGTTTAGTCATACCTTGCACAGGGCTACATCACAGACAGGTGCTTGCAAGATGAGCTGATGAAACAGGACTTTTAGAGCTTTTATTTTTTTTTTAACTGCCTTTTTTTTGTTAGAGTCGGGATTAAATGTTCGAGAGATGGTATTTTTTGTTTGGACTCAGGTTTATTAATTCTTATTTAAATTACAGTGAGTTAAACAGCACTTCTAGCTAACAAGCTAAAAATTGAGACATATTTCTCTCTTTACAAGGCCTTTTAGGGCTAAATTATCCAATTAAGAATGGACACTTAAATTATTTTTACTTTTAACTTAATAACTAATCACTCGTGACCCGCAATGTGAATTTTTAAATCTAATTAAATAAGATCACCCAAACTCATGAAGAAGAAGGTGAAGATGGAGGACAAAACTTCCACCCCAAAATTTCCTTCTTGCTTTTTATATATTGCTATGTTCTGAAACCTTAAATTATAAGTTTTCTGCCATATGATACTACACACCTTTATTCAAACTACACACTTGTGATGCCAGTTCTATTCAATTTTGGAAGCCTTCTCCACGGCCTCAGGTTAAAAGCAGTGTTTTCCTGGGGGCCAGTGCCTATCAGCATAGAAAGTCTAAAATTCTCAGTTTCCAGAGTTCCAACACTGACCCAGCTAAAGCCCTTCCAGCAGCAGAGCTGGCTGCAGGACCCGGCTGTCTTTGCCTGCCCTGGCAAGGATCTGCTACACCTCATCTTGGAAGGATTTATGTAGTGCTGGACTTCATGTATCAAGGGAGACATTACTGCACAGAGCAAACATGTGCACTTAAAGCCACATGGAAGCTGCTGCTCCAAATAGAGAGAATTCCTCATGCAGCTATATAGAAAAACCTTCCTTAAAAGTTGGTCTTTGCTCTTCTTCATGTAAATAAAGCATAGTCTTCCATGACACTGTTGCCATTTTCAACAGTGGCTTCTAATTCTAGATTTTGAGATTTAGGGGTGGCCAGGCTCCTGGGAAACCACAGGAAATTTTAAAGCACCAAAGCACCATGATCTCTTTGAGTGTGTGATACACTACAGGGTTTCACAGCCCAGGACAGCTGGAAAATCCTTATCTGGATATGGGTATCCAGACCCAGAGACATTTGTAAATCTTTAACTGTTGAACCTCTTATGCCGGGGCAGAACATTTTGTTGTTGTATTTTTCAGCTGAAGATATATGTGTGATGTGACCACATGGAGTCTCCTTCAGAAGAAAGGAACCTTGTGAGAGGCACATGGGGTGACCAATGGAGCTGTTGCTGCTGGCAAAGGTGCCTGTCATTCCTGGGACAGTGGCCTCAGTGCAGGTGCTTCAGGAACCCCTTCAGGAGGCAGCAGAGGACTCCCCATAGCATCTTCCATTGCAGGAAGTGCAACCATCCCTGGGGCTTTCTGATGGCCAGGATTCACACTGCAGAGCATGGGAGAGAAACATGGAGGCTTTTGTGCAATGGCACAGGAGATTCCTCATGAAGCAGGAAGTTTCTCTGCCATGTTATCTGGTGCTTCTCTTCCTGGTCTCTACGCTCTGGGAGGGCACTGGCATCCCTTTGCTATGGCTCCTGCCCTGGTTTTCAAACACACAGGGAGGAACTGTGGGACCAGTAGTGGGACCTGCCCTGGTCCCTTGCTTGGGAGAACTCCTGACCAGGGCACAGCCATCATGTCCCTGTTTGCAAAGCAATTGCCGACCTACTTCCAACTGAGTCAGCATCAGTTCAGTTCCAACCCCTTATCCATTCTCAGCTGCAAGTAACCAAATTCACTTGTGGTACAGCTCCAGTAAAATTTAAGCTTAATGAAGTCAAGTCCACCAGCAGCCAGCGAGGAAGATGTGCAGAACCTTTGCAAAGGCAAAAAAAGGCAGTTGGGAAGCTCTGAAGATCCCTTTATCTTTCTAACAGCCACAGGACTTCTGAATAGCATCCAGCAATGCCTTTCCTTCCCCCACTTTGCTGCACGTGCATGCCCCTGCTTCTCATGGCTTCTGCAGTGCCTTTGACACATACCTGTTACTGTGCCATCACAGTGCATGGCTTTATCAGCATTGTTTTCAGAACTGCCACTGCTCCCTTACAAAAGCACATGGATGCACTTAATGCTGGACTGAAAAATCCCCAAGGCATAGATCAGTCTTGATCAAGAACCAGCTGCTGCAAAAACATAAGACTTTAAAAAATGTATTTATTTAGTTTTGATGCAGATATATGTTTATGTTTTATAAATTGTCACTACCAGATGATTCAAGCACACACAGTTTTGACAGTTTATTTTAAGCTGAACATCTCCATTTACTGAAACCAGTATTCATGCAGAAGCCTTTAATATGGCAACTTGAATAACTAAACCTCCTCAGACCCTCCATATCTTGTGTGTGTGGATTGGGCAGTCAGTAATGTTTAGGATGTTTAAGCTTGCAGCGGAGCAAAAGGTGAGCATGACACTGGAAAGATGGCTCAAGGCATAACAAAGCAGTACTTGTTGATTGAGTGGGTAGAGCCTTCAGGAGCAAGCACAGACTGCTGCCCTGAGCAGTGAATTGGGTGTGAATAAATGATAAGTTAAAGTTCAAAGCAAGGTCATTGAGGAAGTAATGTAATAGAAGCAAGAGCAGTCTCTGAATTACCTGAAAAGGTCTGAGGAAATTTCAACCAGGGTTTCACAGCCAGTGCAGGAGGGTGGCAAGCAGATTCATGACTGGGCACACAGAACAGTGATGTATAACTGAAAAAGCCTGGAAAAAACACTGGAAGGTTGTTTTGTTCATGTTTTGACATTTATATGCCCAGTTCTAATGCCCTGGCATATGTGTGAGGTATAATTTCTGAGATTAGAAAGCCATCCTGATACAACACTTCTGGCTGTTTCTAAAAGATCTTTCTACATCCAGTAGGATTTTTTGAAATGGATAAATCACTGAGAAGTTGGTTCACATAAACAAGACTAAGAAATAGGGACCACTATGATGCTTAATTCACAACTCTCTTCTCAGTCATTAATTTCATTGGGACTACTTCAGCCAGAAACATCAAGCAGACACAGAAGTGCTTGCGGAATTCAGTGCAAATATTTCAAACAGTGTACAGGGGGCTGCTGTTGGTGAAAGACCACAAACAAGGGTACTGTTTTAATTGCCTTGTGGAATCTTTTCATAAAGAGTTGCATGATTTTTGTGGATTAGCCACACACATTTAAAGCTTTGTTTTGCCTGATACAACAACTCCTCAACTGCACCAACAGGAATAACTTTACAAGTTTATTCTATTTTATTAAAATCAATGTATACAGCTTCAAAAAGAAATTAGCATTTATTTAGCTAAAATGTTTCAAATATTAATAGCAGCTTCAAAATGTTTACAAGTCCTAAAGCCCAGCAAGTAACATGCTTTGATGTGTTTGTCTTCTGGCAGCTAAAGAGAGAAGTGATTTAAAATGTAAATAATTAGTTTGCTTAATATTTTCTTTCCAAATGTGCAATCTGTTTGGGCTTTTTTTCCCCCCTCCAAACTGTGCTTTAATTTACACTTTATTGGTGTTATTTTACAATGTATCTCCCAAAAGAAAATGGAGACAACTTGCTTGCTGACATCCAGCTGACCTGGTTCTTGCCTTCAGGTAACTAACTCCCTGTGTGGGTATGGCACATGTTGGCCTCAGTGTGGCACATCTTCCTTCCTATCTGTAGGCACAGCAGCAACCCTGCTGAGCCCATTGCTCCATTCAGGTCAGCAGGATTATTTGGTTTATATAAATTAAATGAATACATTTTTGAAGGATTGCTGCCACAATAAATATATTTTATCTTTTAGTAGGAGGGGATTAATTTACACCTTAGGTATTTCAAAATAAATCTCTAAGGTTGTTTTTTGTTTTTGCTTTGTTTTGTTTTGTTTTGTTTTTGCAACAAAATAGAGCAGTTATGGGGGCCTGATTCCCAGCTGGGTAAGTCAGCTTGCAGATATTGGAGATGCTATGATAGTTACAGCAGCTGAGGATTGAGATCTACAGTTTCCCTAAATATATGATGCAGATGTACAAGTCACACCCACAGTGGCAACTTAACACATCTATCTGTGAGCACCTCTCAGTCTCAAAGGAACCCTTCTTATCTCTTACTTACGGAAATAATTTTTGAAACACTGAAAGCAGAACAACTAAATCGAATCTTGTACTGCAAAGGCATGGCCAGAGAGGAAATTAGGTTCTTTTTGAAAAGAGTATAATGAAATGCAGCTCTGAGCCAAAGCCCAGTGATGCTCCAGCTCTTTCTGCTGCCAGCAAATCCCACAAAGGCCTCTGGGACACCAATCCTGCTGTGAAAAGGAGGTGACTTCCGATGCAGAGGAGTCAATAAGCTCAGGGGATCCTCACCCAGCTGTTAGGGCTGCTACCGTAACTGAGAGAGGGCACACACCTGCAACATCCCTGGCAAGCTCCTGCTATGACCCTGTGACACTCTTAGACTGAATTTAATATCCAGCAAATCTATGAACTCTGCCCACCTGGTATCTGACACTGTGTCTTTCTGTGAGATCCTGTTTTACAAGCAGATGAAAGTTTCTAACCAGATGGCAACATTTACACATTTCAAAGTGTCATTTGACTTCTCCTCTGACATTAAAAGACACAGCATCTCCACACAGATGAGTTAGTTACAATGGCAATCTCTGCACAGGATGTGTTAAATACAGCCAGCCAACCTTGCAAAAAACTCACCTGCAGTCGTCCCAACAGTTACTGTCAATACTGAGCAGGTTGGTAGGGCAAGCAGAGATACCTGACAGGGAGCTGTCTCCCCCAGCTAGAGACCTTTGCAAAGGGAGTTCCTGCAGCTGAGTGCTGCAGGCTGCCTTGCCAGTGAGTGGAGAGTGCTCTGAGGGCACAGCATCTGCCCTGCTTCAGAGGGGTGTGCCAAGACACACACTCCTGCTCGTGCTGGCACTGGCAGGGCAGATGCCCTACCTGCCTTTCTGGAAACTGAGAGGCCACTTGAACTGCCCCATCTCTATCACAATTATTATAGCAGAGGAATGCTAGCACATTTTCAGCCAGTAACAAATGAGTCAATAGGTGTGCTTTCCTCCACTAGAACCTGTACATATAAACCAAGATTCGTCTTTATCTCAAGGGTAAAAGGAAGAAGCTCAGCTTCAGGTTTGTTTTTTTCAAATCAATCATATGCTAAAAGCTGTTCACAGGAGACTGCAATAGCGAGTCCCTTAGTGCCTTTCCCCTGTCCCTAGTCAATTCTGATCCCCAAAAGCAGTTTAGTTACATGCGGATGTGTCATGTTTCATGAGGGTAACATATTTACAGGCTGACTGCTCTTATTTACATTGCTTTCATCTCTTCCTTTCATTGGCATTTTACAGTATCATATTATCAATTCAGCCTTTGGGAAAGAGGCCAGTGTATATAAATCTTAGGAAAAAAAAAGATCCTGAGTGAATTAGCAAGTGACAGATGGTAGGTAGAGTGTCTTACCACGCTGAGCCAATCCACATGGCAGGCAAGTTGCCAGGCACAGAGCATGGCACGAACAAGTTGTGGCCTTAGAAAAACTGATGGCAAGCAATACAAAGACCATGAAAACCTGTGATGAGGAAAAGAAATGCAGCAGATAATTCCTATGTAGTCATGGTGGCCAGGTGTGAAAGAACCAAGCAATGTGCCAGGCTAAAGCCCCTGGGATCCATCAGGCTGGCACAGGGCAGTGCACACCCATGTACCAGTGGCAGTCTGGGGTTTACAGCCGTGTGAGGTCAGGTCAGAGATAACCTCAGAAAGCAGTGCAGCTTCCTGCTTTTAGGGCTGGAGACAGCCTGCTTTACGCCAGGCCCAAATACCTTGCTTAGCATGCACCCTCACAGTTAGTCATTCGGCTTCACCATCTCAGGGACTCGGTCTAACCTGGCTGAAACAACAGCAAAGGTGCCTCACAAAATCCCACTCTGCCAGTCCTTCGCCCCACTGGCAGCAGAACAGAGCCCTCCAGTAACAGTGGCTGTGGTAGTGCTCCAGCACCCAAGATCACAGGCTTCCCAGCTCAAACTCTAGAGCAGACAAGAGGCACCAGCTCTTTGCCACCAAATCCTTCTTTACAAACAAGCAGCAAGCTTTCTGTACAGCATGGTGTACAGCCATGCCCAGCCAAACACCAGCTCCTCCAAGGGAACGGCTGAGTTACAATTAATGCCAGACTGGGAAGTCACTTTGCAATATGGATGGTCATTTATTTATTGTTTGACACATCAAATGCTATGGCTGCAATATCAGAACATGGTGTCATTTATAAAATATCAGTATTATTAATGTGGTGGTAAAATACTGTTAACATTTACAGAGAAGTGTATAATAACTCCATAGCTTTGCCTCAGTGACAAAATACACTGGCAAGCAGATGATGGATGGAATATAGTGACTCTTTATTATCATGGTTTTTCCTCCTTGATTACTGAATGGCCTATAATGATATCAATAATTGTTGCTGAATCTAATCCTTTCAAATATGGTAGATAGATCCTTTGCTTTTACAGTATGTGTCAGAATAATAGAGAAGCATCTGAAAAATAAAGAAAAGGCATTTTTTTACAAAATGAGATGAAAAAATAAAACAATATAAATGGAACTTTCAAGTGTTTCTTTTTATATTTAAAGCTCTTATTTCAATAAACTGTATTTAAACATTCTTAAATAATCATTCTGTACCTTTATTTTCTGTTTCACCTTTGGAAACAAATAGAGTAATCTCACTATAAATGTGTGCAAATAGAAAATATATAAATATATTTATGGCCCACGTCATAAAAAGGTGGTCTCGGAATTGTCATTTTTACAACGATCAGTTGGGGTTCCTTTTGTTTTGTCCTGCAAGTTATTTGAGCTCTCTTCTTTCAAGCCTTTGAAGTCCACATGCAAAGAAGAGCCAAGCACACACATACTGTCCTGTGTTTCGTTTTGTAAACTGCTTGATGACACCTGTAAAACAGTCCCAATGTGACTGAACAGTGGAGTTGATGTGATCCACTTCAACAAACTGAAGTCAGCTTGGTCGACTGCTGAGCTCCATGGGAATGTTGTTCCTACAGGCAACGACTCCACCTCTGAAGTGCCACATCGAACTTCATGAAACCCCACGGACCTTTCCAGACTGCTTGCTGATGAGGGGAGCTTGTTTTCCTCAAACAACACAGCACCCTGGGGAGAGGCAGCTGCAGTCTGATCTGTTTTATGTTCTGCCTTTGCGTGCTCTCGGAAAAGTGACTCCCTTGTTTGAGGAGAGGTTGGCAAAGGAGTGCTTTGGTTATTAGCCTTGTAAGAATCACTGGCATTTGAGCCAAGGCTTGGGGAGAAGCTGTCTGCAAAGAGTCGTGTCTGACATACTGTCTCCTTTACATTCAACTTGGCAAGAAGCTGGGCGCGATTCTCAGGGGACAGTTTACTCAGCTGGCGTCCAAGCTGAAGCTGGGTTGGGAATAGTGTTCCCTGAAGGGTTCTGTACAGGAATCTGCAAGATGAGAATGGGCATGTGAGAAGAAATGAAAGAAGGAAATACCCAATACGTTATTAGAGGGAAAATATCCAAGACAAAAGTACAACATAGAAAAATAACGCTCTAACGCTCTAGACAAGAAAGCTTGCAGATGGACAGCCCTGAATGCTGTGCTAATACTTTGATTAATAACTTAATTATGCAGTGTAATAAATCTGTATCTTTAGCCAGTGATTCACCTTGTGATTACACAGTCTTTCATTTTTCCTGACAAGGAAAGGCAATGGGGATAACTCTGCAGAGCAAGCCTCCTACATCTACAAATAGGCAAGCAGGTCCTCAACATACTATCAGAATTTGTGCACTGTGCATTTTATGTGAGGATGGACTGAATCCGGAAGCATCACAGAAAACCTCACAGGGTAGCAAACCTCTGCATGGCCAGGAGGTTTGACCAACAGTCTACAATTATCCCATTCCTGTGGTCTCGGCCAGGAGTTGTGGTCTGTTCCTGTGGTCAGGAGTACAGAATAGTTTAGACAACCTGACTTCAATTAATCAGCTGCTTAAAGAAGCTGAGTTGGCTGGCAGGCAAAACAAAAGATGGGGAGTGGAAAATGTTCTTGCTCTCCCAATCATATGCATAAAGTGCCTTTACATACAAGAAAAGATATGAGAGAAGATACAATACCTGGGTAGCAATGCAACAACTGGTGATATAATGCAAGTGAAATAGAACATAGGGTCTCCCATCAGCCTTTCCATGGTCCAGTAGGGATTGGATGGAGGATGGCAGACTGGGCAGGAAGCATTGTAAACCAGAGCCACAAAGAAGAATAAAATGATACTGAAGATGCAAGATGACCAGTGGAGAAAAGTCTAGAACAACAAACAAAAAAACCCCAACAACATAAGTATAATGATTCTTTATATTTCTGAGAAGTTTGCTGTGACTTAATTAAATTAAGACTTCTTAATTTCTGGAGTCAAATCCATGCACAGCAAAGAGTTTAGAGCCTTGTATATTTAAAAATTCTTATTATAAATACAACACTCCAAAGCTGCTTGCAAATCATATTTTAAAACCATTGCCATGCTTTTTTAAAGTGCCTGCTAAAAACAGAATGTGCTGAGGGAAAGAAGCAACCATCTTATGTTCTTGAAAGGTGTCACTAAGAGAAGAATTATGTCTATGCCAGTGAGTTTCTATGTAGGCTGTGGGTACCTTACCCAAGTTTTGGTTTCAATGGCCAAATGCAGGATGATGGTGAAAAGAGCTATTGTGGTGATGGGAGTTCCCCAAGAGAAGATATCCACCTCTGAATCATAGTAAGTCTGTAAGAAAGAAGACAGAATTTAGCCCAAGCTATGTTGCCAGTTCTCCTCCAAATGCTTGAAATAGAATGGCTTAAACCAAACACTTACAAAATAGGGGATGAAGAAGCAAACCAGGCTTTGATACATAGCATCAATCATGTTCATCCAAAACATGTGTGGTTGGTACTCCTGTGTCATTAAAAAAAAAAAAAAAGAAAATCAGATCATAATAATAAAAAATCAGATCTTAATACCTATCTGCCAGGATAGGTATTTTGAGGGCCATATTTCAAAGGCAGTTTTAAGGGCTTGGGAAAATAGCTTCGTAACTTTATCAATCATTTAGCTGCCCTGGTGGACGAACAGTCTACCTGCAAGTCACTTTGTTCTGGGATGAAAGTATTTTGACTTTTTTTTTTTTTCCTGGCAGAGGGTGTAATTTGAATCTGATGCTTAGGCCAGGAAACATTTATGAAGGTGCCCTATTTTATGCACTACAGTCAGACCACTAATGAACATGAATAAATGGGCTCTACATCACATAAGCACAAGCACAGGGTATTTATTAGCAGAAAATAAAACAGAAAATGCACATGTACTTAGAGAACATCCACAACAAAGGTCTTTAGTGGCAATTCATGCAGTAATATATGCTATAAATATGTATATAAAACATAGATATATATACACACATATCTCTAAGTATGTGCATAAAATTGCTTGCTAAAACCAATATTAAACTAACATTTTGGTTTACAGAAATATACAATTGCAGGGGTATGAATGGTCATATAAGGGACCTAGATGTAAGGAAAAATAATGTATAAATGGCAAAATGTTTATATAATTTTGGTATATATTCTACATCTCCAACAACTGGGTTCACCAAGTCTTCTTTTGGGGAAATATCATTACAGACTAAAAATGGCAATGGAAAGATGCTTAGAAAGAATTATGGTGTTACTTGGCCTCCTGAACTAACATGGTTAATTACTGCATCAGGTTTTTTAGAGGGATTGTGGAATATCCAGTGTTGGAGACATTCAAAACTGGACTCGTTAAAGACATGAGAAACCTCATCCAGGTTTGAAGCTGTTTTAACCAGGGGTCTGGATCAGATGGTCTCCAGAGCAATCTAAACTATTCTATAATACTATGGGCCCTTTTTGAAAGAGATCCTACCTGAAACAGGATTTTAAAGTTTTAAAAATGCCTTTTTAGGTAACTATAGAAAGAATACAATCAATAGATTAAAAAAAAAAAAAATCAAAACCAAACCAAAACAAAAAACAACTTAGAATGATCTCTGGGCTTCTCTATAAAAAATAACTGTTCTGTGAACCTGGGAGACTTCTCAGTTTTCCAGCTGAAGACAGGCAGACATAACCTCCCAACAAGCCTTAAGGCATTACAACATTTCTATCTTCCTAAAAATGTGCAAGAGAGGAAGGTATTAATAGTACAGATCTTTCAAGTGTGATGCACTGAAACAGAAGAAATGTAGAAAACAGAAAACAACAGATGAAAAGGACAGAGTTTGGACTAATGGACTGAAATAAATTACACTCAAATTCTCCTTTCATTTTTCCAGGAGAGTATCTAGCAATGCCACTACATGTGTAGGGTACCAAATATAGGTGTAAAGTTAGAGGCAAAAACCACTTACCGTGTCCTCTCAGAGGACTGCTTTGTAGGACACTTTTAAGAAGGCTTTTGCCTTCAAAACAACGTCCCTGTATAGTTAGTTTTGCCAAGCAGCAAGGTTTTCCCACAGTACATTGTACCTGTAATTACCAGGAATGGTTTGGCTCAAATTCCTCCTGCAATTCCTTCTGTTTTCGTTGTGCAATTCAAGCAGATGGGGACAAGGTGTTTTCAACAGATATTTCAGCTGAATCTGTCACCTGTGACTACCTCCTTCAGAGACTAAGTTTATCGTGCTTACTACCAAGGCCATCTTTCTCTTCTTTTTGTAAAGGGCTGGGAACTGAAGTTTTGAATAAGTACTGTGAGGTTATTATTCTGTAAAAGCCTGCACCAGCTACAGGGTGCAATCTGTTTGGTTTTGTTTTCTTTGTTTTTTTTTTTGTGGACCATGAAGGAGGTGTTCAGTTTAGGCTGAATTAATCCAGCCTTCTCTCCTGTCATGTATTAAAAATATGGCTGGTTTGTTTGGGGCCAAGTATGGAGCTTTGTTTTTTTGTGTGTCTTTTGTTTAGGTGTACTTTTGGCATTTTGACTCAGATAAGAAATACCACAAAGTAATAACACTGACTTCTCAGACTGTATTTACCTGTCATCTACCCTTTGGGACCAGGGCTGGTTTTCAGTTGAAACTAAAGATATTCAGGAAAGAAATTACAGGAATCAAGAAGTTTTTACCTCCATATTCTGTCCACTTTTATAAAGCTGAGGTACAGCAATTAACACTTCAGCTGGTACATCCTTATCCAGTACACCAGTAATCAGTTGTGGTAGAGAAGAGAAGAATAAATTAAAGAAGATCAGATACCACTGATCAATCATCGATGAGCCAGAGAACCCGCAGTAGAACTGGTACCAGAAGAGAAGGGCCACAAACATCTGAAACAGAACAAGCAATGCTGTAAATATAACAAGATAAGGAGGACCATCATTGCACTTTGTTCTGAAACCATTCTGATTCCAGCTCTGCAAGGACTTATCTAGGAATGCTGAACACATGAGCAATCCTTGTGAGGACACCTACTCTTTAGCTCACTTCCTGATGCATGGACCACTTGGCTAAGCTGCAAACATCTGGCACACCTGGAAGTCTTTGTGCTGCTGGAACCTCAGATCTCGGGCATCACACAAAATTAACTTTCAGTTCAGGTGAAACACTGAGGTGCAATTTAACCAATTGTAAAAAGCTCTCCCAACCACCACTGACCTCTAGATAAATGAGTACTGATGTCACAGCACTTACATGACTACTGTAAGAACAAGAATTTCCATAATAATAGCCTCTGCTGGCTGGAGATGTTTTGGGAGACTTTTGTGGTCTACAACAGATAAATGCAGACCTTTTTTGTAAGACTAACATGAGACCAGCAACAGTAAGGAGGTGAAACCGTAAGGTCTAGAAAAGTTGTCTTAACTATCCAATCTTTGTGCTTTGACATTCAGCAAATTAGCAGTGCTGTAAAGATTCCTCAATCTCCCTTCTTCTTCAGCTCTATGAAGAAATCAGATGCATACAGAGATGAAGAGGGGTTGTTCATCTACTCGGGTTGGAATCATCCAAAAAGAAACAAGGGACACAACTCATTTTTTCTGCAATCTGTTCAGCATGGAGAATCCAGAGGGCTCAGGAAAGATGCTGATTTCAGATGCTGATGAAGGATATGAGGCCTAGAAAAAAGTGACCAGCTTCCTAGAGAAGGAAATAAATTCCCAGGCTTGGTTCTCTTAAAACTAAAATTTTTATTATTCTTTGTGAAGTGATTAAAACCAGAAAATTGTTGGAAACTCTTGAGGGTTTTCCTCCTTTTAACGATGAAGATGGGAAATGACATGACCTCTCCTTTCACTTCCTCTTCTTTTTGTATTCTGTTCTCAAAAAGCTTTCAGTCAGATGGAGAATGTTAATCCTTCATGAATTTTAGATATACAGAGGAAAATACAGATCTGTTCTGTGTGCCCAAATGTGGTTGAAAATTAAACATAGAACAAAAAAAAGGCTATGGGTGTGCTTAGTGAGTGAAAGCTGCTTTAAGGAGAGTAAACCTGTCTTGTAAAGGGGAATTGCCACAGAATAAGAGGTCAGTCCTGCAGTACATAAATGTACATACATGTGTGTATATATATATATACACAAACATATATACATGAAGTAGATAAATGCTCAGGCAATGTTTACACACTAGATTGAAATGGTTTGTATATGAGCAGCAAATATACCTCACTGTTAGTGAGTCCATTCTATAAATTAACCTAGGTTTCTGTAAATGTAGTTCAAGGAAAATATCCTCCTCTGGCCCAAACAAGACTGAGTTACCAAAACTTACCCTCTTTAGTACAGTTGTCTGGGACTTGGCAGTTTCCTTCCAAAATTGAGCATATTTTGAAAATTATTTATTTTCCACACCCAAAATCAAATAAAATTTCTTGAGTAATTTCTCAAAAAGAAATTACAATAAATATGTGAATTTACTTTTTTCTCACTGTTTTAAAACAAAATGCAGCTAATCCTGGACATAGTTAATTTGCTCTCTAGAGCCTTGCTAACCTGTCTTGGAAACAGTTTGTCTCTGGCAAAAATAGGTAGTTTGATGAAAATACTGTCAGCTGAAAATATTCTGACCACCTCTATTATGGGTCTTAATAGTGCTGTGGAAGAAAGTTATACAAATAAATGAGGCTTAAATCAGATTTTTTTTCTCCTGAAATTTTATTTTGTATTAAACAAGTTATTAATTTTATTTCAAATGTTCTCTCTTGCCTCTGTGTATTACCTCTCTGAAAAAGACAAAACAAATTTACATAAAGATTTTAAATAAAAAGTTTCCCTTCTTCCCCTGCCAGATGAGACTGTTTTATGAATGTGGTCCAGAGAGAATTTCTCAGTGAATGAAGTATATGTCAAAAAAGTTTCAGTCTGTCTTGCAGAGATAATATATAAACGGGAAGAAGATGTGCAGGTAAAATTGTTTACTTGAAATCCCTTTTCATTAAGCTCAGATATTTCTAGTCATCCTATGTTTTAGTTTATATTTTACTTGTATTTTTATCATCTCTATGAAGCCAAACATCTTCTTGGATAAGTAATTTAAGTTTCCAAATGGCTTTTGCAGCAATGTGAAGTTTAAATTTTAAATTAGAGAGGTTCTAGTGAGAACAGAAAATTACACATTATGAACAAATGGGGGGAAAAAAACACTTGAGGAAACAGAAAACTTGCAGAACATCTGCAGTGTAGCTATCTTGACTCTCTGTGGAGAATCATCCAGAATAGTCTCCTTGTAAAAGGTTCAGGTGCTCCTATCTTTCCATTTTCAACAATCTTTCCTTAAGGGCAGGCACTGTGTCAGACATATTAATGTCTATATGCTGGATATCCAACTACAGATTAGAGCCAGAAGCAACAAGTATTTCTCAGAAAGCTTTGAACACAAAGAGATCAGTTATTTTCTAGCCTTGAGGCAGTAGCTTCTGAAAATGTCTTATTAAAAATGGCATGAGAAATAATACTTGTAATCAAGGGCAGTTGTACCAAAGAAAATGGAAGGTTTTACCCAAGCTGGAGAAAAGGGTCAATATATAAACAGTATCTCTGGCTGCTGATTGCTGGAGTGTCCTATGTAATTACTTCTGTGTTTATTTTTTTAATTTTTAATATAAGATGGCTATGTATACATCTCTTGGAAGTTCAGATTTGATACTGTCATTGGCTATCTTGGAAACATCCAGTGTTGGGGGTGGGAGTACAGATGTTCAGCATCATTCAGGAGCAAGCCCTAAAACTGATGTATCTGAACACCACCACTGTACTTCAACAGGTGGCTTTCCACTCAGTGCAGCACTATTTAAATCTGCTTGCTATTTCTGACTCAAGCAGAAGCTCAGATCACAAAGTCCCTTCATTCTTCTGTGTCTGAAGGGGCACTTGCATGCAGTCTCTGCTCTGACCCCAGAATGCATTTTAACATGCTTGTTTTAACAAAAAGACACTTCATTAATCCTTTAGCACCCTTAGGTATTCCAGCGATGCTCAAAATTTTGAGCAATTTATGGTTTTCTTCTGATAAAAATTGAGGATTAGATTAAAACTGGAAAGCAACTTTTACAAAACTGAAAGCCACTTTTTTCTGATACTGAGGACAAAATCCTGTCTCCTGCACACAATTCATATATTGCCCTCTGAAACAAACAGAGGTATGAGAGCTCTCTCTCTCTCCTCTTTTTCTTGTTTCTTCATATGCCTTGCTCCCAAGGCAATTTGTAGCTGTTTCAAGTGAGCAAATATATGTGCCTGCCAGTGACTCCCACCCAGCTGGTGGTGTTCTTGGTTTCCTTGTTAGGCTGTTTTCAATCAATCATCTTTGTACTCCAAGATCAATGCAAAGGGCCTTTGTTGAGGCCAAGGAGTTGAGCTGCTTCTGGCTTGATGCCCAGTACTGGAATGAGTCCTGTTTCATACACCAGGGAGGAAACACAGACCCGTCGTCTGTTCTTTACCACCGTGTGCTTCCTTTCAAATGAACTCTTTTGATTAGTTAGAAATAAGACAAACCGAGGCAAAAAACCTTCCCAGTCTCTGCATCTGAGACACAGAGAGGACTCAAAATATCTCAAGTCACTAGGAAATATGTACAGTGATTCATAAACAATGATAATACAGTCAGGAAGAGAGAACACACTCAACTGCTACTTGGGGCCAATGCTGGATGGCTTTGGCATTGAAGACTCCTGCATGCAGCCAGCTAAATTCTGCAAAACTGCTCTGTAAAGAAACTTTTCTTCAGCAGTGCTTGTTATTTGTGTTACCTAATTTGCACATTCAGCAGCACACTGTAGCTGTTATAGAGTGGGTCCCGTATTCCTGCAAATGGCAGCCAGCTGTCTTTCAGCTCTGCAAATTTCTTTGCAGCTTATTTATAAACCATTTGAAGGCTGACCTAATGCTCACTTAGCACAAAATAAACCCTAGAAACATGTGGTGCCATAAAGCTGCCAAGTAAAACACTTACTGCATTTTTGTAGAAGAAATACAGCACCATGTTGGCGAGTCGGGAATAACACCAGTGGCCATGAACAAGCAAAAGCTTCTCCAAATGCCTGAACCTCGGGATTGCAAAGTCACTTGCCATCACCGCCTTTAATGAAACAAAGGTTGGAATCATTATTGTAAAGCACCACCTTCAACACTAACAATGAATCCAGTCATCTTCTCGACTCCTACAGTGTTGGAAGTTGTACTCATGAAGAATGAAATTCATGACAGTGCTTATGAAATGCAGCTATTGCTGCATGGATTTGAAATACCCATTTGAAATATCCAAACGCAGAAGCTTGGCAGGACATGCAAGGCAACCCAGTCCTCACCAAGAGGAGATTACAGCCTACATTGCAGATGGTGACAAGCAACAACAAAAAGCAAGAGGTGGAAGAATGGCTGGCAATTGCAGTTGCATGAGCATGAAGGCTCAGAGTTCATGTGTGAAGACCTTGGTGGCTGTATCTTTCTCTCTAAAAACTACAGCGTACTTACAGGGCAAAATTAATTTCCAGAGAATAAGATAAGAACAGCAGAATTTAAGTGGTTGCATCACACAAAACAATAAAAATATTAGTTTTAATTTAATTTACAGACCTGGTTTATACAGTTTACTTGGCTCTCCTGAGGTATCAGTATTTTGAGGGATTTTTAAAATCACATATTTTCTGTAACTGTATGATAAAAAATCACACTAGACGAGAGTCCTCTGGGACTGTGCAGATTGTCAGATAACATTGACAAAATGAATCACAGTTTCTCTCGAATTCTGACTAAATTTCAGGGTACTGTGTATCTAGATGAGACCTACTTGTGTTATCATGGTTGTTTCATGATTTTCCTTATCCCTAGGATCACACTAAGATTTAATTTAATATTACTCTACACTTCATTTTCTATTTTGGTATCACCTTTCTTCTCACAATTCAGTTCAGCAAAAATAGGAGGAAAGGTGAAAACTTCCAAAGGAGCAGTATCTTCCTTATACTCTGCTGGATATATTTTGGCTGTATTTTTAAATGAGAGACATATTTCCTTTTAAATTTTTCCTAATTCTCTTTCTTGGTAAAACATCAAAAGGGCTCAGCTTTCCCAAGTAGGTGCTTGTAGAAGCTATTAAAATAAACTCTAAAACAGTATGCAAGAGAAGGTGTAAGAATGCATTGCAATTTCAGCAGTATATATATATATATCTATATATAAGGACTGAAGCACTTTTTAATATGTTGACACATCCTAGGATTTCTCAGGTACTGAGACACACTTGTTATAACCTCTCTGCACAGAAGTCTGATTTGTCTTGCAGACACACAGCTATCTTGCAGGAGAACACAGCTATGCTATGTCTGCTTCCTTGTCCTCCACCCCATCTCAGCCTATTCCAATGTCAAAACAAAGCCGTTAGCTTCATTTGTGCTTCCAACATAATACTTCTCAGCAGACTGTGAGAAGTGTCACGATTTTTTTCTTGTTTTATTACATTTTTATTATGGTGAGGAACACAGAGAGAAATATATGTTATCCAATTACATTTGCATGTTTACTTAGGCTCAGAATACCCACTTGATTTTCACATTTTAATTTTTTTTCTTCCAGCTCCACATGCTTCTATAGAATGTGGAAAGAAAAGAAATCAGAAAGTATTGCTGCCTTAGGCATCTAAAGGCTCAACACCTTCTGAGTACCTGAGTGTGTACAATTCTGACAGTTCTTTATAGTAAAGAAGTCTATGTGGTTCCTTAGGACTTGCAGTAAGGGAAGGGATCTATAAACATTTTCCACTCTGCTGAACTTTCATTTAGAAATAAAACCAGGTAGTTTAATGAGTTAATGAAAAAATAGCTTTCGGATCTGGATACACTGCAAAAGCCAGGGGGATTTGAGAACTGGTTATTTTAAGTGTTTGAGCTCAACTAAAAGTGGCATAAAGGGGTAAGGAGTAAAAAAAAATTGCTATGAGCAGTCCATGTCTGCATCAGGAAAAAAGTGATCCGAATCAATACACAGATGACAGAGCTTATTAGTAAGTTCATAATAGGTGGTAAGACCTAAGAAAAAGGTTTGCAGCCGATTTTTTTTTAATTGATAGGTTTGGAGCGGAGCCCACAAAGCCAGCCTTCTCTCAGCTCTCTGGAGCTTGGACTGCCTTGCAGAGTGATACTGCAGAAGTTATGCAGGATTTGAAGATGCATATACATTGAAAAGTGTACGACAAATAAGAAAAATATCTACTGACTTTTCTCCAGTCCTAGCTTCTGCTGATCTGGAGTCAGAAAATGCATAAAGTTGATACCCAAGTTCATAGCTCACTTAAATTTTTGTCTCATAAGTTTGTGTGTTGACCCAAATATATTACAGCATTCATGAAATGCCATGAAATAAAACTCTATAGCCAACTTGTGCACTGTGTGAAGGAGGCCTCTCTTCCCTTTTGAGCAAAACATCCAGCCAATGTTGCAAAAAATGCAATTTGGGTCAGAGAACCTCCCACTGGTAACTAAGTTAAGGAGCATGCTCATCTGCTCAGGTCCTCAGGATGGAAACACTTCCCACTTTCCCTGTAGAGCTATTTGACATATACTCAGCTACTCTATTTTCTCATGCAATCAGCCTGCCCAAATACAAGGCAGGTTGTGGAAATGAGGTATGCTCCTCATTCTCTGTGTCTTACTGCCACGTCTGGTCCTAACACTGCAAGTGATCTGCACTAGCAGTAGAGGAGACTGAGATAATACATACATCATAAACATCCTCTCTTCTGGGGATGAGAGAAATGCCTCTTACACAGTGGTAAATGCAATAATCATAGGTGGAACACATCCAGAAGACTACAAGGCAAGCATCCTCATCCTACTATTCCCTGTGACTGGAAATGTGGCCAAACCAAGACTTGCTGTAAGGTGTAAGGAGCAGTGGTTCTGCAAAGGGCCATAATTTCTACTTTCTTTACTGTTTTGCTGTCTGAAAGTGAGAGAGATGTCTGAGTGGCTGGGCTAAGGATCACTACCACACCACACAAATAAGCTACACCAGTTGTATTGGCTTGTGCAGCCACTCCATAGAAGGAAGTATACCCAGGCAATACAGGAGAGAGGAGACTAAAAGCCAGAATAAAATGAACCTTTATTTCCTAAAGAATACATAGCTGAGCCTTTTTTTTTCCCTTTAAACAATTATTTAGCTAAGTATTTATTTAATCATATTGCATAGAGGAATCTGTTAAGTTCAATTTTCTGAGAAGGCAGAGAGTGTGTAAACTCATCACATATCTCAGAATAAGCATGAGCTCAAACTCAAGCTCAAAGAACCCTTAAGACACAATTGGCACTCCTCAGCACAAGTTTCTGCTTTTCCTTTTTTTGTGCTGACTATTCAGAGGTAGCCTGAACAATCTGACCTATAGAAAGTGGCTGTTTCACACTCTCATGGGAATGCTTTACACTGCATGAGCAAGATTACCTGCATGCCTTCTTGACCAGAGATCCCCACACCAACATCTGCCACTTGGATCATGCTGACATCATTAGCACCATCACCTAAAGATGACAAAATGCAGTTTTGTTGTCACTCGCAGACCATCAACAGTTGACAGCAACAAAACAAAGGAAAAACAGTTGTTGTTGAATATAGTTTAGAGAGACATTTACTAAGTGTAAGGGAGATGTGTGGTAGAAAAGGATACACCTTTAGAATATGGGTTCAAAGCTTGCAAAGTTTCCAAGACATTCTGATCTTTTTAGACCTTTTTATCACAAGAAAGTAACAATAAAACAAATCCATCTCTTTTTAGTAATACCAAAAATTCAGGTATCAGGCCTGAACTGCACCAATAGTAAAACAGTAGAAGGCTG